>NC_045960.1:75721594-76045111 GCF_010909765.2 Amblyraja radiata | reverse complement strand
ATTTATCGCAGTCGCTGCCTCAAAAAGGCTGGCAGTATCATCAAAGACCCACACCATCCTGGCCACACACTCATCTCCCTGCTACCTTCAGGTAGAAGGTACAGGAGCCTGAAGACTGCAACAACCAGGTTCAGGAATAGCTACTTCCCCACAGCCATCAGGCTATTAAACCTGGCTCGGACAAAACTCTGATTATTAGCAACCACTTTCTGTTATTTGCACTACCAGTTTATTTATTCATGTGTGTATATATTTATATCATGGTATATGGACACATTTATCTGTTTTGTAGTAAATGCCTACTATTTTCTGTGTGCTTAAGCAAAGCAAGAATTTCATTGTCCTATACAGGGACACATGACAATAAACTCACTTGAACTATCACTAAAATAAAATAAAATAAACTAAACTAATCATTTTTACCCTTCAACAAATGTTGTTTCTAATACAATGTGTATAAGACACTGCATTCATTAGTTTTCTCTCTGATATCAGACTGGATGCTATCAATGTGTTTGTAAACTGTCTGCTGCTTGCACATAGTGAAGTTTCAAGTTCCTAACTTTGTGATATTTACAGTAAATACTGTACAGTATTTACAGTAAATAGGATAACTGGTTGAGAAATCTGGTACCTTTTAAGTTACCATAAAGTATTCCAGAATATTGGTTGCAACACTCTTTCGTTGATTGGTTCACCTTGAGATCACAGTTAGTCAACGCATGTACATAGAGTGACTGAGGTATAAACCACAGAAACGGGACCATCGGCTCACTCCGACCAAGTTAGTACGTTGGGCTTGTCCTCTATCCGTTATGTCCCCTTTCTGCTCTCCATTAGTTAACAGATGCATGTATCCTTGATGTTAAAATACAGTGAATAATTAAAAGCATGACTCATCTGCATGTAAGACACTTGAGGTAAAAGGCAAATTTAAACTTTAATTACGTTTCCATCCTTTTATCCATTCAGAATCAGGATTTTTCATCTTCAAAACGCAGATTAGGTTGGAGCTTGCAAGGAGATTAGAAGTAATGTTAAAAATGATCTACGCTGTCCTTCCCATTCAAAATGATCGATTGCTCCACTGTACAGTTTATCGTTCAACCCAATATAAATTATCTCCTTTCACGATCTAGAGAAACATTCAATTCTGTTTGGGAACAAAGATAAAAGACAGCAACTATATTCTTGTCAATTTCCTTAAGATCAAGATGTGAATGCGTAACCACTGTTAGTGTGCAGTGGAAGCTCAAAAAATGAGCTTACTCATTTATAATATCGCTGAAATCTCCTTTTTACTGTGTTTACTGCACCTGTGCTTTTCTCATTTTGTGCGTGGTTGTAGGTCGTAATTCTTGACTGCATTATTAAGCCTCTAGGGAGGTAGCAGCTCATGATGAAGTTGATTATAGGCTTTACCCCTTGTATGTCTGTCTGCTTTTGTAATAGATCAACTATAGACTGAATTATTATAAACCTTTCATTTGTAACAGGTCTGTATTTTTACAAAATGAACTGAAATCTAATTATTGGTAAACTTAACTTGTATGCTGAAAGAATATATAAAATGTCTCAGTGAAAGATTTTTTTTCACTCAAGTTTAGATACTTGAAGCAAACAGATTGGATTGCATGATTTTACTAATATCAAATTGATATTTTTTTTAACAGCAGGTTAAAATAATATTAAAGGGACTAATGTTGTCAAAAATGCAACAAATCACAAATAGGACGAAGATATTTATTGAATTGATTGATTGAAAGATAGAGCATGGACACAGGCCCTTAACACCAGAAACAGAGTTTGCACCAATCATTGATCATCTATACATTCTAGTTCTATCTTATCCCACTTTCACATCTACTCCCTACATACTAGGGGCACTTTACAGAGGCTAAATAAGCTACCTCCCCACCCTCCTTCAATCCGTGTCTTTGGGATGTGGAAGGAAAATTGAGTACCCGGAAGAAAGCCACGCAGTCGCAGGGAGAACCTGGATTTTAGAATGGATTCAATGGATTGGAAGGTAACAAGGTTACTTTAGTTTAGTTTAATTTATTGTCACATTTACCGAGGTACAGTGAAAAGCTTTTGTTTGGTGCTAACTAGTCAGTGGAAAGACAATACATGGTTACAATCGAACCATTCACAGTGTACAAATACAAGATAAGGGCATAACATTTAGTGCAAGATAAAGCCAGTAAAGTCCGCTGAAGATAGTCTGAGGGTCATCAATGCAGTAATTCAGGACTGCTCTCGAGTGTAAGTACGGGTGTAATCATCCTCCTCCTCCTCCTCCTCCTCCTCCTCCTCCTCCTCCTCCTCCTCCTCCTCCTCCTCCTCCTCCTCCTCCTCCTCCTCCTCCTCCTCCTCCTCCTCCTCCTCCTCCTCCTCCTCCTCCTCCTCCTCCTCCTCCTCCTCCTCCTCCTCCTCCTCCTCCTCCTCCTCCTCCTCCTCCTCCTCCTCCTCCTCCTCCTCCTCCTCCTCCTCCTCCTCCTCCTCCTCCTCCTCCTCCTCCTCCTCCTCCTCCTCCTCCTCCTCCTCCTCGAAACAGGGTGGATCACATGAAGGTTGCAATCTCTCCCTAACCAGCCTTGAAATTATGCCAGCAAGCTCAGAATGGACAAATCAATTAAAGGCGTTGAATTTATAGCTGGGTGATTATGGGGAACAAGTGGATGCAACATCTATGCAATTTCAAAAATTATTTCAATGGATAGTAGAAAAGAACACACAATTGAGCTCATAAGATTAGAGTTGTACATTGGCATGGACTGAGGACTGGTTAAGTGGGAAAAAAACGAAATTCTCATTATCTGCTGAATTACTATCCATAGACCTGCGTACCAGTGAGGCTGTCCGTGTAGGTAAAAACCAAATGTTCCCCCAGAGGCCTCACTTGCGGTATATACCAAATGAACAGCAGATGCTGGTTTATACCAAAGATAGACACAAAATGCTGGAGTAACTCACTGGGTCAGGCTGTGCAACATGCTGGCAACCATCAATTGAATTTTTCGGGATTACCATTTTTATAGTAATTGAGATCACAACTGTCATAGAATCATTGAGTCATACAGCATGGAAACAGGCCCTGTGACTCATTTCATCCATGCCGACCAAGATGAATATGGGAGAAGGCAGGAGAATGGGGTTAATAGAGGGAAAGATAGATCAGCCATAATTGAATGGTAGAGTATACTTGATGAGCCGAATGGCCTAATTCTGCACCTATCACTTATGAATTTTTGAACATGAGTTACTCCAGCATTTTGTGTCTTTCCTCTGTTGTGCAGTGAATGTCTGCCATGAGAGGGGTCATATTTGTGCTGCCAGGTTATTAAATATCAATAGTCGGGTTTCTGCAGGAGGCTGGGTCAGGGTCTGAACACCAGGGGTTCAAGTATATAGTTAAGTTTGTACAGTGCTTCTTTTGTAGATGAAAAAGGGTTGGACACATATCATTTCTTGTTGCTGGTGTCTATGGTGGATTGTTGTCCTACAAACTGCTTAAGTTGTTTAAGAGTCTGACTGGCTAATTTAAATAATAAATGTTACCTTTTAAACGTTCGTAATGTAATATAAAAACATTTATAACCAAGATATACCAATTTCAGCTTTTGACAATCTGAAATTTGGAATGCGTTATTTCCATTGTTGTTATTCTTGGGAAGTCCTTCCACCATCTGCAATGCATAAGTCATGAGTATAATGGGATACTCTTCACTGCCTGGATGAGTGCAGCTCCAACAACACACAGAAAAGCAACACTATCCAGTGCAAGGCAGCCTGCGTGATTAGTATTCCACCCACACTTATTCCTTCTGCCACCATGCAATAAATGCCATCTACAAAATACATTACAGTTAATCAACTTGGCTGCTCCAGGAACACTTCCCAGATGTGTGACCTCTACCACCAAGAAGGACATTGGCTTCAGGCACAATGGAATACTCCCTCTGCATTATGTTGGGCTATTGACAGAAATGTAGAAGAAAGGATTTTTTCCTCTGTTGTAATCATACAATGCAGTTCTACATGCAGGTTGAACATTTCAAATTTGAAGTTAAAAAACAGATATGTTACTCAATCAGACATTTTGCATATGCAGTTGTAGATACATTTTAATCCTGGGCAGTGATAAATAGACCACATGTAACATTGGTGTAACTGTTTCCTTTGACCTACTTATATAAACCATATTTTCTTATTCACTGAAATGAAACTAAGAGAAAATATCCTCCCATCACTCCATATTATAGCATTAAGGACACCAATGCTTTTAAACTTCAGACTTATATGTCAATATTTTTTTGTTGATAAAGAGATACGTATTGGTCAGCAGGCAAAGGTAACTTCCCTGCTTTTTTTTTCAAAATAGTGCAATCAGATTTCATATGCATCTGAGAGAGACTCAGATGAGCTTCTCAAAAAAAGGACAACATTATTAAAAATGCATCATTCTTTCAGGGACATCGTTGGATTGTCATGGCAGGTTTATAGATCTGTCAGCATTGGTCTTGAAACTACTTCAACACAATTGTGCTGCCCTTAACAGATCACCTACTGAAGCTTGGGTTTGTAGATTGTGAATAAGTCAGATGGTGAGCCATATCATTGAGTACACAACTTTTACCCTAATCTTGTTGGGATGAATCTGGTTAGAAGTCTGTGAACCATGATGTGCCACATGGATTGGTGCCAGGACACAATTGATGTTTACAATATGCATTCATTACTTGGAAATATATAGTCACCCGACTATGGGTGAACTGGGGTTGGGGACTGGACTTTGTGCCTTCCCTCATAATGGGAACCATTGTGGGGGGATGTTCTTTATGTTTAAAACACTTATTAATGTTATGTCTGTATTCCTTCTTTATGTGCTGCAAAATGGCAAGAGGCATTTCACTTCACTACACCTAGGTGTATGTGAATGTGACCAATAAAATACCTTTGATACCTTTGATACCTTTGAAATTAATATATTTAGTATCGTAAGTTAACAAGTGATATAAAAATAGTTGGCTTTATAGAGTTTCTTCCTGACAATTTGGGAAGGTAAACCAAGGAAGGATATGCATAGTAAGTGCCAGGGTCCTAAGTAGTGATGATAAATAGATGGATCAGGGTGTACAAGTTCATAGATCCCTGGAAGTGTTAGCAAACATAGAGAAGATGGAAAAGAAAATGTATGGGATCTGGACATGGCATAGAATATAAGAGCTGGGACATTTGTGTCTCTATGTATAATTCATTGTAATAAAAAAGTATCAGGGAAGCAATGGGAATCTAATCAATCTTGCATTACATCAAGAGACAAAAATGAACGAAAAACATTTCTGGGCTCCTGAGGAAGATTGAGGAGAATATCCTCTCTCAGCAACTGAACAACAGAAGTTAAAATGGATGGAAAACAAATGAACTAAATGTGAACCAAAGAAGCAAAACAGCCTTTTATATTTCTTCCCATCACAGCAAGAGAATGGAAAAGGAAGACACACATAAGTACCCTACATGTTTTTATTTGTTTGTTGCGTCATTACACCTTGATTTACAAGCGGGTGGTGGCTTGGAAAGAACTGATGTACTAACATGTCCTTCCCATGCGCAATATCAGCATGCTCAGAATCCACAAAATGTAAGTTTGGTACTTTGGGGACTGTTATATTCCGGACGGCAGAATGAATAACAACTTACATGCAGGTTGACGAGAGAGATAGAGAGAAATTTATTACCCAACATTCCCTGCTTATATATAACACCAACTCATTAACATATACATGAATATGTATGAATACATTACACTGCTCTCATTTTTTAAAGTATTAAATCTAAGTACAATTTTGTTGTTGTGATACTTGATTTAAACCAGTATTCATGAAATCTTAAATGATAAACATAATATTTTTACTTTACATATCTACACATTTTTGTTTTACTTGTGCAGTGAGTTATTTAACTTACAAACCTAATCTGACTACTGGTTTACAAATCCTGCCTGATCATATAACAGTAACAGGTGTAACAGGTTTAGGTGTTGACTCAACTGTTGGCTTGTTTGGCTCTGTTTTAGTACCCTGACTTTGACCAGAGGAATCTGTTTCTTTATCTGTACTGACTGAACTTTGTGTTTCAATCACAGTGGTCTTTTCCAACTCACTTTCTGATGAGAACTCAGGGATTAGGACCCTGCTCAATTTTTGGTTCATCTTTGGCTGGAATCATTTGATCAACATGAACACTTTTGATCCTATCTCCAACTTCAACTAAGTATCTTTTTGTTCCACACACTTCCACTATTTTCCCAACCCCATTTGTCTCAACTGGACTTGGAGTATCTCTCCTTTTTGTATCTCTCCTTTTTGTCTCAACTGGACTTGGAGTATCTCTCCTTACTGAACACGAACTTGCTCATCTGGCTTGGAGTATCTCTCCTTTTTGTGTGAGTCAGAATGGTGTTTTTGACTCAACTGTTTTTGCTCAACTCTCAAGGCCAAATTGGGTTGAACTAGACTTAGGCGTATTCTTAGCCTTCTCTTCATCAACAGTTCTGCAGGTGAGTAACCCGTTATTGTGTGTGGTGTGGTTCTGTACTTCAGCAAGAAACTAGCAAAACGATGTTTCATGCTGAGCTCTGAACTACCCTGCAAAACCTGTTTCGTGAGAGCATCTTTGACTATTCTAACAGACCTTTCCGCCGCCTCGTTGGAGACTGGATGGTATGGGGGAACAAGTGTGTGTTTTACACCATTCTGCTGCATGAACTCTTTGAACCGTTCTGAACAAAACTGAGGCCCGTTATCAGAAACAAGTTCTTCCAGTAAACCATGGCATGCAAACATGGATCTTAACTCATCTATGGTACGCTCAGTAGTCGTGCTTGACCCCATATGCTTAACCTCAATCCATTTGGAATGACTATCTACTAGTACCAGAAAGTGATCATTACCCTTTTCACAAAAATCTACATGAACTCTCTGAAAAGGTCTACTTGGCCATGACCAGGGTTGCAGTGGTGTCTTTGGTGGTTTACTCCGGCAATTTTGGCAGACACTACATTTGCTCACCAGTGACTCGATGTCACTGTCAATACCAGGCCAATACACCTGGCAATTGACTTCATGCTTACTATGCCAGGATGTTCGGCATGAAGTTCATTCATAATTTTATTTCTCATACACTCTGGTACAACCACTCTGTAACCCCACTTAATGCATCCCTGCTCACATGATAATTCATGGCGTCGATTATGGAAAGGCTTCAGCTCTGAGTTCAGAACTGAGTTCAATCCACTATCGATTTCAGTCCAACCGTTCAATGTCTGTTCATAGACCCATTTCAGCACAGTGTCTTTCTTTGTTTCTGCTGCAATTTCTATTGCAGTCACTGGAAAGTCTTCATCTACAACTTGCAGTGTGTAGATTGAGTTCTCACTTCCCACATCAGAGTTCTCATGGGACAACCAGGACAACGCATCTGCAACTGCGTTTACACTTGGAGCTTCTGTACTCCACCTTGTAGTCATACTGGGACTGCAAAATTGCCCAGCGCTGCATCATTGATGCTGCCATGGAAGGTAGAGCTGACTTGGGACCAAGTATCACTAGTAGTGGCTTGTGATCAGTAACCAGGGTGAATGGTCTGCCGAGAAGAAACTGATGGAATTTCTTGATTCCGAACATGATGCTGAGTGCTTCCTTTTCTATTTGTGCATAATTACATTCACTCGATGACGGGGTGCGGGATGCAAAAGCAATAGGCTTTTCCTGTCCGTCATTCATTACGTGGGAGATCACTGCATTTACAACATAATGAAGCATCACAAACAAGTTTCATCTTGCGTGTTGTATCGTAGTGAACAAGGAGTTTGTCACATGTCATGTTTTCCTTGAAGATGTCATATGTACATTGCTGTTCCTTTCCGCACATCCATTTCACATCGCTGCCATCGTTTGTTCTCTTTTTTTTTGACCGTTCAAAAATCCCGATTTTTTTGTCTGTTCTGGTGTAACAATTCACCTAAAACCTAGCTGTACAAAGGCTATTCAGCTTGAGGAATTTGACAAAAAAAATCGTATACAATCCCAAGGATGGCATCTTGCCGCGTAGACACAACGTAGAGATAGCCTGACAAACTCTCGACGATTTGTCCAGTTGCTGTTTTAAACTACAGTCCCCTGCATAGAAGGATCTGCAGGCCTCTCATGTCCAGCTTGCAAACAACTACGACACAACTCCGTATTTACTATTTAAAATGTTAAACAATACTGCATGTTGCTAAACAGTCCGGCGCTGTATGTAAAGGATGAGTTCACAAACTCTATCCCATCCTCGTCGCCAATTTTGTTATATTCCGGATGGCAGAATAAATAACAACTTACACGCAGGTTGCGTGGATCACGAGAGAGAGAGATTTATTACCCAACATTCCCTGCTTATGTACAACACCAACTCATTAACATATACATGAATATGTATGAATACATTACAGGGATTCTTTATATTCTTTTGTAAAAACACCTACTTCAATTCCATACAGATTCTCCAGCACCATCACGAGAAGCAGCTTAAAGAATTTTGTCTTTTGTCTATCTTTTAATATATTCCTTTAAAAAAAATAGGATCCACATTGTGTTGAATAAAAGGTTCCTACATAAAATAATGTTACCACAAATGTTGTAAAAAACAGTCAACTGATTCTAATTAAAATGAGGCAATACTGCAGAAAATATATTATTCTAAAATGTAACTGTGGTTAAGCTTTTTATTAGGCTCAAATAAATGTTATGCAATCTGAATTGTATTGTTATGTAAACTTCTCGATTAATTTTCCAGGATTTGGGCATTACTGCCTTTTATTGCCCATCTCTAATTGCCCTTGAGAATGAGATAGTCATGATGAGTCATCGTCCAGAACTGCAATCCATCTAATGTTTTTTAGATTAGTTTAGTTTAGTTTACAGTAGTTTAGTTTATTGTCAAGTGTACCAATGTACAGTGAAAAACTTTTGTTTTGTGTGCTATCCAGTCAGCAGAAAAACTATACATGATTTTAATCAAGCCATCCACAGTGTACAGAAACAGTATAAAGGGAATAACATTTTTTGCAAGGTAAAATCCAGTAAAGTTCAATTAAAGATAGTCCAAGGGTCTCCAATGAGGTTGATGGTAGGTCATTATCACTCTCTCATTGGTGAGAGGATGGTTCAGTTGTTTGATAACAGCTGGGAAGAAACCTTCCCTGAATCTGGGTGTGTGTGTTTTCACACTCCTGTACCTCTTGCTTGATGGCAGAGAGGAGATGGGGAAATGTCTAACGTGAGACTCTTCCTTGATAACACTGGTAGCTTTGAAGAGACAGCACAAATTGTGCTCATACAGAATTGTTATGCATGGTACATCAGGGTTCAGATTCAGCAATGATGAATGAACAGTAGTATATTTGCCGGTCTGACTCAGAAGAGAACACAGCAGTTGTCTTCCTAAACAGCAGTTGTCCTTGACCCTCTTCACAGTAGACATTGCAGGTTAAATGCTGACATGGGAACCTAGGCATGAAACCACAAGGTGGAGGGAATGAAAGTCTAAAGGTGGTGTCTGTGGCATCAGACAAATGGACTGCTTGTCCGAGATGCTGCCAAGATTCTCGAGTTTGTTGCACTCACCCAGACAGGTGGGAAGCATTTCATCATTCTCCTGTATTGATGCAAGAGTGGCTTTAGAATATCAAGAAGTGAGACACGTAGCCACAGTGTTTATATGGCCAGCCAATTAGAATGATGTTTGGAGTCTGACAAAGGGCCCCTATCTGGAGATTTAGGCGACTACAGGCGACTAAGCTGTCGCCACATGGTCATGAGTATGGTCGCCTGTATGGTCGTGAGTAGTCTCCTCAGACGCTGAGTTACTCCAGCACTTTGTGTCCTTTTCTGTTCAATGGTGACTCTCCCACAATATTGATGGCAGGCAACATGTCAATGGTAATTGAATCTCAATGGTAGGTGATTTGACTCTTGTGGGCGATGCTCATTGCCTGACATTTAGTGATGTGAATATCAGGCAATGAGCATCACTCACATGAGTCAAATCGTGTCCGATTAAAGGTAGTCCAATCGACTTCCGGTGGCGCCATGGAGCATTAAGAGGTGCACCATTTAGCTCCGCTCCGAAAAACGCGTTAAAATGCTTTAAAACACCTGAAAAATAAAAACGGACTGAAGGAAAAACACTTACCGGTAGACGCCCGACGTCGCGTAAGTGACGTCATCAGAAATCAACGCGATACCGACTGGATACCGGTATTTTAAATGAAAAGACGGGCTTGCAAAAGGGACCTTCCTACTCCACCTCTGAGAAGACACAGAACTCGAAGGCAGACCACAAAAGGAAGGTGAAGAAACTTTTCAAGAATCTGAGGAAGAAATACTTATCTCTACTATGGAAGTGCAAGAAAATGACCAAGCTCTAAGATTGGCTATGGTAAAAGACTTTAGAGAAGTGCTGGCTGAAAAGCTTCGAAACTTAGAAACAAAACTTGATGTTCAACTCAATGCTGGGAAAAAAGAAATTTGTGGAAAAATTGACACTCTACAAGCTCGAATCGAGGAGGTGAATTCCTCTTTGAAAGGAGAAATTAAAAAGGTCGAAGAGGATATCAGTAGTCAAGTCAAGTATCCTTTATTGTCATTCAGACTTTTCAGTCTGAATGAAATTTTGTGCCTTGCAGTCATAACATAAAATAAAAATAACAAAACACACAATAAACACAGATTTAACATCCACCACAGTGAGACCACCATGCCCTCCTCACTGTGATGGAAGGCAAAAGTCTTAAAGTCTCTTCCCTCCTTGTTCTCCCTCTGCGTTGAGGCGATCCAAGCTTCCAATGTTGTGACCCCACCGGGTGATGGTAAGTCCCATGGCTGAATCCGAGCTCCGCGAACGGGCCGTTTCAAACTCCACGGCCCGGGGCGGTCAAAGCTGCCGAAGCTGCCGCCATCCAGTCCAGCGGACACAGCTGTTGTTGCAGGAGCTCCGGAGAACAGGTCACTAACCTGTGACCTGCGAGCTCCCGACGTTATCGTCCACTGGGCCCGCGGCCGAGCCTACGAGGTTTGCCAACGCGGATTCAAATAAGTTAATATCGTACCTTTATAATACTCTTTTAAATATACAAACCCCATCATCGGAAATAATTAGGCGAGCTTGGGAAGATGAATTGGGCCGAACAATTTTAAAAGATAGATGTGAGGAAAACCTTCTATATATTCACAACTGTTCTCTTAACGTTAGGCATTCGTTAATACAATTTAAAATACTGCATAGACTTTATTATTCAAAGTCTGAACTTAATAAGATCTTCCCAAATGTTTCCCCTATTTGTGATAAATGTCTCCTTCAGGAAGCAACCATAACCCACTCTTTTGCCTGCTGTATAAAGTTACATAATTTCTGGAGGGGGATTTTTGAAATGTTTTCTAAAATACTTAAAATAAAATTGGACCCCGACACAGGGGCAGGGGGGGGGGGGGGGGGGGGGGAGATGAGGGGGGGGGATGAGGGGCAGGTATATCTCCACTTTTTTCTTTTTTTCTCTTTTTCTTTTTCCTCTCTTATATCTTTATTCACTCTTTGGCCACACTACTTTGGTAGTCTAGGGGTCCTATCTTTTCACTTTTCACTTTTTCCCTGTCTTGTTCTTTCTCTCTTCTTTTCCCTCATTTTCAGGTTAAAAGGTTAAAATTGAAGCTGTACAATAATTGTATAATTTTACATGCCGAATGTTTTATTCTTGTACAATTGCTTCTAATAATAAAAAAAATTTAAAAAAAGATAGTCCAATCGTTGTTCAGGTCTTGCTGTGTGCAAGCATGCGTCATTTCATTTGCTGCAGAGTCACAAATGAATGGATGGTTGTGCAGGTTCAGCACCTGTGCCTACATCTGACTTCATGATGGGAGTAAGGTCATTGATGAAACAGTTGATGTTACTGGACTGGGACAGCTTGGCCAAAGGCACAGCTTGTTCCCATACACAAGATAGATTCATAATAGGTTCGACTGAAAAACATTCACAGAGTGGTTTATCTTATTATTTCTGTGGTCATCTCCAGCATGATAATTTCACATCCATTTTACAGCAACTCTAAAACCACCAATTTGCAATCTAGTGTAGAATGTTATAACGGGTAATTTTCAACTGTTCAGCTGAAAAATTGGCTGTAGGCAATTGGCAGTAGGCAATTGAAAATCAAGTTAAGAGTTTGGCTGGACCTTATAATCACACTTCTGATAACCATCTTGTGCTGGTAAAAGGTAGAGCCTTCTTTAAACTTGTTAAATTTGATGCAAATTTCAACTGTTTATAATGTATAGTGCACGCATTAATCTCACTCCCAGAAGTAGCATTTAAGGAAGCCTGTGACTGCTGTAATATTGTTGTCCAACCTTTAAGAATTGCAAAGTGTCCAACTCCGTATTTTGCAAAAGCAGTTATTTGTAGAGGATTCCAGAAGATGCGTCTCAACATAATCTTTGAAATATATTGTGATATATTGTGTCCTTTATGTATTGTTATAAATAATATATATTTTGTTCCCGATGTTGGGGGAGTCCAGAACCAGGGGCCATAGTTTAAGAATAAGGGGTAAACCATTTAGAACGGAGATGAAGAAACAATTTTTCACACAGAGTGTTATGAGTGTGGAATTCTCTGCCTCAGAGGGCGGTGGAGGCCACTTCTCTGGAAACTTTCAAGAGAGAGCTAGATAGGGCTCTTGAAAATAGCGGAGTCTGGGGATATGGGGAGAAGGTAGGAATGGGGTACTGATTGTGGATGATCAGCCATGATCACATTGAATGTCGGTGCTGGCTTGAAGGGCAGTATGGCCTACTCCTGCACCTATTGCCTATTGTCTATTGTCTATTGTCTATTTTGTGTGTTAGGTTAAAAAGCTGCCCTTTTACGATGTGAATGGGAAAAAGATACAGAGACAGGAACGTACAATTTGCTACTCTCTCTGTCATCGAACAGCAGGTCCAACATGTGACCTGTGTGATGGCTACTTGGTTTTGTATGTGTTTTTGATCATCAAATGACACTGGCTTCACTCATGGGAAAATGGCCACCTTGTATTACTTTTGCACTGAGATAAATTATCTCAGCCTAGATATTCTCTGCTGATAACTAAATCTGGGAAATTGATTTTCCTGGCTGTAAACTTCAATAATTATAATTCTAACATTAACAAGATGGGAAAAAGGGCCCAAAGGATTCAGCATTTCTTGTTGTCCCTGCTATTTGTACACCAGTGCGGCACAAAGAGGAGGAAATTATATTTGAATGACATAGGAAGTAAAGATTGGATTTTCTTGCCAATTTGCATTCCCTACCATGTTTCTACTTACAGTACGAGGAAGATGTAGCCTGATCTTTTTATGGTACTTGATAAGACTGAAAAGAAGAAAATCGAACCAAAGCAAACTGCCGCCCCATGATGGCAAAAGAAGGATACTCACTGTTCCATACAAAATGTCAACGTATACTTTGTATACTATATATACTTCATAAAAACCCATCAGCAGCAGGACTTGACAAAAAATAAAACCTCGGGAATGAAACAATAGTGCAAACTCATGAAATTGGCTCAAGCAGTTGAACATAATCATAATCGGAATTTATTAGCCAAGTATGTTTTGCAACATACGAGGAATTTGGTTTGCCATAGTAATACCAAAAAAGCAACAAGTTGCACAACTACATAAAAAATGGCCTTACAACATCCACATAATTTGATATAACCAGAAGAATGAGCTACATCAGAACACTTTGCATTTACTTTTTCTGTTGTCATCTCTGAAATTACAGCAACTCTGAAGCCACAAGATCTTCAGATAACTGGGGCATGAACATGGATGGAAAGAAAGTTATATGTGAGCCAATATCCTAGAGACTAATTAAAATTGAAACCTGCTGCTGTGTTTTGATAACTAATTAAAGTTTAACACAAGAGAGAAAGCAGCAGATGGATGCATTGATGCATTTTGATATCAACGGAATGGAGGATGTTTGAATTGAACATTAATACCATCATGAATCTGTTGGGCTGAATCGCTCATTCCTGTGATGTAGATTTAATACCATGCAAGGTTAATGAATACATGTAAGATAACAGGGCTCATCAGTGACCAAGTAAGTGTTCCTACTTTTGGGACCGGGCAGGAGAATGGATGAAAAGTTGGGTAGATTATCTATAAACCAGGCAAAACCACAAGACAGCTCCAGCATTGTACCAAGCCAAGACCATCAGCCAAAATAATATTTTTCAAAGTACATAGCATCTCTGGAGTGGAAACAGCAGAGGAAACGCACTGCCAAATAGTAAGAACAAATCAATTTACAATGAATAATTTGGAACAAGGTCAGTAGCAGCTCAAACATGATGATCGAGAATGGCGTTTTCGACAAACATTGGGCCCCTCATCAGCAAACCTGGCAGGCTGTAACTAGGAGGCAGGCCTTTGAAAAATCCAGGAATGAGTTATGATGAATTTGTCGTGCACAATATGCAGCCAAGTTTTGACGGATATTCTAAGGGCCACAAGTTGGTGAATATCAAGACTGATGAGCCTCACTTTACCAAACCCAATGTAACAAAAAGGAACTGCAGATTCTGGTTTACACCAAAGATAGACACAAAATGCTGGAGTAATTCAGCAGGGTCAGGCAGCTTCTCTGGAGAAAATCCTGAGTGTATGCAGTAGTTAAGCACATTGCTGCGTTAGTTTCATTGTTAATGTTATTCGATGAGCATTATAAAATTTTGAATATTATCATGGGTCAGGACTTTCATCAGCCTGTTAATCGTCCTGAGTTATATGCATATAGACAGCAGATGATAAGAAAAGGTTAATAAACACAGATTGCAGAAAAAGATGACTTTTATCCACCCGTCAAGCACCATAAATCTAAAAAGTTATATTTATAGAGCCTTGAAATAATCAATAATGAACAGGAAATACCTGTCACCATCATTTTTATTCTATCTTAACTTTGTCGATAATCTTGACATTAGAAAGAGTGGCTGCAGGAAATAGGATTAAAGTGAAAAGGACATATTATTCTTTCTACATTTATATTCACAGGGTATTTATCGTGTTGACATTTGAAAATAGAAAACCTACGTGGGACATCAATAAAATACTGCATTAGCTTTAATAAGTTTCACGTGACCAAGCAATCACCATTATATGTGTAAAAAACGTAAATGCACATCTCTTCTAAACTTTGCTCCTGTAGCCCAATCCCATTTTGTGTGAGATATGACTCCAGCCAGTGGAAAGTTTACCCTTCATCCGATTGATTTCAACTTTACCATGGCTCCTTGATGTTCAAATATTGTCTTAAGTGGACTAAGACAGTGATGAGATCCGAAGTTGTTTGGTCTTGGCGAAGCCCGGTCAAGCATCAGCGAGCCAATTATTGGTGTACAACTGCTGGCTTTATCGATAGCTCCTTCCACTACTTTGCTAATGATTGTATCAGGTTATTTGAGCATACATGAATTAGATTATCGACTGATGTCTATTACAAACCCACTGACTCCCACAACTACACTTCTTCCCAGCCTGCTTCCTGCAAAGACTCTAGCCCCTACTCTCAATTCCTCAGTTTACGCCATCTTCCATTCCCATCTTCCATTATAGATGAGGCCCTCACACATGTCTCCATGATACCCTGCAGCCCCGCCCTTGTTCCCCCTTCCCGTAGTTGCAACAGGGACAGAGTCCCCCTATTTCTTACCTCCCACCTTATCAGCCATCACATACAACACATAATCCTCCGACATTTTCACCACCTCCAACGGGATCCCTCCACTAGTCACATCTTCCCATCTCCACCCCTTTCCACCTTCCATAGAGGCCATTCCCCCTGCAACTCCTTGGTTAACATCCCTTCCCACCCAAACCACCCCCTCCCCAGATAACTTCGCCTGCAACCGCTGGTGATGCAACACCTATCCCTATACTACTCCCTCGACTCTGTCCAGGGACCCTGACAGTCCTTTCAGGTTAGGCAGAGGTTCACTTGCACCTCCTCCAACCTCATCTACTGTATCCGTTGTCCAAGATGTGGTCTCTTATCCATCGGCAAGACCAAACGTAGACTGGGCGATTGTTTCGCTGAACACCGCCTGGACCTACCTGATCACCCAGTTGCTAAACACTCTAATTCCCCTTCCCATTCCCACACTGACCTCTCTGTCCTAGACCTCCTCCATTTTCAGAGTGAGGCTAAACGCAAATTGGATGAACAGCATCTCATATTTCGCTTGGGCAGCTTTCAACCCAGGGGTATGAGATTATTTTCTCTAATTTCAAGTAATCCGTGCATTCCATTCCTCTACATCCCTCCCCCACCCATGTCACACCAGCTTTTCGTTCTCTCCTAGCAAACAGCTAACAATGGCCTGTTTCCTTTATCATCGTTACTTTTTTGCATATCGTTCATTCATTGTTCTTTTTCTCTCTACATCATTGTCTATACAGTATCTCTCATTTCCCTTTCCTGTGACTTTCAGTCTGAAGAAGGGTCTCGACCTAAAACATCACCCATTCCCTCTCTCCAGACATGCTGCCTATCCCGCTGAGTTACTCTAGCTTGTTGTGTCTATCTGCTGTTTAAACCAACATCTGCCATTCCTTCACTACACAATCAGATTGTTTTGCCCTTCTTGTGTAGACACGTCATACCAGTGCAATTTAGTGTAAGGTCTGGTTATTACTGTAAAGCTGATGTTATTTTGCTTAAAACATTTAGACCATTTGAATGTTGTAATTGCACTGGAAGATCTTGGTTTGCAGCAAAGTTTGTGCCTTTAGTACCTCAACTGGAATGTTGCCTGGTCCCAATGTCTTTGCTGCACCCAGTGCTCCCAGTCACTTCTTGGTATTTCTTGGAGTGAATAAAATTGGTTGAAGACTAGCTCCTGCAATGGCAGCATACATAGATACATAGAAAATAGGTGCAGGAGTAGGCCATTCGGCCCTTCGAGCCTGCACCACCATTCAATATGATCATGGCTGATCATCCAACTCAGTATCCCATCCCTGCCTTCTCTCCATACCTCCTGATCTCTTTAGCCACAAGGGCCACATCTAACTCCCTCTTAAATATAGCCAATGAACTGCCCTCAACTACCTTCTGTGGCAGAGAGTTCCAGAGATTCACCACTCTCTGTGTGAAAAATGTTTTTCTCATCTCGGTCTAAAAGGATTTTCCCTCCATCCTTAAGCTGTGACCCCTTGTCCTGGACTTCTCCAACATCGGGAACAATCTTCCTGCATCTAGCCTGTCCAACCCCTTAAGAATTTTGTAAGTTTCTATAAGATCCACCCTCAATCTCGTAAATTCTAGCGAGTACAAGCCGTGTCTATCCAGTCTTTCTTCATATGAAAGTCCTGACATCCCAGGAATCAGTCTGGTGAACCTTCTCTGCACTCCCTCTATGGCAATAATATCCTTCCTCAGATTTGGAGACCAAAATTGTACGTAATACTCCAGGCATGGTCTCACCAAGACCCTGTACAACTGCAGTAGAACCTCCCTGCTCCTATACTCAAATCCTTTTGCTATGAATGCTAACATACCATTCACTGTCTTCACTGCCTGCTGCACCTGCATGCCTACTTTCAATGACTGGTGTACCATGACACCCAGGTCTCGTTGCATCTCCCCTTTTCCTAATCGGCAACCATTTAGATAATAGTCTGCTTTCCTGTTTTTGCCACCAAAGTGGATAACCTCACATTTATCCACATTATACTGCATCTGCCATACATTTTCCCACTCACCCAGCCTATCCAAGTCACCTTGCAGCCTCCTAGCATCCTCCTCACAGCTAACACTGCCCCCCCAGTTTAGTGTCATCCGCAAACTTGGAGATGTTGCATTCAATTCCCTCATCCAAATCACTAATATATATTGTAAATAGCTGGGGTCCCAGCACTGAGCCTTGCGGTACCCCACTAGTCACTGCCTGCCATTGTGAAAAGGACCCGTTTACTCCTACTCTTTGGAGCAATTGTTGAATGAAGCCAAATTGAATTTACTGCTTATAAACTCTGGATGGAAATGGTTGCAAATGGTTAAGGCTTCACCAATGCTGAGGAAGGGAGGTAGCTTTGAGGCCTCTTCCTCAAGTTCGCTGTTTTGTTGGCCGCTTCCCTTCCCTCACCATTCACTGTTGGACAAGGCTGTACTGCAGACCTTTGGTATGACCTCTAGCAGAGAGAATGTATAAACTCCATACAGATAGCACCGTAGTCAGGATCGAACATGGGTCTCTGGCACTGTAATAGGCCTTTCTCACGGGGCGACTTGACGCAAGAGGTAACCAGAGTTGAACATCGTGGGAACCTCGTACGATAACCGTACAGCATTCGTGGACCACCGTGGACCACCGTGGCGCTAACGGCAGGTAATCGTGTAACTTATTGACTCGGGAGAAAATTCAAGCAAGCTTGAATTTCTCCAAGATGACTTGTACACTTGTGGTTGAACATTGAAACATTATAGGGAAGTAGTGGCCAGTGCGATATCCGTAATAACTCTTGCGTTTACCGTGGGAACTCCTGCGAACGGTGAACCCGGAAGCTGGACAGAGGGGACAGAAGATGAGTAATCTGGAATGAACATGCTGTTAGGGTGGGATCATTCTCTGCGAGATGATCTTAGTGCGGGAGACAAGTGTAGGAGAGGTGTACTGACTGTGTGGGCAGAACTTTGGAAGTGATTGCCCACCATTCTCAAAAGCCGCTGTGTCTCCCTGTCCCTCCAACTCCAGAGGAATCCGCTCCCCGATGGGCTGCAACGGCGACAAGTGGCAGTTCGCCCACAGCCCAAGCTGCGCCCACCCAACAAGACGTACCTTGCACACCATCAGCTTCTGCCCCTACGGGGAGCGTGTTCCTCTGTAGTTGGAGCGGGGCTGGGCTGGAGTTGCTGATCTGGGATCTCCGTGCTTGCAGTGGGCCTGGGGGTCGGTGTCCCGATGAGGGGGCGCAGCTCGGGCTGTGGGCGAACTGCCATTTGTCGCCGTAGCGGCCCATCGGGGAGCGGCTTCTGGTGGTCCTGACGTCTCTCAGCTGTCCAGGGGGGTGGCCGGAGACGTCAGGACCAACAGGAACCCGCTCCCCGATGGGCCGCTACAGCGACAAGTGGCAGTTCGCCCACAGCCCGAGCTGCGCCCCTTCATCCGCAACCCGGGTTCCTCTGGAGTTGGAGCGGGGCTGGGCTAGAGTTGCTGCTGGCTGTGAGTCTCTGGGATCTCCGTGCTTGCAGTCGGTGTCCCGTTGGTCCTAACGTCTCCGGCCACCCCCCTGGACTGGAGCTGAGACCGGGAACTGTACCACCCTTGCCCCCTCCCTCTGCAACTGCAAACAACCCCACAGTTCCCAGTCTCAGCTCCTGTACAGGGGGGTGGCCGGAGACGTCATAGCCTGAGCTGCGCCCCCTCATCCGCAACCCCAAGAACAAGACGTACCTTGCACACCATCAGCTTCTGGCCCTACGGGGAGCGTGTTCCTCTGGAGTTGAAACGGGGCTGGGCTGCTGCTGGCTGTGGGTCTCTGGGATCTCAGTGCTTGCAGTGGGCCTGGGGGTCGGTGTCCCGTTGGTCCTGACGTCTCCGGTGACTGGCACTGACCTGCTGGCATCGCCGACGTGAAGACAGTGCAAAGCCCCCGCGCCGGTGCAATGGGCGGGGAGCTGAAGAGGGGAGGGAAGGGGTCACACACATGGCCGGGAAGCAGAGGGGTGTAGGTTGGGTGAAACTGAAGGGAGCAACAATCTGCTGCTGCCTGCCCGCTGAGTTAAAAAGTTCCCACGCAAGACTCACGATACACTGTATATCGTGACCGTGGGAACTTTTTAACTCAGCAGGCAGGCAGCAGCAGCAGATTGTCAATTATTAACCCTCCCGCGCAATTACCTTCTCTTTTATGAATGGGGATTTAGTTCCCCTTTCTTCGAGGATCGACCGGAGGTCACCTCTGCGGGCCGCCCTCGGTAAACGTCTTTATTTTCAAGCTTTGTCCATCTCTTTTGAACTCATTTGATTCGATACTATTTGATTTTGGAATGGTGGTTACTTATTATATAAATTATGTGACCTATTTTCTGTTCCTATGATTCTCTAAGTACTTTGTTTATAAATTCTGAACTCGTGAATTCGAGATATCAGTGGTTTTCTGTATGCGGCTCATTAAGATACACTTGGCACAAACCGGCTTTTCCCACGCCGTTTACAGTCGCGCTGGGCTCACTACATTTCTATGATCTGTAATCGTTTAACATTGAGTATAAACGATTATATTTAATACTCGGAATGCATATTGATTTTAGCGATGCCATATAACTTTCTCTGTATGTGAAGGGAACGAGAGCCATAAAATAAATTATGCATGAGGGCAGGCAATTTTCACTTGTAATGCTTGTCTAAAAAAAAGTGACATCATTTGTGCCACGTGACACTTCACAGTTCACAATGTTCATTCAAGATTTAACGGGAAAGCTCGGGAGACGGACAAGTCACTCGCACAAATAACAGAAATGCCGAGTACCCGTGGGAACTCTTTATCTACCCCCCCCGTTATATCGTGTGATATCGTGCTGGACCACGACCACTTCACTCTGGTTACATCTTGCGTCAAGTCACCCCGTGAGAAAGCGCTTTAAGGCAGCAACTCTACCACTGTGCCATGTTATATGAAATCAAGTGGTCAGAATATAAAATAAGGAAGTTATCCTAAGAAAGGAGCTTGTGTGTTCAGCGGTAAATACCACATAAACTGAGAAAACTGTAAGTGGCTGTGGAGAAGATAACAGGCATGTACTAAATGTGTGTTTGGATTGAGAATGAGAGGTTGTGCAGTGGATCTCTGCAATAAGCGGTGATGGATGTGAGGTGACAAGGGAAATTGTGCCAAGAGTCGAGGGAGGGAGCAAGACTGCATCCAAATATTCTTGCTGCAAGTTCAGATCTAGAGAGTTGCTCTCAGCCACACCATTCTTGTAAATAGAAACATTTGCTGCTTTGAATCTAGTGTGATATCCCAAGAGCCGACAAGAGCCTGCTCCCATGAACTTCTAACAATATTTTGGGAAACTTCCCTCTCAGCTTTCCCTTCTGTAGAGGACTTAACCTCCACCTTTTAATGCTACATTAATCCGTAAAGCATAAAAATACCTGACTGCAAGGTAGTCTCTGTCCAAGAGATGTACTCTAACTTTGAGCAAACTAAACCTGAAAGTACACTCAGATAGTGGACATGAGGTTCACCTGCAACTCCTCCAACCTCATCTATTGCATCCGCTGCTCTAGATGTCAGCTGATCTACATCGGTGAGACCAAGCAGAGGCTGGACGATCGTTTCGCCGAACACCTCCACTTGGTCCGCAATAACCAACCTGACCTCCAGTGGCTCAGCACTTCAACTCCCCCTCCCACTCCGTATCCGACCTCACTGTCCTGGGTCTCCTCCATGGCCAGAGCGAGCAACACCGGAAATTGGAGGAACAGCACCTCATATTCTGCCTGGGGAGTCTGCATCCTGGGGGCATGAACATTGAATTCTCCCAATTTTGTTAGTCCTTGCTGTCTCCTCCCCTTCCTCAGCCCTCGGGCTCCTCCTCCTCCTCCTTTTTCCTTTCTTCTCCCCGCCCCCCACTCCCCATCAGTCTGAAGAAGGGTTTCGGCCCGAAACGTTGCCTATTTCCTTCGCTGAATAGATGCTGCTGCACCCGCTGAGTTTCTCCAGCATTTTTGTGTACCTCAGACAGTGGACATGTTTAGGTGAGAACTCTATCAGTCAAATATTAATGAGGGTCAGGAATCAATTTGTAGAAATTCATTTAATTTAAAGCCGTAAACAGCACCTAAAGATTGCCACTGAACCGTGTCCACCAGGTGGGCTCTGTATTATCATGAAAGTCAAGGTTAAGTGTCAGGGCCAGTAAAAGTGAACAGATGTAGTGTTGAATTCACTACCAATGTTTATATTTCTTAGATGATACAGGATGACTGCTTCAAAATTCACTGTTTAAATTAAAATGTGTTGCTGTGTTAAGAAATAACACTTCAGTTCAGCTTGAATTAAAACAAACTAAAGCATTGGAATGTAAATCGAGCTTAGCTTGATAGACCCAACTTTTTCTTTTCAAAGTTCGCCAACTATATTATTTGCAGAAAAAGCAGGAGAAGCTTAGGGCTGTGCTTAATGCTCCGTTACACTTCATGTAGCAGAGAAGAGGTCAGAGTCAGGCATTGGGAAGTAGCATTTTGCAAAGGAGATGGGGTCCTTTCATGAATTCAGCGTGTCAGATGCATTTTCAATCCATTTAACACTGTAAATCCTGTTTATACTTAAAGAGTTGATGGTAGAGATGCAATGGCAAAGATTTAAAGACCGCATGGATAAACTGCAAAAATTGTTCATCCTGTATGGTGAAAAAATAAAACTGGGAAGGCGGCTCAACCGTGGCTAATGAGGAAAATCAAGGATAGTATTAAATCCAAGGAAAAAGCATATGTTGGCCGGAGGAAGCAGCAAACCGGTGGACTGGAAGAAATATAGAACTCAACAGAGGAGGACTAAGGGGTTAATTAAGAGGCGGGAAAGAGCATGAAAGAAAGCTTGTGGGGAATATAAAAACTGACTGTAAAAGCTCCTTCAGATATGTAAAAAGGAAAAGATTAGTGAAGACAAATGTAGGTCCCCTACATTAAGAGACAGGTGAATTTATAATGGGAAACAAAGAAATGGCAGAACAGTTAAACAAGCACTTTGGTTCTGTCTTCACTAAGGAAGACACAAACAATCTCCCAAAAATACTAGGGGACCGAGGATCTAGTGGGAGGGAGGAACTGAAGGGAATCTACATTAATCTGGAAATGGTGTTAGGTAAACTGCTGGGACTGAAGGCAGATAAATCCCCAGGGCCTGATGGTCTGCATCCCAGAGTACTTAAGAAGGTGGCCCTAGAAATCGTGGATGTATTGGTTATTATTTTCCAAAGTTCTATCGACTCTAGATCAGTTCCTGTGGACTGGAGGGTAGCCAATGTATGTTTTAAACCCCATGTTTTAAGAAAGGAGGGAAAGAGAAAACGGGGAATTATAGACCAGTTAGCCTTACATCAGTGGTGGGGAAGTTGCTTGTCGATTGTTAAAAATGTTACAGGATCACATTTGGAAAGTAGTATCAGGATCGGTCAAAGTCAGCATGGATTTATGAAGGGGAAATCATGTTTGAATAATCTTCTGGAATTTTTTGAGGATGTAACAAGTAGAATGGCTAAGGGAAAGCCAGTGGATGTGGTGTATCTGGACTTTCAAAAAGCCTTTGACAAGGTCCCACAGAAGAGATTAATGTGCAAAATTAGAGCACGTGGTATTGGGGGTAGGGTATTGACATAGATAGAGAACTGATTAGCAGACAGGAAGCAAAGAGTAGGAATTAACAGGTCCTTTTCAGAATGTCTGATAGTGACTAGTGGGGTACCGCAAGGCTCGGTGCTGGGACCCCAGTCATTTACAATATATATTGATGATTTAGACGAGGGAATTAAGTGTGACATCTCCAAGTTCACGGATGACACAAAGCTGGGTAGCAGTGTGAGCTGCGATGAGGATGCTATGAAGCTGCAGGGTGACTTGGATAGGTTGGGTGAGTGGGCAGATGCATGCCAGATGCAGTATAATGTGGATATCCATTTTGGTGGCAAGAACAGGAAGGCAGATTATTATCAGAATCGTGTCAGATTAGGAAAAGGTGAGGTGCAACATGACCTGGGTGTGCTTGTACATTGGGAGAGAATTTGAGTTTAAGAGCAAGGTGGTCCTACTGCAGTTGTACAGGGCCCCGATGTGACCGCACCTGGAGTATCGTGTGCAATTTTGGTCTCCTAATTTGAGGAAGGACATTATTGCCGTTGAGGGAGTGTGGCGTAGGTTTACCAGGTTAATTCCTGGGATGGCAGTTCTGACATATGATGAAAGAATGGGTCGACTGGGCTTGTATTCACTGAAATTTAGGATGAGAGGTTATCTTATAGAAACATATAAAATTCTTAACGGATTGGACAGGCTAGATGCAGGAAAATGTTCCTGATGTTGGGGGAGTCCAGAACCAGGGATCACAGTTTAAGAATAAGGGGTAGGCCATTTAAGACTGAGATGATGAAAAAGTTCTTCACCCAGAGAGTTGTGAATCTGTGGAATTCTCTGCCACAGAAGGCAGTGGAGGCCAATTCACTGGATGTTTTCAAGAGAGAGTTAGATTTTTCTCTTAGAGCTAAAGGAATTAAGGGATATGGGGAAAAAGCCGGAACAGGGTACTGATTTTAGATGATCAGCCGTGATCTTATTGGATGGTGGTGCTGGCTCAAAGGGCCGAATGGCCTACTCCTGCACCTATTTTTCTATGTTTTTAAATGAAAAATCAACATTCCTTCAAATGTGACAGAGTTATGTTGGAAAAAAAACTAAAGGATGAAGCCTGGTGTTTCCACTGTAGTTCAATAATGTATCGTACTTTTCTCTATCTGACAGAATAGGTTTTTAATTACATGAGTGGAACTGCAGTGGAGATGTTTACTGCAGTATTGCATCTGCAAAGATTTAACAGTACATTGCTTTACTGCCTTGCTAGACCCACAAAGGAGAACTGTCTTCATTGGTATTCTGTTCACATTCTTTAACAAAGAACAAGCAGTCAATACCATTTCCACACTGAGTCAGTAATCATTCGCAAATTACTATTTTTAATCCTAATATTTTTAACCTGCAAAATGCCACACGGAAGACAAAAAAATATGTTATTAAATGAAGACTTCGAAAACAAAATCTAATGGAGAAGGCTGTCTACATCCTCTTTCATTTGTATTTAAGCTCTTAACACTACATTTCTAAGTCAAATTTTAAAATTTGGTGCTTGCAAATAGATCTGAGTTAAAGATCATTACCAGTCTTTAAATTATCAGAGTTATTTTAGCTGAAGCTTTAATCGAACACTAAATGGGGTCTGTGCTAATAAAGAACACCTATTTGAAAGTGCAGATTAGCACACAATTTTTGGGCTAATTTGTTGATTACCATGATTTAAACGAGTCTGTAGGCAATGAAACTTGCAAATTCAGCCTCAGCACCTAAATGCTAATTAGATACAATTTACTTGGAGCAGTATACTGTAAGTTGTGTGTACTCAATGACTTTGTGATTGCTGGTAGGACCGAGGGCTGATTTTTGGGGAAAGAAAAGTGCTTAGTGCACATACTGAGGTGCTTGCTGAAGTCCAAGGATGGGGCAATAAAAATTGGTGCTCTCCATTATATTTTACCCTGAAGTAGGGTGTCATTTCCCTGCCATATTTGGTGGCTCTAATTACTTACTGACAGGTCACAAATATATTGGTTCAGTGTCTGTGAGCTTCACTTTGAACTCTCAACAAAACTGAGGACAATGCTGCAGGGAAATAAAAGACTGCAGATGCTGGTTTATACCCAAGATAGACACAAAGTGAATGCTGTACTGAAAGCAGGGAATCTTGTGTGATTTACTGTTTTATTTTATAATTTCCACCCCTCCCACATCCATCTAATGTATTTTTAAAAAAGTTTCTTTTATAGCAACCCTGACCACAAAACAAAACTTTTGTGCTCAGGAGGACATAGCTGCTTCATTTTATCGCCCCAGACTGCTTGTGGTGGCTTGGTTTCAACCATGTCTGTTCTTCCCATATGTTTGTGGGATGGTCAACCCAGTAGCCTGTGTGTAGTTATCCCCAATCCAATTCCACTCCTCTGTTATCTATGATTCCTAACTGTTTGCTTTGATTCCCCCCTTTCCATGACAGCCTGTGATGCTGCATCTTATGAACCGTGCTGGTTAGATGTTAATATTTTACAAGGGACAAACCACAACAGTGATTTTGTAAAACCAATAATGCCTACATTGGGGGGGGGGGGTTCTTTCCTGGTGACACTTCATTGTGCTTTGGGCATGGGGATAAAACATAATGCCCATTTAGTACACCTAAAAATAGGTCAAATACATTTTCTGGGCAGTGGTTTTAACAAGTGGTTGAGGTAAAGGTGGATTAGACTAGAGTAGACTAGACCGACAACTGTGTAGGAAGGAACTGCAGATGCCAGTTTAAACCTATGATAGACACAAAATGCTGGAGTAACTCAGCGGGACAGGCAGCATCTCTGGAGACAATGAATGGGTGACGTTTCAGGTCAAGACCCATCTTCAGACTGGGACAGTCCTGCTTACACTTCTTGTGGAACCATCTATCATGTCTGCATTAACATTTCAGCCCCTCTCTTGTCCCTGGTTTTGCAGCAGACTTGGTGAGGTTGTCACGAAAGCACACATGGCAATGTTAATGAGGGAGGTGCTGCTTGGCATATGCCAAGACCACTTGTGCCAATTGTATCAACATCTGCCTAGTCCTTGGTGTTGTGTGTCATGCAGCTGTTAAAAAGGTCTCTTGGGGCTGGTCTAGATTCCTCATTCAGAAGCATGATAACATTTGAGCAGGGAAGGTGAAATAGCGGTGCACAAGCTATTCACATTCTATTTTGTCACTTTCAATTAACCGATGCATAAACTTCCTCTAAATAACATATAACAACATTGCCTTGCCTGTCATTCAAGTGATTTGGTCTCCTTATTTAAGGAGGAACATAGCTGCATTGGAAGTAATGCAGAGAAAGTCCACCAGATTAATTTCTCGGTCAAGGTAGTTTATGGATGAAGAGTGGTTGAGAGTTTGGACCTGGACGTTGGAGTTTAGAAGAATGAGGATTGATTACATTGAAACATACAAGAGTCAAAGGGGGATTAAAAGGATGAATGCTGAAGGCATGTTTCCTTGGTGAGAATATCTCGATCTTGAGCTATAATTTCAGAATGATTAAGAGTCAGAGAGTTATAGAGCTATACAGCACAGAAACAGGACCAGCGGCCCACCTTATCTATGCTGAACAAGTTGGCATATTGGGTAAGCCCAATGTGCCTAAACTTGGCCCATAGTCTTCTAGAATCCTTCCCATCCATAAATCTGCCCACATTACTTTTTAAAAGTCATAATTTTATCTACTATTGCTTCCTCTGGAAGCTCATTCTGGATATAGACTATCGTCTATATACAAGAGGTCCATCTTAAATCTCTCCCCTCTCACATTAAGTTCCAGCATCCTATACCTTGAGAAAAAGAGTATGTGTTCACAAGGGTATGTATCAATGCCTTTCATGAACTTGTATACTTCAACAAAGTCATCCCTAATGGGTCTGTCTCACTTAGGCAATTTTTCAGGCGACTGCTAAGTTGCCGACAGTCGCCTGGAAAACCGGCAACTGGAATGGCGACTGTCAGAGTGGAACAAACACACACACACACACACACACACACACACACACACACACACACACACACACACACACACACACACACACACACACACACACACACACACACACACACACAAACACACACACACACACACACACACACACACACAAACACACATAAACACACACACACACACACACACACACACACACACACACACACACACACACACACACACACACACACACATAAACACACACACACACACACACACACACACACACACACACACACACACACACACACACACACACCGCTTCTTTCACCAGCCGATTATGCAGGCGGGGGACAGGGCAAGAGGGGGGAAGTGCTGTCTAAGTGAAATTCACACGGTGCAAACCCAAGGTGATACAGACACACACCACGATGAACAGGAAGGTTGGCGCTGTAATTAAGACGGCTAAACCACAGTGTACGGTAAGTCCTTTAAAAGAGGGGGGAAGTGGGGGGAGAAGAGGGTAGAAGGAGGGAGAAGGAGTGGAGACAACTTTTAAGAAGCCAGGGATACACGTTTGTGAAGCTCAGCGGACATTTAACATTACCGGTCGGTTATTCTTGGTTCTGAAAACTACTGCTTATGGTTTTTTTTCCCAATGAGCCAATGAAATTCAACGGTCAGCACCGGTTACAACCTACGAGAACTATGAGAACCTTCGACCTCCTGGCAACCCACTTGGACCTCCTGGCGACCCACCTACGGCACGAGAATTGTCGCTACTCTCCATGGCGGCTTCATTCTAGTCGCCACTAATATTTCAACATGTTGAAAAATTTGTGAAGACCATAATGACGCCAGAATGCGGGTACTCCTCACGACGTTGAAGGCGACTTCCCGGCAACCACCCGCGAACATGTGGCGACCATGTGGCGACTGCATAGTCTCCTGCAGTCGACGAAAAAGTCGCCTAGGTGGGACAGGCCCATAAGCCTCCTAAACTAAAAAAAAAAGTCCCAGCCTATCCAACCTGTTCCTTTAACTGAAGGAAGATGACAATTTTGGTGCTTTTGCAAATTTGCTGAGGATATTAGGGCAACACGGTGGTACAGTGGTAGAGCTGCTGCCTTACAGTGCTTGCAGCACCAGAGACCCGGGTTTGATCCCAACTACCGGTGCCGACTATACGGAGTTTGTACGTTCTTCCCGTGCCTGCACGGGTTTTCTCCGAGATCTTTGGTTTCCTCCCACACTCCAAATACGTACTGGTTTTTAGGTTAATTGGCTTGGTATAAGTGGAAATGTGTGTTAATGTGCGGGGATCGCTGGTCGGTGCGGACTCGGTGGGACTAAGCTGTATCTCTAAAACTAAAAAAAATAAAAATACTAACTATATTGTCAACCAAATTGTTAATGTATACAGCAAACAGCAATGAACCCAGCACTGACACCCGCGGCACACCACTGATCACAGGTCTCCAATACCTGAAACAACCCTCCACATTTAAGGCAGAGATAAGGAGGAACCCCTTCTTCCTGACGCTCACAACGTTTTGAAATGTTTTACCCAAGAGAGTTGTGGAGACAGCGGCATGGAACATTCATGGCGGAGACTGACAGATATTTATACTGCAAGGGAGTTGAGGAGTCTGGGGAGAGAGCAAGAAAGTGGTGTTGAGGTCAAGATAGGACCAGCCACAATCTTATTGAGTTGCAGAATAGGCTCCAGGGACCCACAGACTGGCACTGGCATTGTTTGAACTTCTGTAATCTCTGCACACAAGGTGGTTTTAAACAGGGGGATGCTTCTGTTTTGAGGCAGCACATTGTATTGTAGAGCATTGGCAGATGCCCATGTCAGGATGAAAGTGACTGATATTCCCAAACCACTGCCACTCCTGTGCTGCTTGATGAAATGTGAATCGCGTCAAAAATGAATCCATTTAGTCCCATTTATGGATGGTCGTGCAAAGTTTAAAGAGTGACGGAGGAATTTTACTTCACATCTGCCAAATATCATCTCGGAAGCCCGAATATCTGGGACTCTTGACTTTCTGTAAACATTTCTGTTTGATTATTCAACGTTTAGGTCAGTGACATTCTCACTGTAACAGGGAACGTTAGTGGCAAAGAGGTCTATTTAGGGAAAGAGAATAATGTGGACACAAAACGCAGCAGCGTGCTAGATTGCGCTGGCACCAGGCCTGCCCCGCGCCTGCCTTCTGCAGGATTGCCAGCCGACACACTTGCCTTTTGTGGCTGCAAAGTTCCCAGCCACTGGGGCTTCATTGCCTCAGATGCTCTGTGAACAGCGTTTCAGTCTCAGGCAGCACCAACTGAGGGTGCAACTGCAGACGACTCTGATAGTGTTCTGATAGCTTGAGATGTCATGAGGCTTTGACCAATGCCTCAACATATTGCCAAAAAACTGAACGTACAGCCCTCCGCTCACTCTGCAGCAACATTATAATCAAACTCGCCGACAAGGGAGGTGCAGTGGTAGTCTGGTGCACTGACCTCTACTGGGCTGAGGCCAGGCGACAACTCTCAGACACCTCCTCCTACTTATCCTTGGACCATGACCCCACAGACGAGCACCAGGCCTTAATCTCAAACACCATTACTGATTTCATCACTTCTGGCTGTTTGCCTTCCACACCCTCCAACCTCATCATTTCCCAGCCCTGCATAGCCCGGTTTTACCTTCTCCCCAAAATCCACAAACACAACTGCCATGACAGACCCATTGTTTCTGCCTATTCCTGTCCCACGGAAATGATTTCCCTGTACCTTGAGTCCATCCTATCCACCCAGGTCCAATCTCTCCCGACCAATGTCCAAGATACCTCACATGCCCTTCGTCTCTTTAATGAATTCCGCTTTCTGAGTCTCCACTCCCTCATCTTTACTATGAACGTACAGTCACTCTGCACCTCTATCCCCATCAGGAAGGCCTTAAAGCCCTCAGTTTCTTCCTTGACCACAGAACCATCCAGTTTCCCTTTACTTACACTCTACTCTGCCTTGCAGAGCTGGTCCTCACCCTCATCAACCTCCTTTGACTCCTCCCACTTCCTCCAAGTCCAAGGCGTAGCTATGGGCACCAGCATTGGCCCCAGCTATGCCTGCCTCTTTGTAGGATACGTTGAACAATCCCTGTTCCAGGCGTACACTGGCCTCATCCCTAAACTCTATTCCCGTTGCATGGATGACTGCATCGGTGCTACCTCCTGCACCCATGCAGAACTCTTGGACTTCATCATGCATCAAACGTCATCACGCCACGTCACCGCTGCGTCACGACGCATCACGTCGCGTCACGCCGCATCACGTCGCGTCACGCCGCATCACGCTGCAACATTTTCGGTGACCTCATACATCAGTCAATGATGCCGGCACTCCTGACAGAGTGCTCTATACTTCCGTGTTTGGTGTCCATAATTTAAGGAAAGATATAATTGCATTGGAAGCAGTGCTGAAAAATGTCACTGGATTGACGGAAAAATCACCAACTGGTTTACAGAACAGCGCAGCAGTAGAGTTGCTGGCTTACAGCACCATAGACCCAGATATGATCCTGACTATGGGTGCTGTCTATATAGAGTTTGTACGTTCCCCCTGTGACCGCGTGGGTTTTTTCCGGGTGCTCCGGTTTCCTCCCACATTCCAAAGACATGTAAGTTAATTGGCTTCTGCAAATTGTCCCTAGAGTGTAGGATAGAACTAGTGTACGGGGTGATTGTTGTTAGATGCTGACTCGTTGGGCCAAAGGGCCTGTTTCCACGCTGTAACTCTAAACAAAACTAGTCATCAGCACAATACAGCAGAATGTGTCAGCATTTACAGCCACATGTAATGAATCTGTGCTTCACCTTAATGTTTTCTTAATTCATTTTGTATATTGGTGATTCTTTTAACTGTTTGAACACTGCACAGGAAGTGAATGTGCTTCTGTGGCATAAGACTGAATGCCTACAGCTGCAGCAAGTGTGAATCCAATTAAAAAATGCTAACCAATCACAATTATGCTTCAAGCATTGTCATTATGACAGAATTAGCTGGAATCACTCTAGATTTTCATCAGAGCACACATTTGGCAAATGACTTGCATAATTCAAATTTAAAAATGGATTATGCTGGGTTGGCAAAATCTTGGATCTGGCAGAAAAGTGCATTCAGCTCCTCGGCAAGGTACAGGCGGGTGGTAAATGTGGCTGTGGAATGGGACGTCAAATATGCGTGCATAGAAACATAGAAATTAGGTGCAGGAATAGGCCATTCGGCCCTTCGAGCCTGCACCGCCATTCAATATGATCATGGCTGATCATCCAACTCAGTATCCTGTATCTAATCCAGTATCCAGTATCCTGTATCCAGTATCCTGTGCATCTGGCCTGTCTCCATCTTTCTTGCTTCAGTCAGTAAGGCGAGCAAGGAAGATGGTCTCTGCAGACTGCTGGCCAGATCTTGCCCCAACACTTCGCAAAATATTAACTCCTATCACAATGTATAGCACTTTTAATAACATTTGGAGGAAGTTAAATATTAGTAGTTATTATTCATATCCTGTGATTATATATATGGAGAGATATTTAATTAACAGCTCTACCTAGAGTAACAGCCCCTGATTATATCCTCTTGGGTCCATATTTTCATGGTGGTGGATGTGTGTTTGTCATTGTCGTGTCATAATGGAGAGAAAGCATTTTGTAGGATGAAATCGAAGATCAAGTCAAGAAGACAGATTTCAAACTGACATTAACAGTGGATAGATGAAATAAGAATTGCAGCAAATTGACTCATGATTATTTAAAGCTGCTGAATTAGTTGGAGCTGGCATCAACTGGCTTGAGAAATGAGTTTGAATACAATAGTGGAGCCTATTAGATTAGTGACTTGGCAGGTGTTGTACAAATCAATTCCTTTGCAGATTTTAGGCAGGGATTGTACATGCATTGCATTCACTATCCTGCGGGCTATCAATTTCGCATTCTCCAGCAGAAAGTTGCCCTGGGACCTACAATTGTGAGAATGCCTAACACCAAGGAAAGGGTGAGCAATACCTGAAGGTGAAGATGCAAACCAAAACTCAAGAACTGCTTGAGCTGCCTGATAGCAGGTGACTTTATCTGTCACAGATACTCCTTTTCTCTTCAGCACTCACTCCGCTTCCCTCCGCCCTTTATCCCCCCCCCCCCCCCCCCCCCCCCCCCATAACATCTCTGCAATTTAAAATGTTTGGTAACTTTTCCTAATTTTCATGAAAAATCACCAACTCAAACCTTAATTATTTGTCTCCACAAAACCTGTCTGAATTGTCCCACATTTCCTGCTATAATATCTGATGCTGAAGATTGATACCTTTTGAGCAGTGACTAGCTTCCAACAAGTCAGACCCAGCTGAGAAACTGACACAACAAACCTTCCCTATCACCCAAGTTAGGGGTGCCTATACTGGCCATGGAGCTGACTTGAACAGTTGAAGAACCCTGCTACTGTTCTGTGCCTGGAAAACAGTGGGATGGAGGTGGGTCTCTTCCAGACAGTGGTGGAGAGGAAAGTAGACAGTGATGAGACATTGGGGCCATGAATTTCATCATCTGTAATCAGTGTAGTATTTACTGCCATTGATACCTTCAGAATGATCAAATCGCATTAAATTTTATTGACCTCAAGTTCTTATGCCATCAGCGAGTGATGACTCTCAACGTTTATTTTGCAGAAAGTGGGACTTAAAATGGTTATGGCGTCCAACGAGAGGATTTTATCCGCATTTTTCAATTTCCGTAGAGGCAGTATGCCACCATTGTGGAAATAGTAATTACTGAGACTGGACAGTGTGAATCTTTTGGAGGTATCCCGTTACATCATACTCTTCCTTCCATTTATTTGTCTTCTTTAGACTTGGAGGACTACTAATGTGAAAGCATACTTTTAATTTATTTTTCTCCTCCCACTACATTTCACATACAAAAGATAGGTAAAGCAAGACATTGACCAGGCACTTTATGTACAAGACACTGCAGGGCAGAAGTTAGTCAGGTCATGTTGAGCTTATTGTCATATGCATGAGTACAGCAGGTGTAATGAAAAGTTTGCTTGCAGCAGCAACACAGGCATAGAGACATAACACACAAAAGCACAAATTATACATCAACTGTACATACATTTCACATAAATTCTAAAAGACAGTAAAAATAAGGTACAAAAAAAATCAAGACATTATTGCAAAATAACACAATTTGAAAATGTTCATGTTAATCCATAGTGTTCTGTCACCGAGGTAAGATTTAGGATTGTTTAGGTCAGTTCATGAACCTTTTAATCATAGGAAAATAGCTGTCCCTGAATCTGGTGGTGTGAGGGACTAGCTTCTGTACCTCCTGCCTGATGGTAGCCACAGGAAGACAGCATGGCCCATATAGTGGGGATCCTTCATAATAGATGTAATCTCCTTGAGGCAATGCCTCGTGTAGATTCTTTTGATGGTGAGGAGGGTAATTCCTCAGTAACATGTGCGAAACAAACAATATAGTCCTGCAGAATCATTGTAAATTTCAAAATTCAAGATCAGTCACCTAGGTTGCTCTCAGTCGAGTACTACATCGTGACTAGTTCAAGGGAAGCCGATGTTATGTTGTGGAGTGAATACTGATCTTGCAGCAGCATTGCCATGGAAATCAAGGAAGCATGAGCATTTATTTATTATGCTTCCAAACCTCGTAATCTGTCACCTCATCTGCTTTTCTGGGTAAGGCTGAGGTCAAGCATTTCTTACTGCACAAAGATTTGAGTAATTATTGTTCCCTATTGCCAGAGAGGACAAGAGAGCAGGAACTTACAATTGGGAGGATTTTCCCAAGGAGAAGGGAGGTGGTGGGTTTTAAGTGCTGCATAAAATAAAATGTGGGAAACAGGCACGAGATATGGATGACATCCATCTTGTTCAGCGTGTGCCTTCTCTAAGCTCGTGTCCAGAGCTTCATATTAGTGATTCAAGTCGAAAGTGACAGAGAAATACAGAGCAGACAGCATCAGCGGAAAAGGAAACAGAATGAACACTTTGTCTGCTGAAGGATCTTGGATCTGAAACATTAACTGTTTCTCCTTCATAGAAACATAGATAAAATAGGTGCAGGAGTAGAACATTCGGCCCTACGTGCCAGCAGCACTATTTATAGAAACATAGAAAATAAGTGCAGGATAAGGCCATTCGGCCCTTCGAGCCAGCACCGCCATTCAATGTGCTTATGGCTGATCATCCACAATCAGTACCCCGTACCTGCCTTCTCCCAATATCCCTTGATTCCGCTAGCCCTGAGAGCTCTATATAACTCTCTTTTGCATGCATAAACTGAATTGGCCTCCACTGCCTTCTGAGGCAGACAATTCCACAAATTCACAACTCTCTGGGTGAAAATGTTTTTCCTCATCTCAGTTGTAAATGGACTACCCCTTATTCTTAAACTGTGGCCCTTGGTTCTAGTCACCCCCAACATCGGAAACATGTTTCCTGCATCTAGCTTGTCCAATCCCTTAATAATTTTATATGTTTCTATAAGATATCCTCTCATCCTTCTAAATGCCAGTGAATACAAGCCCAGTCGTTCCATTCTTTCATCATATGACAATCCCACCATCAAGGGAATTAACCTCGTGAACCAATACTAGCAAGAATGTCCTTCCTCAAATTAGGGGACCAAAACTGCACACAATACTCCGGGTGTGGTCTCACTAGGGCCCTGTACAACTGCAGAAGGATCTCTTTGCTCCTATACTCAAATCCTCTCATTATGAAGACCAACATGCCATTAGCTTTCTTCACTGCCTGCTGTACCTGCATGCTTACTATCAGTGACTGATCGTCACTGATAGTATATACTGATATATACACTGATACTGGATGTAGAAGCACATCCAGGTCTCGTTGCACTTCCCCTTTTCCTAATCTGACACCACTCCGATAATAATCTGCCTTCTTGTTCTGGCCACCTAAGTGGATAACCTTACATTTATCCACATTATACTGCCATGCATCTGCCCACTCACCCAACCTATCCAAGTCACCCTGCATCCTCATAGCATCCTCTTCACAGTTCACACTGCCACCCAGCTTTGTGTCATCTGCAAATTTGCTAACGCTACATTTAATTCCTTCATCTAAATCATTAATATATATTGTAAATGGCTGCAGTCCCAGCACCGAGCCTTGTGGCACCCCACTAGTCACTGCCTGCCATTCTGAAAGCGATCTGTTAGTTCCTACTTTTTGTTTCCTGTCTGCCAACCAATTTTCTATCCATGTCAATACCCTACCCACAATGCCATGTGCTCTAATTTTGCCCACTAATCTCCTGTGTGGGACCTTATCAAAGTCTTTCTGAAAGTCCAGATACACTACATCCACTGGCTCTCTCTTATCCATTTTACCTGTTACCTCCTCAAAACATTCCAGAATAGTCATCAAGCAAGATTTCCCCTTCATAAATCCATGCTGACTTGGAACGATCCTTTTACTTCTATCCAAATGCGCCGCTATTACATCTTTAATAATTGACTTCAGCATCTTCTCCACCACCGATGTCGGGCTAACTGGTCTATGATTCCTTGTTTTCTCTCTCCCTCCTTTCTTAAAAACTGTGGATTGGAGCTACCCTCCAATCCACAGGAACTGATTCAAAATCTATAGAACATTGGATAATGATCACCAATACGTCCACAATTTCTAGAACCAACTCCATTGGGAAGCAGACCATCAGGCCCTGGGGATTTATCAGCCTTCAGTTCCATCAGTCTACCCATCACCATTTCCTGACTAATGTGAATTTTCTTCAGTTCCTCCATCACCCTAAATCCTCTGTCCCCTGGTACTTCTGGGAGATTGTTTGTGTCTTTCTCGTCTGTTCAACTCGTCTGCCATTTCCACGTTCCCCATAATAAATTCACCTGTCTCTGTCTTCAAGGGACCCACATTTGTCTCAACTAATCTTTTCCTCTTCACATACCTAAAGAAGCTTTTACTATCCTCCTTTATATTTTTGGCTAGCTTACCTTTGTACCTCATCTTTTCTCCCTGTATTACTTTTTTTGTTACCTTCTGTTGTTCTTTAAATGTTTTCCCTCTGGCTTCCCGCTCATCTTTGCTATGTTATACGTCTTCTGTTTTAGTTTTATACTGTCCTTGTCTTCCCTTGTCAGCCACGGTTGCCTCTTATTCCCCTAGTGGGCCTGTCCCACTTAGGCGATTTTTTAGGCGATTGCCAACGACTAGAACAATGGAATTAACCGTAATCAGCATCGGTGACAATCTACATCACGTAGCGACAACCTACGTTAACCTGGCGACAACCTACAATAGCGCCTAAAATATCGCATAAGTTGGACAGGCCCATTAGAATCTTTCTTCCTCTTTGGAAGAAAATCTTCTGGATTATTCCCAGAAATTCCTGCCATTGCTGTTCCACCGTCGTCCCTACTAGGGACCCTCTCCAGTCAACTTTGGCCAGCTCCTCCCTCATGCCTCCATAGTCCCCTTTATTCAACTGCAATACTGACACTTCTGATTTTACCTTCTCCCTCTCAAATTGCAGATTAAAACTTATCATATTATGGTTACTACCTCCGAATGGTTCCTTTGCCTTGAGTTCCCTTATCAAATCCGGTTCATTAAGCCGTCTGATTTGTTTACTTATTTCCAGCATTCTCTGTTTTTATTTTCAGATTTCCAGCATCTGCAGTATGGTTTTGATATTTATACAACTTTTGTCAATTCTTGTGTCTGCCCTATCTGGGTTTTAATGTAGGACATGAATGTTTGTGCTGTCCTGCTGAACAAAACTAAGTCCAAGTCCATTTGTTCAAAATAGTGGGAAATATTCAGTCCTAGGTTCCTAGCAGGAGCTATCTTGCTATGATCTATTGGGATTTATTTTACAGTGCTTTGGAGAATGGGTCAAGGTCAGCCTGGGTTCTGCAGAGCAGTGAATGGATTTAATTTGACATGCAGACCGGCAAATAAAATCTCAAGTTTAGTTAAGTTAATATTCCCTGGGTTTGCATAAAATATTGTCTTAAAAAAGAGGATGTTTACATTTTACATCAGTATCAATGCCATGTTTCACAGTGCTTGCTTGTATAATATATTTTGAGTGGAAAATGGGAACATATATCAACAAGCATGTCCATTGTGTACATTTATCATTTATTTGTTACTGCATGTAAACAACAAATATTACCAATGCCACTTCTCAACTGCCATAGTGCCTTTTTGAATGATTAAACTATTCACTGAATGCATTAGTCTTAAAATGGCTCTACTTGGTGAGGTTATGATGTAAGCTAAAAGCATATTTTGCAAATGAGTGATATATGAAGGTTGTCCCTGGATTTCTAAACTTATGTGTGACAATAGACAATAGACAATAGTTGCAGGAGTAGGCCATTCGGCCCTTCGAGCCAGCACCGCCATTCAATGTGATCATGGCTGATCATCCCCAATCAGTACCCCGTTCCTGCCTTCTTCCCATATCCCCTGACTCTGCTATTTTTGAGCCCTATCTAGCTCTCTCTTGAAAGCATCCAGAGAACCCGCCTCCATGTGGCAGAGAATTCCACAGACTCACCACTCTCTGTGAGAAAAAGTGTTTCCTCGTCTCCGTTCTAAATGGCTTACTCCTTATTCTTAAACTGTGGCCCCTGGTTCAGGACTCCCCCAACATTGGGAACATGTTTCCTGCCTCTAGCGTGTCCAAACCCTTAATAATCTTCAATGTTTCAATGAGATATCCTCTCATCCTTCTAAACTCCAGAGTGTACAAGCCCAGCTGTTCCATTCTCTCAGCATATGACAGTCCAGCCATCCCAGGAATTAACCTTGTAAACCTACGCTGCACTCCCTCAATAGCAAGAATGGCCTTCCTCAAATTAGGGGACCAAAACTGCACACAATACTCCAGGTGTGGTCTCACTAGGGCTCTGTACAACTGTAGTAGGACCTCTTTGCTCCTATATTCGATTCCTCTTGTTATAAAGGCCAACATGCCATTCGCTTTCTTCACTGCCTGCCGTACCTGCATGCTTACTTTCATAGACTGATGTACAAGGACCCCCAGATCCCGTTGTACTTCCCCTTTTCCCAACTTGATGCCATTCCTGTTTTTGCTACCAAAGTGGATAACCTCACATTTATCCGCATTAAACTTCATCTGCCATGCATCTTCCCACTCCCCCAATCTGTCCAAGTCACCCTGCATTCTCATAGCATCCTCCTCACAGTTCACACTGCCACCCAGCTTTGTGTCATCTGCAAATTTGCTAATGTTACTTTGAATCCTTTCATCCAAATCATTGATGTATATTGTAAATAGCTGCGGTCCCAGCTCCGAGCCTAGCGGTACCCCACTAGTCACTGCCTGCCATTCTGAAAGGGACCCGTTAATCCCTACTCTTTGTTTCCTGTCTGCCAACCACTTCTCTATCCATGTCAGCACTCTACCCCCAATACCATGTGCCCTAATTTTGCCCACTAATCTCCGATGTGGGGCTTATCAAATGTTTTCTGAAAGTCCAGGTACACTACATCCACTGGCTCTCTCTTGTCCATTTTCCTAGATACATCTTCAAAAAATTCCAGAAGATTAGTCAAGCATGATTTCCCCTTCGTAGATCCATGCTGACTCTAGTATCTTCCCCACCACCGATGTCAGGATAACTGGTCTATAATTCCCTGTTTTCTCACTCCTGCCTTTCTTAAAAAGTGGGATAATATTAGCTACCCTCCAATCCAAAGGAACGGATCCTGAGTCTATAGAACATTGGAAAATTATTACCAATGCATCCACGATTTCTAGAGCCACTTCCTTAAGTACCCTGGGATGCAGAACATCAGGCCCTGGGGATTTATCAGCCTTCAGTCCCATCAGTCTATCCAACTCCATTTCCTGCCTAATGTGGATTTCCTCCAGTTCCTCCGTCACCCCAGATCCTCTGGCCACTACTATATTGTTTGTGTCCTCATTAGTGAAGATGGATCCAAAGTACCTGTTCAACTCATCTGCCATTTCCTTGTTCCCCATAATAAATTCACCTTTTTCAGTCTTCAAGGGTCCAATTTTGGTCTTAACTAATTTTATCCTCTTCACATACCTAAAGACGCTTTTACTATCCTGCTTTATATTCTTGGCTAGCTTACCTTCGTACCTCATCGTTTCTCCCCATATTGTCCTTTTGGTTATCGTCTGTTGTTCTTTAAACAATACCCAATCCTCTTGCTTCCCGCTCATCTTTGCTACGTTGTACTTCTTCGCTTTAATTTTTATACTGTCCCTGACGTCCCTTGTCAGCCATGGTCATACATTTCTCCCCTTGGAATCTTTCTTCCTCCTAGGAATGAACTGATCCTGCACCTTCTGTATTATTCCTAGAAACATCTGCCATTTTTGTTCCACTGTCATCCCTGCTAGTGTATCTTTCCAGTCGACTTTGGCCAGCTCCTCCCTCATGGCCCCATGGTCCCCTTTATTCAACTGCAACACTGACACCTCCGATCTATCCTTCTCCCGCTCCAATTGTAGATTAAACCTGACCATGTTATGGTCACTACCTCCTAATGGCTCATTAACCCCGAGGTCATTTATCAAATCCGGTTCATTACATCGCACTAAATCCAGAATTGCCTTCTCCCTGGTATGCTCCAATACAAGCTGTTCTTAGAATGCTGTGTGCAGCATTAGCATGAAGCAGCTAGTGGAATATTGTCACTATGGTGTGTGCTTAATTTCTTCTGAGTAACCTGCAGGACAGTGTATGTAGCAAATTTTCTGGGCAATTCTCAAGGTGTATACCTCTAGATAATATGTAGTCAATCTCAGGAGCACGAGTGTACCTTGATCTGAGCAACCATTCTTTTCATTAAGTGGCCTTGTTACATAACAAGCTTTGAACGGCAAAACTCCCGAGGACACTAGAGATTCTGAAACAGCCTCGTGAGCTAGAATTCAGTGTCACATCCTTGGAAACTCTAATGGTAGCTTTGGAATTTGTCATCTTTTGTCATGTTGACAGAAATAATTTGACTAGACTGCAGGTTTTGAGTGAGTACAAATGCTCCTGCAGACCCAGATTTTAAGACCTGGAGCGTTTTGCCTCCTGGGCCACATTTGCTTGCCTGAAGGATGGAAGTCAGAATTCGATCAGTAAAGAAATCCTACAGTAAGCCTTGTGCACCAGAATGCAAGTTTTAGCAATGTTACAATATTTTGAGATTTAAAAAATCAAGTCTGCAATTGATCCCATCAGATAAAGCACAAAAATAAGTTTAATTTGACACCTAATTCACTTTCATATCTTCAGTATTAAAAAAGTTATGGCCATTTTCATACTCGGAAATTAGCATCTTGTTCCCTATTGATTTTCCATTGACTTAACACAAAAGCTGTGATCGAGGACAGTGAAATGGCCATAACTTTCTTAAAAATTAAGAGAACTGAAATAAATTTTCAGTTATTGTAGATTAAAGCATTCTGAAACAAATATGAAACAATCTTACTTGGATGACCTGAAATTAAAGCATATAATTAGTTAGTTACCCAATTGTAGCTAATTCCAAACTTCAAGTACTAGATCTAAACATCTATCCATTTCTTAAGAAAAGATTAACATTTTTAAATAGCCTAAGTGTCCAAATAACATTCACAAAGAATTCACAATAAAACATGATTTTTAAATCTCATTGACATTAATTTATAGGCCAAATGGAATTTAGTGTTCAATTGCTGTAAATTAATGGCCATTTAAATCAGCTTTCGAGTGGGATCCTGTGGAACTCTGTGGAACGCGCTGGTTTAGAACATTCCCATTGCGGTAGATTTGTACCCCCATATGCCCAGAAAAATACTGCGGGATTTAATGGGGCCCCAAATTAGCTACTCGCAACCTAAAACTTTGTATAAAGGGATCTTAAGAAGCGCTTTTTAATGTAAAAATAAACAACCTACCTTCCGTTGTCCCCTGTATGAGTCCGTCCCGTTGTCGGCGGTTGCGGGTTTAGAGGATAATTTTTAACCTACTATAACAATTAAATTAACCATTTAAATTTAAAAATAGCTCCAGCGAACGAACCTGGCAGCGATTTTTCGTCAGCAACTAAGTCGGCTGAACAACCTCGATTTGAATAGCCTAGGGAAAATCGCGTTTTAAACCCGCCCCCCTCTCAACGGCGCCGAAATCACGCACACGGTCTGGGACAGATCTGCAGCCCCGCTCAAGGTAGGTTTTGCAACATACCTACAAGTTTGCAGAGGTGACAAGGATGTCGTCTTCTGAAAAGAATGAAATAATTTGGGAAATGTCCCCTTCATAAGCAGCCACTTCATTTAGTGGATGCAAATAACTTAACAGCTTCCCTTATAATGCATCACACTTCTTTCACTGGAGAGATTTCGACCTGCACCCATCTAATTGGAAAGACTGTATCTACTACTCAGAACCAAGTTTAAGCAAAATTAAGGTGTTTTATTATCATCAGACCCAAACAGAACAATGAAATTCTTACTTGCAGCAGTACAACAGAAGATGTAAACATGATACATATGTAGGAAGGAACTGCAGATGCTCGTTTAAACCAAAAATAGACACCAAATGCTGGAGTAATTCAGCAGGAAAGGCAGCATCACTGGAGAGAAGGAATGGGTGATGTTTCGGGTCGAACCTCTTCTTCAGACGATTTATATATATAGTCTGAAAACGGAACAGTCTGAAGATGGGTCTCGAACCAAAATTCCTTTTCTCCAGCGATGCTGAACTTGGGCGTGACAGTTTTCAGGCTCTTATAACACTGACTTTCTAAAACTGAACATACCAACCAACCTCTTTACTCCCAAATTAGAATTCCTCAAAACTCACCTGAATGCACCAGTGCTACAACAGTGGAGACACAAAAGATTGCAGATATTAGAATTTTGAGCAAAACACAATGCTGGAGGAACTCAGCAAGTCAAGCAACATCTGAAGAAGGGTCTTGTTTCAAAACATTGTCCGTCCGTTCCTTCCCCAGATGCTTCCAGGACTTTGTGACAGATTGGTTCAATTATGAAGATAATTAACATATATCCATCAGGTTTTTGAAAACCTTTGATAAATCTGATGAGGTTACTGATTTAAATTCATGGAATTCCAATAGTTTTAGCGGCAATACAAATCCATATTTGTTGATCAATTTCACTTTAATATTAACAATTTTGAATGTTTGCATAAATATTTTGTAAACTATTTCAGATCATTTCTTGATAATAAATTACTTTCCTTTAAATCTCCTGCTAGATTAAGATTTATAAATGAGCTTCTCTCCTGCTATCTCCGTTGAAGTTAATACATTTTAATTCAATTTATTCAAATCAGAGAGAAAACATCCATTCCATCCAGAAGTTTTGTACTGGTGGTGTAGATGGATTGTTCAATTTCAGTCTCAAGGCAGAAACATAAATCTGACCATTTAAACTGTTTCCATTATTGAGCTATTTTGGAAGGATTCAAAGGCAGAAATCATTACAATGGAAAGCAATCTGGTGCAAAATAGACTATAGATCCCACGTCTTGGTCATGAATTCCATATTTGATATAATTTCAAAAATACCCATGTGAAATCAAAGCACAATATCTACTATTTTATTTTCTCTGCCTTCTCTGTTTGTTAAGAGTAAAGCCATTTTACTAATGGTTGGAATCCTGCTGCAGGTAAAACTCTCATCAGTTATATAGCAAATATTGATCACTTTAAGATGATGTCCCACTAACCTGTGGCTAAAACAAGACTTCTGATAGACAGGGAGACCAAGAATGATCATCTATTGTACATGTCATCATGCCTTGGAAAACTGAAGTGTTTTGGCAGGCAAGATCTTAGATGGGGACCACCATAGCCAGCATGTCATAACCTCAATAAGCACCTCATCAACCTGCAACCTTCGTGGTCTAGAAGGTCAAATGTCACAGATAAATGGATAGGGCATCAATACCAAAGCACTTTCCAAGTCATAATGGCAAGATACTGTCCTGCTGATTAGAATCTGTTCTGCAGGACTAGAAATGCTAAACCGACTTTCAAAATAAATCCTAGATTAGCTTCCCTGTATGAGAATAAAGTGGAGATGACTACACCTGTAATCCTTAGCTCCAGGATTCTCACTCACAAAACAGTGCCTATACTGGTCTCTGACCTCGTAACTCTGACTTCTAATAATCTGTTAATACAGATTTTCTACTTTTAAAAATCTTAGTTTAAACTGATTTGTTGACCTTATTACCTCAAGAGGTTATCAACTGACATGTTGAACGAAAGGCTCCAAATCAAGATTTTAGTACTATTCAAATACTTAAACATGCGTGCAAACCACTAACATAATTACTTTACGTTTGATTTATCCTTCAAGTTTATCACTTCTCATGCTAAATCACAAGATCACACCTTGGACTCAGATTCTACCAATGTGAGTGAATTGGCCAGATTTGTTCCACTGGTGGATGGGAAGTCTTCAGTCAGGAGATACAAACTCCGGAATCTCCCTGTGGAATGCATTGCCACAGGTATTTGTGGAGTCCGTCATTGGATATTGTTAAAGCGGAAATTGACAGATTCATGATTAGTATGGGGTGTCAAAGGTTATGGGGAGAAGGCAGGAGAATGGAGTTGAGAGGGAGAGATAGATCAGCCATGATGGAATGGCGCCGTGGACTCGATGGGGCGACTGGCCTAATTCTGCTCCTATCACTTATGAACATCTTGTGTTAGCTGTACCCAGGTTGTCGCTACCAATGTTTCAGATTGCCCTTCTTTCGTGTAAGGTTTCCTTCAATCTCCCAAGAGAATCCTTTGTACTTACTCTAGCCCAAGACTCTCATGACTCTGAGGGCATTAAATTCAAGCTGTTACTCATCCAAGGACTGAATAAACAAAACAGTTTGGTGAACCTTCTCTGTACTCCCTCTATGGCAAGAATGTATTTCCTCAGATTAGGAGACCAAAACTGTACGCAATACTCCAGGTGTGGTCTCACCAAGACACTGTACAGCTGCAGTAGAACCTCCCTGCTCCTATACTCAAATCCTTTTGCTATGAAATCTAACATACCATTTGCTTTCTTCACTGCCTGCTGCACCTGCATGCCTACTTTCAATTACTGGTGTACCATGACACCCAGGTCTCGTTGCATCTCCCCTTTTCCTAATCGGCCACCATTCAGATAATATTCTACTTTCCTGTTCTTGCTACCAAAGTGGATAACCTCACATTTATCCACATTATACTGCATCTGCCATTCATTTGCCCACTCACCCAACCTATCTAAGTCACCTTGCAGCCTCCTAGCATCCTCCTCACAGCTAACACTGCCCCCCAGCTTCGTGTCATCCGCAAACTTGGAGATGTTGCATTCAATTACCTCGTCCAAATCATTAATATATATTGTAAATAGCTAGGGTCCCAGCACTGAGCTTTGCGGTACTCCACTAGTCACTGCCTGCCATTCTGAAAAGGACCCGTTTACTCCTACTCTTTGCTTCCTGTCTGCCATCCAGTTCTCTATCCACATCAATACTGAACCTCCAATACTGTGTGCTTTAAGTTTGCATACTAATCTCTTATGTGGGACCTTGTCGAAAGCCTTCTGAAAGTCCAGATATAACACATCCACTGATTCTCCCTTATCCACTCTACTAGTTTCATCCTCAAAAAATTCTATAAGATTCGTCAGACATGATTTACCGTTCATAAATCCATGCTGACTTTGTCCAATGATTTCACCACTTTCCAAATGTGCTGCTATCCCATCTTTAATAACAGACTCTAGCAGTTTCCCCTCTACCGATGTTAGACTAACTGGTCTGTAATTCCCCGTTTTCTCTCTCCCTCCCTTTTTAAAAAGTGGGGTTACATTAGCTACCCTCCAATCCTCAGGAACTACTCCAGAATCTAAAGAGTTTTGAAAAATTATCTCTAATGCATCCACTATTTCTGGGGCTACTTCCTTAAGTACTCTGGGATGCAGCCTATCTGGCCCTGGGGATTTATCGGCCTTTAATCCATTCAATTTACATAAAACCACTTCCCGACTAACCTGGATTTCATGCAGTTCCTCCATCTCATTTGACCCCCCGGTCCCCTGCAATTTCCGGCAGATTAATTATATCTTCCTTAGTGAAGACTGAACCAAAGTAGTTATTCAATTGGTCTGCCATGTCCTTGACCCCCATGATCAATTCACCTGTTTCTGACTGCAAGGGACCTACATTTGTTTTAACTAATCTTTTTCTCTTCACATATCTATAAAAGCTTTTGCAGTCAGTTTTTATGTTCCCTGCCAGTTTTCTTTCATAATCTATTTTCCCTTTCCTAATTAAGCCCTTTGTCCACCTCTGCTGGACTCTGAATTTCTCCCAGTCCTCTGGTAGGCTGCTTTTTCTGGCTAATTTGTATGCTTCATCTTTGTATGTTAATTATCATTTTTATTCCTTCTCATCATGTAGTCCCTTTCCAAAGTGCAATTTCAAGTCACCTTAACCTTGTCTGCACTGTTTTTCAATGTCATGAGCCGTAAAACTATTCAACAATCCAACCATCTAGGACAGCACAGTGGCACAGGGATAAAGTTGCTACTTTACAGTGGCAGTAACCCAGGTTTGATCCTAACAACGAGTGCTGTCTGTACGGAGTTTGGACTTTCTCCCTATAACTGCATGGGTTTTCTCCGGCTGCTCAGGTTTTCTCCCACACTCCAAAGTCGTACAGGTTTGTAGGCTAATTGGCTTCAGTAATATTGTAAAGTGTCCACAGTGTGTAGGATAGTGCTAGTGTACGTGGATCGCTGATCAGCGTGAACTCAATCTCTCTCTCTCTCTCTCACTCTCTCTCACTCTCTCTATCTATCTCTCTCTCTCTCTCTCGCTCTCTCTCGCTCTCTCGCTCTCTCGCTCTCTCGCTCTCTTGCTCTCTCGCTCTCTCGTTCTCTCTCTTCCTTCCTCTCTCCTTTCCCTCCCTTTCCCTCCCTCCTTACCTCTCTTCCTCCATCTCTCTCTCTCTCTTCCTCCATCTCTCTCTCTCTTCCTCCTTCTCTCCCTCCCTCCCTCCTTCCCTCTCTCTCTCAATTCAATTTCAATTTTCAATTAAAAAACTTTATTGGTATGATAAAATAAAACATTGTTATATTGCCAAAGTATAAAACATGACATACATGTTTAAAATGCATGTATAAATACAAGTATACAGTGCATGGATAGATATGTCCCTGTACATAAACCCGCAATAGGCCTATAGCCCTTTATTGATTGCTACACGTTCATGCAGCTGTAAGCAGTACAACACAATAGCAAGTTTAGCAATTCAATATTAATTTCTTAGTGTCAGTTAATGTCAATTAGTGTGTGCGTGCATATGTGCATGTTGGTCATTCACCGTCTCTCAGGTTATGGCATGCTGTTACGTATTGTGCACCAAGATGTGCCGTATTTCCTTCACCAAGGATTATTCTTAGTTTTGATGTGTCGTCTAGTTCTTTAAATCAGGGGTTGCCAGACGCTGGGTTGGAAAGGAGACAACAAGTCGAGGAATTGTCAGAACGAGAGAGACGAGGAGAGAGAGCGAGAGAGAGAAGAGAGAGATAGACGAGAGAGAGAGAGAGAGAGACGAGAGAGCGAATAGAGAGAGAGAGAGATGAGAGAGAGAGAGAGAGAGAGAGAGAGCAGAGAGAGAGAGACGATTAGAGGAGAGATATAACAGAAGACCTCTAGACTATGATCCTATCCTTCTTCTCTTTTCTCCTCTCTCTCTCCCTCTTTCCTCTCTCTCTCTCTCCCTCTTTCTCTCTCTCTCTCTCTCTCTCTCTCTCTCTCACTCTCTCGTTAAATGTATGTTTTTGATTCTAGGTGTGATTATTTTTTAGCTGTGTATATGTGGGGGGTGAGGGAAACCGTTTAATTATCTTCCCTGTACGGGAACCCGACTTTTTCCCTGTCGGGTTTCCGATGTCGTTGGGCCTAACATCGTGGAGCCGGCAGCGGCCTCCGGCCAGGACCAACCTGAGTGCTCCAGTCGCGGCGCCTGCGGACCTGCCATTGCGGAGCCTGCGGACTCGCCATCGTGGAGCGGGCCGACTTCGGAACGGGAAGAGCTGTAGTGGCGCGCAGCTGCCAACCGACCGGAGCTTCAGAGGCTCCGGCCGTAGGCCCCATGGACAGGAGCATCGGGAGCTCGCAGGTCCCTGGTGGGAGACTGTTTTTCGGAGCTCCCACAACGGCAACTTCTTCCGCTGGAATCGCAGGGTATAAATGACTCGGAGCGGGGCCTAACATCGCCCAGCATGGCTTAAATGGCCGCGGAACTTACCATCGCCCGCCAGGGGCTTTAACAACGGGAGCCCCAGTCGCCTCGACGTTGCAGTTGGACTGCTGGACCATGGGAGAAGAACAAAGGGAAGAGATAAGACTTTTGCCGTCCATCACAGTGAGGAGGTGTTGGAGATTCACTATGATGGATGCTTGCGTAAATTGTGTTAAGTGTGGGTCTTGTTTTTTTTTGTAATGTTAAGACTGTAGAAATGCAATTTCGTTCAAATCAAGCTGTTTGAATGACATTAAAAGGCATTCTATTCTATTCCTATTCTATTCTCCCTCTCTTCCTCTCCCCTCTCTCTCTCCATCCCTCTCTCCCTCTCTCTCTCTTTCTCTCTGCTTAGCTAGTAGCGGCCTCCCAGAGTTATTGATTGCCTCATAATTCAGATAATTATTGGGAATGAAAATGTTAAGTCAATAATTTACCAAGAAATTCACAAGGGACAAATTTTGAAACAAACATAAATGCATTATCAAATAAATGAATCTCAACATTTGTGTAACAGTGCATTCCTGTTTATTCTGCCTATCACCGTTTTTACTCATTTAGTCTTCCTGTAGTTCACTTAATTCTCTGAAACAAGGTTCATCTGAGGGAAGACCTCCAACATTATAGAACTCCACTCTTATTGTGGTTGTTTTAAGCCCTGGGGCAAGCCACCTGATTTTAGATCTATAAATGTTGCCAGCCAAGTTAAACTAGCATAACTGATATAACCGTGATCAATCCCCCATTGACTGCAGATCTTATATTTAGCACCTACATCTATTATAATGTTTTTGTTGTGTGCATTTTTTAAAGTATTAATGTATTTGAAGAGCCTCTTGAAATTCATTCCAAGTAAACATTTGGTCTCCCATAGAGTTCTGTACCAGTAACAAATTTAGAAACTCATTACTGTAATTTCTACAGCTACAATAAAGCTGAAGGATTTCTCTGAGTGTCAGTGATGAGGAACTGAGGGACTCAGGTACAATTGGAGCTGGCTAAAGTATCGGCGCATCGGATGACTTTAGGTCTACATTGAAAATGCTTCAATGTGAACACCAGCCCAAGGCTCATGTTTGTATTTGGAATAGGAAAACTGCCTTGTAAATTTAATGGGATGAGCTTTCTGGACTTTCTATAATTTGCCATTGATCCTTGGCCAAGCAATGACTGAGAATTCATGGGGCTCTTTAGAGGCTAGACAAATGAAGCAGTAAAAGTTAATCATAGCTGCTTGCTCATTCTTTCTGGGAGTATTTGTGCAGGGACAGTCTGGAGTTACTGAGATTCAAAACCAGGAGGGGAAAGAAGCATTGAGAGCCCGGAATTAGACGTCACATTAAGGGAATGATGACTTTTGGCAGTAAGACTCTCTGATGGGGCTACAGGAGGTAAGCACAGGTGAGAGGAAGAGTCAAAGGGTTAGACTCAGGGGAGCCACTGTGCAGGAAATAACTATTCTGCTTCCCCTGGGGAAAGCTCCAAGCAGGTGAGGTTAATGTCAGTTGCTGGTGCACATCTGCAGCCTCCAGTTGAATGATTTGAAGGTCAAGGTCATGCACAACCAAGGGGTCTTGTCAACTTTTCCAGGATAAGCAGATAATTTGGTTGCAGCTCTGGGAAACTTACCATAAGAACTGAATTGAAGGAAACAGCCTGGAAACGGACCCTTCAGACCACCGAGTCCACGCCGACCACCGATCACCCATTCACACTAGTTTTACGTTTTCCCACTTGCACATCCATTCCCTACACACTAGGGGCAATTTACAGAGCTCAATTAACCTACAAACACGCACACCTTTGAGATGTGGGAGGAAACTGGAGCACCCGGAGGAAACCCACATTGTTACAGGGAGAACTTGCAAACTCCACACAGACAGCAACCAAGGTCAGGATTGAACCAAGGACCCTAACGGCTGTGCGACTGTGATGTATATGCAGAGAAATCTCTGACATTTCCTTCAGTGTGTTAAGTTCATTCAACTCATGGAAAGGATACATCCATGACTTCTATGCCACTCTCAGCCAATGGATGCAGTGCAGGAAAAAATCTTGAATTTATGGAGCAAATATTTTTCAGCCTTTTGAAGTGCATTTTGTTGATGCGAAGTGGGAAAAGTGACAGCCAAATGCACATCAGGCTTTGACCAGTGGTGAGATAATGGGCAATAATCTCTGGGGTGGGATATGAATCAGCCATCATCTAACTTTGAGTTACTAGGTGAATCACAGCTGACTTGAGTTTGACTATCAGGGGAAATCATGGAACTGAACAGGCATTAGAGAAAATAAATTAATAAATTCATGTCATATGAATAGAATTAGGCCATTCGGCCCATCAAGTCTACCCCACCATTCAATCATGGCTCTCTCTATCTTTCCCTATCAACCCCATTCTCCTGCCTTCACCCCATAACCCTTGACACCTTACTAATCAAGAATCTGGGAGAACAAAGAGGGAAGAAACAGAGACTTTAAGATTTTGCCTTCCACCACAGTGAGGAGGTGTTTGGTGAACTCACTGTGGTGGATGTTAAATTTGTGTTGATTGTGTGTTTTTGCCATTTGTTTAATTATATGTATGACTGCAGGGAAACAAAATTTCGTTCAGACCGAAAGGTCTGAATGACAATAAACCGAATCTAATCTAATCTAATCTAATCTGTCAATCTCCGACTTAAAATATCCAATGACATGGCCTCCACAATCGTCTGTGGCAATGAATTGAATTCCACAGATTCACCACACTGTGACTAAAGAAATTCCTCTGCATCTCCTTTCTAAAGGTTCGTCCTTTTATTCTGAAGCTATGGTCTCAGGTCCTAGACTCTTTCACCAGTGGAAACATCCTCTCCATATTCACTCTATCCAGGCCTTTCACTATTGGGTAAATTTCAATGAGGTCTCCCTTCATCCTTCTATACTCCAACGGGTACAGGCCCAGTGCCTTCAAATACACATCATATGTTAACCCAGTCATTCCTGGGATCATTCTCGTAAATCTCCTTTGGACCCTCTCCAATGCCAGCACATCCTACCTCAGATATGGGGCCCAGAACTGCTTACAGTACTCCAAATGTGGTCTGCCCAGTGCCTTGTAAAGCCTCAGCATTGCATCCCAGTTTTTGTATTCTAGCCCTATCAAAATAAATGCTAGCATTGCATTTACCTTCCTTACTACCGCTTCAACTTGCAGATTACCTTTTTGGGAACCCTGCACCTGCACTCCCAAGTCTCTTTGCACTTCCGATTTCTGAATTCTCTCCCCATTTCGAAAATAGTCTAGCCTTTATTCCGACTACCAAAATGCATGACTCCACACTTTGCTACACTGTATTGGCAGTGGCTTAAGTAGAGATGGTGATCTAAGGAATCAGATAAGACAAAAAGCATGTACAATGTCAATGAATATGAAGACTGGTGCAGGAGAGCAAGGTGTAGAGAAGGGTTGGAAGCTTCTATTCACCTGACTCTGCCTCTGTGCTCATTTTTGCTGACTGGCTTTGGTCATTTAAGTACGTCCTGCATCAAACACAGACGCATAGCACAAAGTTTCTGATGTTTAAGACCACTTCTAGAGCCTTCATTCCTTCAGCTCATTTACCTCAGTAAAAGTTTAAAACTATTCTGTTTTCTTTCCAAATGCAGTCATAATCACATTTGACATTAAGTGTTCAAGTACAGAGTGTTCCACAGTCCATAAATTTGTTAAATCTTGCGTTACATTGTGATCGTATAGACTTCTATCGTTACACAAACCAGAAGCTTTGAACAGTATTTTTGTTATTTAGTGTCCTGTGGTAATTATCGTTTTTACATTTTATCAAACTATTAATTTCCAAGCTGAATCCCATTTGCATGTCAGTGAAATTAGAGATAATTTTTGCTTTGCCGACTTGACAGAAACCAAACTGTTAAAGTCCTCTTTTTACCTTTGCTGTTCTTTGGTAGGTTTTGATTTGAATCAGCTTCTCCATGCAATCCAACCACCCTACCCACAACTAGAGAGCAGTCCTGATCTACTGTCTGCCTTATTGGAGACCCTAGGACTAAATTTGATCAGACTTTACTGGACTTCATTTTGCACTCAATGTTATGCACGTTATTCCATTTAACATGTATATGTACACGGTGGATGGCTCGATTGCAATCATGTATTGTCTTTCACTGACTGGTTAGTACACATCAAAAGCTTTTCACTGTTCCATGGTGCACAGTGAAATAAACTAAACTCAAACTCAAGCAAACAAGAAGGCTTCCCACTGCAAAGAGCGCTTGACATCAGAATTGTATCTGGGTCAATAGAGCTGTGAGGCAGCAGCACTAACTGCTGCATGGCTGTGCCACCCAGATCTATTGTGATTATAACATTGCATACATTTTGTGTAGGAAGGAACTGTAGATACTGGTTTAAACCACTGGTTCTGGACTCGCCCAACATTGGGAAAAAATTTCCTGCATCTAGCTTGTCCAGTCCTTTTATAATTTCATATGTTTCTATAAGATCCCCCTCAACCTTCTAAACTCCAGTGAATACAAGCCTAGTCTTTTTAATCTTTCCTCATATGACAATCCCGCCATCCCAGGGATCAATCTCGTGAACCTACGCTGCACTGCCTCAATCACAAGGATGTCCTTCCTCAAATTCGGAGACCAAAACTGTACACAATACTCCAGATGTGGTCTCACCAGAACCCTATACAACTGCAGAAGAACCTCTTTACTCCGATACTGAAATCCTCTTGTTATGAAGGCCAACATTCCATTAGCTTTCTTCACTGCCTGCTGTACCTGTTAGCCAACTTTCAGTGACCTGTGTACAAGGACGCCCAGGTCTCGCTGCATCTCCCCCTTACCTAACCTAACTTCATTGTTTTTGCCGCCAAAGTGGATAACCTCACATTTATCTATATTATACTGCTCCTTCCCAAGGAACTGCCTGAGTAAAAAATGATCAATGATTGGAATTTCTAAGGAAAACATTTTAAATGGGAGCCAAATTACCTATGGTGAATTTTATGATCAAATGCTTAATATTTTTAATGCATTCTATAGTAATGCAGATATTAGCCAGACTATCGTAGGATTTGACAGCCATTTCTAAATCCTCATTATTCACGAGGGATCGGGCCAAAGTCAAAACAAGCTGAAACAGGTGATCAATGGTTGGCGTGCACGGTGAGCCGAAGGGCCCGCTTCCATGCTGTATCGCTACACTAAACTAAAACTAAACATTCAAGCATCCAGTCCACATCCCAGACTCCAGCTCTGGACACACATCTGGTCCACACTCCAAACCTCAGCTCCAGTCACATGCCCGGCCCATACTCTGGATCAACCTCACTAGAATGGGAATCCCTGAATAACGAGGACACAGTGCAGTGTGAAATTATATTAACTTCGATCCCATGACAGACTATAGCCCAGTGTCATTAATTTATACGAATCCTGAATGGGTGTGGTATGTGTAGGAAGGAATTGCAGATGCTGGTTTAAACTGAAAATAGACACAAAAAGCTGGAGTAAGTCAGTGGGTCAGACAACATCTCTGGAGAAAAGGAATAGGTGATGTTTCGGGTCGAGCCCCAATTTCAGACTGCGAGTCATAGGAAAGGGAAACGAAAGAAATAGATAGTGATGTGGAGAGATTTGGAACAAATGAATCACCATCTATATCTTTTATTTCCCTTTCTCCTGACTCTCGGTCTGAAGAAGGGTCACAACCCGAAACATCACCTATTCCTTTTCTCCAGAGCTGCTGTCTGACCCGTTGAGTTACTCCAGTTTTTTGTGGTATGTGTTGGAGAGGGAGGTCGTGGTGAGTGATGATGAAGTATGGGGAGAGGGTATGATCAGATTGGGACACATTGTCTCTGCACAAATTCAGGAAAAATGTATGCTGTAGATAGACACAAAAAGCTGGAGTAACTCAGCGGGTCAGACAGCATAATAATAATAATAATAATAATAATAATATCTTTTATTGTCATTGCACGTCAGTGCAACAAGATTTAGTATGCAGCTCCAACCGATGAAAAAGAAAAGTAAAATAAATAAATAAGCTGTGTGTCGTGACCATCCGAGGGAGACAGTCCAGGGGGGATGGGGGGCACTCAGCAGGGCCGGTTCAGAGCCGCTATAGCTCTTGGAATAAAGCTGTTTCTGAGTCTGGAGGTTCGGGCGTAGAAGGCCTTGTAACGTCTGCCGGAGGGAAGTAGTTCGAACAGACCGTTACAAGGGTGTGAGGAATCTTTATGGATGCTGACGGCCTTCCTGAGGCACCGTGTGTGGTAGATGCCCTCCAAGGCTGGTAGCTCTGTCCCAATGATCCTCTGCGCTCTGTGGACGACGCGCTGAAGAGCTCTCCTCTCCGCCTCCGTGCAGCTGAGATACCACACAGAGATGCCATACGTTAATATGCTCTCTGTGGTGCAGCGGTAAAACGTTGTCAGCGGCTGTTGGGGCAGACCAGTCTTTTTTAATGTCAGGAAGAACAGTCGTTGCTGTGCCTTCTTGACCAGCGCAGCGGTGTTGGTGGACCATGTGAGGTCTTCTGAAATGTGAGTGCCCAGAAACTTAAAGCTGGACACTCTCTCCGCACTTTCCCCGTAAATGGAGATTGGGGCGTATTCTCCATTATGGGACCTCCTGAAGTCAATAATCAGCTCCTTGGTCTTGGAGGTGTTTAGTGACAAGTTGTTACGTGTGCACCAGTCCGCCAGGTTCTGCACCTCCGCACTGTATTTTGTTTCATCACCGTTGGTGATCAGCCCAATCACTGTTGTGTCGTCTGCAAACTTCACGATGGTGTTGGTGTCGAATGCAGGAACACAGTCGTGAGTGAAGAGGGAGTAGAGCATGGGGCTTAGTACACAGCCCTGTGGTGTGTCGATGCTCAGGGTGATAGTGGGGGACAGGTGCGGGCCCAGTCTCACTGCCTGCGGTCGCTCCGTCAGAAAGTTCAGGATCCAATCGCATATCGGTGAGCTGAGGCCTAGCTGGTGGAGTTTGATGGTGAGCTTGGTGGGGATGACCGTATTGAATGCAGAGCTATAGTCAACGAAGAGCATCCTCACGTACGTGCCCTGTCTGTCCAGGTGAATCAGGACAGTGTGAAGAGCCAGAGAGATGGCATCCTCTGTTGATCTATTTGCCCTGTATGCAAATTGATGAGAGTCCAGTGAGGCAGGGATGCTGGATTTGATATGGGAGAGGACCAGCCTTTCGAAGCACTTCATTGGGATTGGAGTTAGGGCAACCGGGCGGTAGTCGTTCAGGTTGGTGACTTTAGACTTTTTCGGCACCGGCACTATGGTGGCTGTTTTCAGGCACTTGGGGACCGTTGCCAGAGATAGAGATAGATTGAAGATTCTCGTGAATACCTCCGCCAGCTGTACAGCACAGTCCTTTAGTACCCTTCCCTGGACTCCATCCGGGCCTGCAGCCTTGCGTGGATTGATCCTACGCAGAGCGCACTGTACCTCCTGAGTGCTCAGTGTTAAGGCCTGTCCCTCCGCCATGGCCAGGGTTATTCCACTCCTGGTGGTGTTGCCAGTTTCGAACCGGGCAAAGAAGGTGTTCAGTTCATTGGCCAGTGTGATATCACCGTGGGGGCAGGTGGGGCTGCTCTTGTAGTCAGTGATGTCCCTGACACCCTGCCACATGCTTCTGGTGTCCGCGGCATTGAAGTGTTCTTCTACCCTTTGCCTGTGGATGTCTTTGGCCTTTTTTATGCCTCTGTTCAGGTTCGACCTGGCCGCACTGTAAGCAGAAGTGTCCCTGGATTTAAAGGCGTTGTTGCGTGCCCTTAGCAGATCCTGAACCTCCTTGTTCATCCAGGGTTTCCGGTTTGGGAACATCTTTATTTGCTTGTCCACTGTGACAGTCTCCACACAGCAGTTGATGTAGGAGAGCACAGTAGATGTATACTCCTCCAAGTCTACCTCTGTACCACTGGTAGCCTGTTGTGCAAACAGGTCCCAGACGGTGCGATCAAATCAGTCCTGGAGTTGTAGGGTGGCGTCCTCGGGCCATATTTTGACCGTCCTTATAGCAGGTTTGGTCTTGCGGATGAGGGGTTTGTATGCAGGCAGCAGAAACAGTGAGAGGTGATCGGATTGCCCCAGGGATGGGCAGGGGAGAGCTCTGTATGAGTCCTTGATGTTGGTGTACACTTTATCCAACGTGTTTGAGCCCCTGGTAGGGCACTGCACATGCTGGTGGAATTTGCGGAGTGTGGCTCGTAGGTCGACCTGGCTAAGGTCCCCTGCAACAATGAAGGCACCGTCGGGGTGAGCATCCTGCTGCTTACTGATGGCCGAGTGCAGCTGTGCTAGTGCTAGGTTAGCATTAGCCTGTGGTGGGATGTATATGGCCATGATGATAGCCACAGTAAACTCCCGAGGCAGGTAAAACGGTCTACATTTAAGCAGTAGGTATTCCAGGTCTGGGGAACAGTAGCTCTCTATTGCATTGTGGTTGGTGCACCAGTCATTGTTGATGTAGATGCAGAGCCCGCCACCCTTGCTCTTACCGGAGTCCTTTGTTCTATCAGCACGATGCAGTGACCGGTTGGTCAGGTCCACAGCCCCATCGGGAACCAGCGCGCTGAGCCAGGTCTCTGTGAAGATCAGCACACGGCAGTCTTTCAGGGTAAGGCTGGGTGTTGAACCAGAGCCTTACCTCATCCAGCTTGTTGGTGAGTGACCGGACATTCGCGAGAAAGATGCTTGGGAGCGATGGTCAGCATATCCGGAGAAAAGGAATAGGTGATGTCTCGACCCGAAACGACACCTTTTCCTTTTCTCCAGAGATGCTGTCTGACCCGCTGAGTTACTCCAGCTTTTTGTGTCTATCTACAGCATACATTTTTCCTGAATTTGTGCAGAGACAATGTGTCCCAATCTGATCATACCCTCTCCCCATACTTCATCATCACTCACCACGACCTCGCTCTCCAACACATACCACAAAAAACTGGAGTAACTCAACGGGTCAGACAGCAGCTCTGGAGAAAAGGAATAGGTGATGTTTCGGGTTGTGAACCTTCTTCAGACCGAGAGTCAGGAGAAAGGGAAACAAAAGATATAGATGGTGATTCATTTGTTCCAAATCTCTCCACATCACTATCTATTTCTCTCGTTTCCCTTTCCTCTGACTCGCCGTCTGAAATTGGGGCTCGACCCGAAACATCACCTATTCCTTTACTCCAGAGATGTCTATTTTCAGTTTAAACCAGCATCTGCAATTCCTTCCTACACATACCACACCCATTCAGGTTTCGTATAAATTAATGACACTGGGCTATAGTCTGTCATGGGATCAAAGTTAATATAATTTCACACCGCACTGTGTCCTCGTTATTCAAGGATTCCCATTCTAGTGAGGTTGATCCAGAGTATGGGCCGGGCATGTGACTGGAGCTGAGGTTTGGAGTGTGGACCAGATGTGTGTCCAGAGCTGGAGTCTGGGATGTGGACTGGATGCTTGAATGTTTAGTTTTAGTTTAGTGTAGCGATACAGCATGGAAGCGGGCCCTTCGGCTCACCGTGCACGCCAACCATTGATCACCTGTTTCAGCTTGTTTTGACTTTGGCCCGATCCCTCGTGAATAATGAGGATTTAGAAATGGCTGTCAAATCCTACGATAGTCTGGCTAATATCTGCATTACTATAGAATGCATTAAAAATATTAAGCATTTGATCATAAAATTCACCATAGGTAATTTGGCTCCCATTTAAAATGTTATCCTTAGAAATTCCAATCATTGATCATTTTTTACTCAGGCAGATCCTTGGGAAGGAGCAGTATAATATAGATAAATGTGAGGTTATCCACTTTGGCGGCAAAAACAATGAAGTTAGGTTAGGTAAGGGGGAGATGCAGCGAGACCTGGGCGTCCTTGTACACAGGTCACTGAAAGTTGGCTAACAGGTACAGCAGGCAGTGAAGAAAGCTAATGGAATGTTGGCCTTCATAACAAGAGGATTTCAGTATCGGAGTAAAGAGGTTCTTCTGCAGTTGTATAGGGTTCTGGTGAGACCACATCTGGAGTATTGTGTACAGTTTTGGTCTCCGAATTTGAGGAAGGACATCCTTGTGATTGAGGCAGTGCAGCATAGGTTCACGAGATTGATCCCTGGGATGGCGGGATTGTCATATGAGGAAAGATTAAAAAGACTAGGCTTGTATTCACTGGAGTTTAGAAGGTTGAGGGGGATCTTATAGAAACATATAAAATTATAAAAGGACTGGACAAGCTAGATGCAGGAAATTTTTTCCCAATGTTGGGCGAGTCCAGAACCAGGGGCCACAGTCTTAGAATAAAGGGGAGGTCATTTAAGACTGAGGTGAGAAAAACCGTTTTCACCCAGAGAGTTGTGAATTTATGGAATTCCCTGCCACAGAGGGCAGTGGAGGCCAAGTCACTGGATGGATTTAAAAGAGAGTTAGATAGAGCTCTAGGGGATAGTGTAGTCAAGGGATATGGGGAGAAGGCAGGCACCGGTTATTGATAGGGGACGATCAGCCGTGATCACAATGAATGGCGGTGCTGGCTCGAAGGGCCGAATGGCCTCTTCCTGCACCTATTTTTTATGTTTCTATGTTTCTATTTCATTTTGAACTGGCTGATGAGGCCAATCTGTGATGCACCCCTTTTACCATCTTCACTGAAATTATACACACTCCCCATGAAAGAACATTGGGGATGCATTGTTGAGGCTCTATAAGGTGCTGGTAAAGCTGCATTTGGAATATTGTGAGCATGTGTGACAACTGGGCTTGTACTCAATGGAGTTTAGAAGAATGAGGGGGGGACCTAGAATGGCCTAATTCTGCTCCTATTCCTTATGACCTTATGACCTTATGAACAAGGTTTTCAGTGCATTCCGAATGCCTCTTCTCAGTGGTGACTTGTCGTGGGGCAGGATTACCATAATGCCACCTGAATTAGTGGCCAATAGCTACAAGAAGAGTATTAGCTCTAGGAAGAGCTATAAGGAAGTATTAACTGCAAGTAGAGTTTCGACAAACTTGGATTGTTTTCTTGGAGTATACAGTCAGAACCATTTTCCCAAGGCGGAAATGGCAAAGACTAGGGGGCATAGCTTTAAGGTGAGAGGGGCAAATGTAAAGGAGATGTGCAGGTTGCGTTTTTATTTTACACAAAGAGTTGTGAGTGGCTGGAACATGCTACCAGCAGTGGTAGTTTAGTTTGAGTTACAGCATGGAAACAGGCCGTTTGGCCCACCGGATCCATGCTGACCATCGATCACCCATACAGTAGTTCCATATTATCCCATTATATTATCCTACATTCTATACACTGAGAACAATTTACAAAATGCAATTAACCTGCACATCCTTACAATGTAGGAGGAAACAGCGCACATGGAGGATACCCATGCGGTCACACGGAGATAGTACAAACACTTTTCAGACAGCACCCTTAATCAGGATTGATAGTGACATTTAAGAGGCTTTTAGAAAGGCACATGGATATTCGAGGAATGTAGCAACATTGATAATCTACAGCAGAAGGGATGAGGTTGAGTTGGCATGCTGCTTGGCATAGACATTGTGGAACAATGGTCCTGTTCCTGTGCTGGAGTGTTCTATGATAGACACAAAAGGCTGGAGTAACTCAGCGGGACAGGCAGCATCTCTGGAGAGAAGGAATAGGTGATGTTTTAGGTCTGAATCTGAATGGTGGCCGATTAGGAAAAGGGGAGATGCAACGAAACCTGGGTGTCATGGTACACCAGTCATTGAAAGTAGGCAAAGGTACACAAAATAGCTGGGGAAACTCAGCGGGTGCAGCAGCATCTATGGAGCGAAGGAAATAAGCGACGTTTCGGGCCGAAACCCTTCTTCAGAAAGTAGGCTTGCAGGTGCAGCAGGCAGTGAAGAAAGCAAATGGTATGTTAGCATTCATAGCAAAAGGATTTGAGTATAGGAGCAAGGAGGTTCTACTGCAGTTGTACAGGGTCTTCGTGAGACCACACCTGGAGTATTGCGTACAATTTTGGTCTCCTAATCTGAGGAAGGACATTCTTGCCATAGAGGGAGTACAGAGAAGGTTCACCAGACTGATTCCTGGGATGTCAGGACTTTCATATGAAGAAAGACTGGATAGACTCGGCTTGTACTCGCTAGAATTTAGAAGATTGAGGGGGGATCTTATAGAAACTTACAAAATTCTTAAGGGGTTGGACAGGCTAGATGCAGGAAGATTGTTCCCAATGTTGGGGAAGTCCAGAACAAGGGGTCACAGTTTAAGGATAAAGGGGAAATCTTTTAGGACTGAGATGAGAAAAACATTTTTTACACAGAGAGCGGTGAATCTCTGGAATTCTCTGCCACAGAATGTAGTTGAGGCCAGTTCATTGGCTATATTTAAGAGAGTTAGATGTGGCCCTTGTGGCTAAAGGTAACAGGGGGTATGGAGAGAAGGCAGGATTCAGGATACTGAGTTGGATGATCAGCCATGATCATATTGAATGGCGGTGCAGGCTCGAAGGGCCAATTGGTCTACTCCTGCACCTATTTTCTATGTTTCTATGTTTCTATGTTTCGAGACCCTTCTTCCAGCTGATGGATTTGTTATTTTGACATTGGCCTGGAAGAGGACTCTAATTTTGGTTTGGTTATCCGAGGGGTTTTCAGACTGTGGTGGTGGTATCTTTCCAGTGACTTGACTTGCCAGATATAGGTCATTCCAGTCACAGAAGCATACAAGAAAGGAGAAACAATGGGCAGATATCACTGCTGCCTAAACCATGAGCCTCGTGCCAGGTTTATGTTCTTGATCTTCACATACTCTTTTTCTACAATTACCTCGTTCAAGTTGACTGGAGCAGGTTATTTGAGAGGAAAGGCCATCGGCCAAGTGGGATGTTTTTAAAAGAATGCTGACAATAGCTCAGGATACGTACGTCCCTGTTAGAGTGAAGGACAAAGCAGGCAAACGTAAGGAAGCTCGGTTGATGAGGGAAGTTGAGGCATTGGTCAAAAACAAGAAGGATGCATGGGACAGGTATAGGCAGCTGTGATGAAGTACATCCCTGGGGGAGTTTCGGGAACTAAGCAGTAAACTGAAAAATGAAATCAAAAGGGGAAAAAGGGGCCAGGAGATAGCGCTGGCGAGTAACATTAAGGACAATCCCAAAAGATTTTATAAATACATAAATACATAAGGGGGAAAAGGATAACGAGAGTGGGACCTCTCAGGAATCAAAGTGGTCACCTCTGTGTGGAGCCACAGGAGATAGGTAAAGTCCTCAATGAGTATTTCTCCTCTGTATTTACCGAGGAGAAAGACTGTCAAACGGAGGAACTTGGGGCAGTCAATGGAAGTGTCTTGAGAGCAGTCAGTGTTACCGTTGAAGAAATACTGAAGGTACCATTGTATATCAAGGTAGACAAATCTCCAGGGCCTGATCAGATATATCTGAGGACATTGTGGGAACTATAGAGGAAATTGCGGGAGCCCTGGTTGAAATTTACGAGTCGTCCTTAAATACAGGTGAGGTGCCGGAAGACTGGGGGGTGGAAAATGTTGTGCCTCTTTTCAAGAAGGGCTGCAGGGAAAATGCTGGGAAGTATAGGCCAGTGAGCTTAACATCTGTAGTTGGAAAGTTACAAGAGATTACACTGAGGGAAAGGTTATACAGGCATTTGGATGGGCAAGGGCTGATCAGCGATAGTCAGCATGGCTTTGTATGTAGGAGGTTATGTCTCACAAATCTGATTGAGTTTTTTGAAGTTGTGACCATAGGGGGCGCTGCACTGGCAGCAGCCTGTCGGCAGCGTGTCCGTTTTTTTTCAACTTTTTTTATTTTTTTAGTATGTTTAAAAGTTTGTTTTTAATGTTTCTTTGTGTGTTATGTGTGGGGGGTGGTGTGGGGGGGTAAGGGGGAAACCGTTTCGGCCGCCTCTTCCATGGAAAGGCGATTTTTTCAGGTCACCTCCCCCGTGGCCTAACAGCAAGGATCGGCGCGGACTTTCCCGGAGACGCGCCCGGAGCTTCAGCGGCGGGTGCAGCGTGGACCCAAATACCACCGACCTTGGTTGTGTGGCAATTAAATTATATCAATCAATAAGGGCAGAGCTGTAGATGTTGTGTACATGGACTTCAATGAGGCATTTGACAAGGTTCTGCATGGTAGGCTGCTCTGGAAGGTTAGATTGCATGGGATCCAAGGAGAGATAGCTAAATGCTTAACAAATTGGCTGCATGGAAGGAAGCAAAGGTGAAGGTGGAAGGTTGCTTCTCGGACTGGAGGCCTGTGACTAATGGTGTGCCTCAGGGTTCGGTTACTGTTTGTCCTCAACATCAATGATTTGGATGAGAACATACAGGGCAAGATTAGTAAGTTTGCAGATGATACAAAAGTGGGTGGTTTTGCAGATACTGAAGATGGTTGTGAAAGATTGCAGCAGGATCTGGATCGATTGGCCAGGTGGGCAGAGGAATGGTTGATGGAATTTAATACAGTGAAGTGTGAGGTGTTGCATTTTGGGACGTCGAACAAGGGCAGGACCTACACAATAAATTGTAGGCCTCTGGGGAGTGTTGTAGAATAGAGGGATCTAGGAGTACAGATTCATGGTTCCTTGAAGGTCTAGTCGCAGGTAGATAAGGTGGTCAAAAAGGCTTTTGGCACATTGGCCTTTATCAGTCAGAGTATCTATATAATTAACAGTCTAAACTTGGTCAATTCCTGTTTGCACTGTATATTGATTTCAGACAAAAACGCTGCCACTTACGGCTGTGATTTATGAGTGTGGTTCACATATGGTTTACATGTGGTTTATATGTGGTTTTTATGTGGTTTTGTGGTGTTTTGTGGTGTTTTATATGGTTTTATGATGGTTTCACCCTGCATGAAATGGGTTGAAACTGCATTTGAATTTGGTGGCCTTGCACCCTGCTTGAAATGTTATGAAACTGCTTTTGGATAACTTCTCCATATAACTCACACCCTCTAGTATTGGCCACATCCTCGTGAATCTTCATACCACTTGAAGTGGTATGAAGTGAGATGTAAGGCCCCTGGAGCGGGGCCTTACATCTCCGCCCCGCGCGGCTTGGAATGGCCGCGGGACTTTGTGAGCGCCCACCGGGGCTCCAACACCAAGACCCGGTGCGTGGCCTTGCATCACCCGGCGTGGCTTTAATGGCTGCGGGACATTTAACATCGCCCGCCGGGGGCTTTCACTCTGTCTTTGACTCTGACATGGGGGGGAGAGGGGAGTGCAGGGGAGAGATATGTTTAAGTTTTGCCTTCCATCACAGTGAGGAGGACTCACTGTGATGGATGTTTATGTGAATTGAATTGTGTTGGTGTGTGTCTTGGTTCTTTTTTTGTATGGCTGCGGAAACCAAATTTCGTTTGAACCTCATGTGAGGTTCAAATGACAAATAAAAGGTATTGTATTGTATTGTATTGTATTGCACTCTGCATGAAATTGTATGAAACTGCACTTGAATTTGGTGGCCTTGCTCCCTGTTTGAAATGGTATGAAACTGCACTTGAATTTGGTGGTCTTGTACCCTGCTTGAAGTGGTATGAAACTGCACTTGAATTTGGTGGTCTTACACCGTGCTTGAAGCGGTATGAAATTGCACTTGAATTTGGTGGCCTTGCTCCCTGTTTGAAATGGTATGAAACTGCACTTGAATTTGGTGGCCTTGCACCCTGCTTGAAGTGGTATGAAACTGCACTTGAATTTGGTGGCCTTGTACCCTGCTTGAAGTGGTATGAAACTGCACTTGAATTTGGTGGCCTTGCACCCTGCTTGAAGTGGTAGGAAACTGCACTTGAATATGGTGGCCTTGCACCCTGCTTGAAATGGAGTTTCAAGGAATAGCCGTGAGTCAACTGCCAGCCCACCAGCCATGAGTGAGTGAACTGCCAGCACACCAGGCTTGAGTGATTGAGCTGCCAGCCCACAAATCTATTCGGCCCACAATGTCCATACTAGCCCTCTGGAAACCAGTCCCTTCATCCCACAACACCCATACTAGCGCTCCAGAAAGCCCCCACCCCCTGGCCACCAATATTGGAATTGGTGGAGAGGTGGAGTATTGCATTGGGGGATCAGCCCTCCAGTGTGAATATGGGACCCAACGGGTCCCACTTAGTCTAGTATAGTATAGAAGTTGGGAGGTCATGTTGCAGCTGTATCAGGCATTGGTGAAACTGCATTTTGAATATTGTGTTCAGTACTGGTCACCATGTTATAGGAAAGATATTGTCAAGCTTGAAAGGATTTAGAGAAGATTTACGAGGATGTGGCCAATACTAGAGGGTGTGAGTTATATGGAGAGGTTGAGTAGGCTGGGTCTCTTTTCGTTGGCGTGCAGGAGGATGAGGGATGATCTTATGGAGATGTACAAAATCATGAGAGGAATAGATTGGGTAGATGCACAGAGTCTTTTGCCCAGAGTAGGGGAATCGAGGACCACAGGACATAGGTTCAAGGTGAAGGGGTAAAGATTTAATAGGAACCTGAGTGGTAACTTTTTTACACAAAGGGTGGTGGGTGTTTGGAACAAGCTGCCAGAGGAGGTAGTTGAGCCTTGGACTATCCAAACGTTTAAGAAACAGTTAGACACAGGTACATGGATAGGACAGGTTTGGAGGGATATGGACCAAGCGCAGGCAGGTGGGACTAGTGTAGCTGGGACATGTTGGCCGAAGGACCTGTTTCTACACTGTATCACTCTATCACTATGACCAAAGTTTGGGATGGGGGGGCGGGTGTGGCTGGAGCTAATGTTGCATGTCAGAGGTTAGTTGTCTCAACTGCTCAATCGCTGGAAAGAACAAAGGAAAACAGTGACAATGATCACAAGGAAGCACCAGTTCCCATGAATAATAACTGACAACAGCTTCTGTATGCATGACATTTCACAGGCTGCTATTTTAATGCAGGCATTAATCTGTTTGTCTTTTATCAGGTATTGCTGACTGTCACGGTGAAAGGATTTTTGCCTGATGCACAACAGGAGGGTTTCTTTTCAATTAGGTAATTGCATGTTCTGCAGGTCCTATCTCCAACAAATTTAGAATAGGCACTAACTATGACGAATAATTGTAATGTTCTTTGCCTTGTAAAATCCTTCTGGGCATTTTAAGTTGCTCATTTTCTTGTTTCTCAGTTTCAGGGAATGGAATGGTTAACAGTAAAATGCATCAAAAATTCTAAGTCATCTTGTATGCAGCTTCCTAAGAACCTCAATGTGATGTTTCACAACACCTTGATTCAGCTTTCCTGTTAAAAAAATAAAACTTGTAAAGATTAATCTATTCAGAATTCAAGGCACTGATTTCAGAGAACCTGCATCCTTTTGCCTCAAGTTACAGCATGTCTAGGATGTTTATTTTGAGATCAAGGTAGATTTGGGGACTCAGGCAGCTAAAAAATATAAAGCTTTCAAACTAAATCCCTGTTTGAGCCCACAAGATCAGACATGTGGCTGCATGTCAGTGGCAGAAGCCCACTTCTATACATATTCCTGTGTGCAACATCTAAATCATATACATTGTACTTCTTTTTAATGGATACAACTATACTTGTGAACAATTTAATGTTCACAATACAACATTTTCAAGATAACAATTACAAAAAACATTGGGTGAACAACATTAAACATTTACAACAATTGTTTATAATACTTATTTATTGTGTCTTTTAGAAGTATTTACAAGAAATTTGCAATAACTTATGTTAATTGCTGTTTTGGCGATGAGATATTTCTACATTGTATGAATTGTATATAAAGTAGATCATTCAGCACGGTTTGGATTACTACTTTATGCAATGGGTCCTATCACTCTGCAAAAGTGACCCCTTACTTGAAATTACCTGTCACTTTAATTCGCTAACCTTCTGCCTTACTGATCTCACCCTGCCCTCAGCCACCTGTTCTTTCCACAACGAAGCACAACATAACCTCCAGGAACAGGATATTTTCTTTCGATAAGGCACTTTACAAAGTTCCAGTTGCAATTCTGATGATTCGGCTATTGCTCTTTGCAACCCAGTAATCTCGTTTTTATGTAGTTTTTGTTATTTTTTTTGGTGGGGTATGTGTGTGGGGGGGAGGGGGTAACTTTAAAATCTTTCCCCTGCACGGGAGACCCGACCTTTTCTTTGTCGGGTGTCCGTTGTCGTTGGGGCTGCAACGTGGAACGGCCTCCAACAGGAACGACCTGGGGTTCCAGCTGCGGAGCTGCCGACTACTCACCGTCACGGGGCTGACTGAGTCCGGAGCGGGTGGAGCTGTGGTGGAGCACTGCTGCCACCCGACCCCCGGAGCTTCGGGGGCTGCAACTGTGGGTTTGGCGGACGGCGGCACCGGGAACCCGCGGGTCCCTGCTGGGTGACCGCTTTTCGGGGCTTCCGCAACGGCGACTTCTTCCGCCCGAGTTGCGGGGTTGAAGAGCACCTGAGCGGGGCCTTACAGCACCGCCCCGCGCCGCTTGGAATGGCCGCGGGACTTTGTGAGCGCACGCCGGGGGCTCTAACACCAAGACCCGGTGTGCGACCTTGCATCACCCGGCGTGGCTTTAATGGCCGCGGGACAATCGCCATCGCCAGCCGGGGGCTTTGACTTTGACTCTGACTCTGACATCGGGGGGGAGAGTGCAGTGGAGAGATAAGTTTTTTTTTTGTGCCTTCCATTACAACGATGTGATGGATGTTTGTGTAAACTGTGTTGTGTCTCGGGTCTTTTTGTTTTGTAATGTATGGCTGCAGAAACGACATTTCGTTTGGACCTCAAGGGGTCCAAATGACAATAAATTGAATTGTATTGTATTGTATTGTACTAGCTTATTTATGGCCATTTTGCAGTTCAGTCCTTTTTGTCATTTAACTTATTTTCACGTTTTCCCAGCTTTCCCTTTTGTTCTCTCCTCCACTCCTCCTCATCCCTGTATATGTTAAATGCTCATCCAAACTGGGAAAAGGCCTGAAACCTCTGTTCCTTCCCCACAGACACTGTCTGGTGATCATCCGATTGATGATCCGATTTTACCCGGACACCCTTTACTCATTTTCATCATTTTAATTTTAATGAAGTTGTTCAATTTAAACATTCAAGTAAGCAATTATTAGATTACAAGTGCACGAGCTGTCTTACTTTACTCTTTTGCCATCCATTTAGTCGTAAAACTGGTCATGAGAGTGTCGAGACATGAGGAAGGCAAGTGGTATGTAGGTCCCAAAACAACTTGATAAATTGAATAGTGATGAGCTTGTTGAATTGAATATAATACTTAGTCTAGTTTAGTTTAATGTAGAGACTAAGCATGGAAACCGGCCCTTTAGCCTACTGAGCCCAGGCTGACCAGCGATCACCCCGTACACTCGTTTTATCCTACACACTAGGGACATTTATAGTAGCCAATTAGCCTACAATCCTGTACATCTTTGGAGTGTGTGAGGAAAGCACCCGGAGCACCCACAGAAAACACATGTGGTCACAGGGAGAACATGCAAACTCCATACAGACAGTATACCTGTCAGGATCGAACCCGGGTCTCTGGCACTCCGAGGCAATTCTACCGCTGTGCCACTGTACCTCAGTGTAAGTACAGTGGCGCAGTCCAAGTAAATAATCCTTGGATCATCATCATATATTCTGCATCTGCAATACATAATAAAACTATTTTGTAAGGTAGAAAAATATGGAGTCAATAATAGTTCAAATGCTATTGACATTTTTTTTTTAAAGCAAATGCTGGACAACTGTAATCAGAACTGAAAATGATGGAAATTCTCAGCAGGTCCGGCAGAATCTGTGGAGAGAGTAATAGTTAATGTGTCAGGTCAAAGGCTTTTCATTAAAGGAGTCATTGAACTGAACCATTAACTATACTTCGCTTTTCATAGATGCTCTAGGACACGGGCATAACTACTTCAGTTCTGACATTGCGTTGTTTTGTGATCCGGGCTGAAAATATTTGCACTGTGGATATTTCTTTAGAAGTGAGAAAAATCTGACAGAACATGAATCTTCAAAGCATTAAGCTTTAAGGAATTAAACTCGATAAATGTTTTATATGCATGCCCTTCCCTCCTACTATGCAAAAGAGCAGGGAAAGAGAATGATTTTGACTGAGGGATTATAATGTGAAAATTAACAATTAAAATTCATTTAATGGCCATAATGAAATGAAAGTCTAATATTTTTTTGTGATATGAAATTAATTTTCTAGTTTATCTCCCAACTTCCTCAGACCTCTAAATCTCCATCAAATGTATCTGTTTTATTGACTTCTATTCCAGGATAGAGAGAAGTTTTGTTTAAGCAGCCAGGAATGATGTGGCATTATGCAATATTATAAACCACAAAGTTCTTCAGCATTGAAACAAACCCTGCAGCCCAGCATATCTCTGCCGACCATTGTTCTTTTTTTATATTAATCCCACTGGTTTGCATCAATTCCACAACTCTCTATGCCTTGCTCGTTCAAGTGATTCTTAAATGTTGCTACTATTTCTGTTTCTGCCTCCACCACCTCTTCTGGGTGCTCATTCGAGATCCCAACTACCCCTTGTATGAAAAATGTATTTCTGAGATCCCCTTTAAACATCTTCCCTCTCACCTTAAACCTATGTCCTCTGGTTTTAGGCAACTGACAATGGGAAAACAGAACTGGTTATCTAACTTATCTATGAATCTCATAAGTTTATATACCACTGTCGTGTCACCTCCCAGCCTCTTCTCCAGGGAAAACATTCTCTGCCTATACAATCTCTCCTCATACTGTAACTCACATCTTCCAATCTACGCAACATCATTGGGACACTTTTCCTGTAGTGCTGTGACCAGAATTGCATACGATACTCCAATTGAGGCTGAACCAATGCTATGTACAAGACTATGTACTTGACGTCCTAACTCTTATATTCAGTGCCTCAGCCAATGAAGGGATACAGTGGCTTCCTCATTACCCTGTCTACCTTCAGGAAACTATGTGCTTGTACCCCAATGTCTTGCGGTTCAACAACATTCCCCAGAGACCTACCATTTACTGTATATGCCCTGACCTGGTTTAACTTGCCAACAGCATTACCTTGCATTTGTTAAGTTCTATCTGCCATTTTGTTTCCGCTTTCACCTTCTTTAGTCAGAGGATAGTTCATCTGTGGAACTCATTGTCACAGTGGGCTGTGGAGGCCTGGTCAGTGGATATTTTTAAGGCAGAGATAAATGGCGGAGTTAAGCCATCTCGACCCTTCTAGTCCGTGCCGAACACGTATTCTCCCCTAGTCCCATATACCTGCGCTCAGACCATAACCCTCCATTCCTTTCCCATCCATATAACTATCCAATTTATTTTTAAATGATAAAAACGAACCTGCCTCCACCACCTCCCCTGGAAGCTCATTCCACACAGCCACCACTCTCTGAGTAAAGAAGTTCCCCCTCATGTTACCCCTAAACTTCTGTCCCTTAATTCTCAAGTCATGTCCCCTTGTTTGAATCTTCCCTACTCTCAGTGGGAAAAGCTTATCCACGTCAACTCTGTCTATCCCTCTCATCATTTTAAAGACCTCTATCAAGTCCCCCCTTAACCTTCTGCGCTCCAAAGAATAAAGCCCTAACTTGTTCAACCTTTCTCTGTAACTTAGTTGCTGAAACCCAGGCAACATTCTAGTAAATCTCCTCTGTACTCTCTCTATTTTGTTGACATCCTTCCTATAATTAGGCGACCAAAATTGTACCCCATACTCCAGAATTGGCCTCACCAATGCCTTGTACAATTTTAACATTACATCCCAACTTCTATACTCAATGCTCCGATTTATAAAGGCCAGCACACCAAAGGCTTTCTTTACCACCCTATCTACATGAGATTCCACTTTCAGGGAACTGTGCACAGTTATTCCCAGATCCCTCTGCTCACCTGCATTCTTCAATTCCCTACCATTTACCATGCACGTCCTATTTTGATTTGTCCTGCCAAGATGTAGCACCTCACACTTATCAGCATTAAACTCCATCTGCCATCTTGCAGCCCACTCTTCCAACTGGCATAAATCTCTCAGTTGACTTTGAAAATCTACTTCATTATCCACAACCCCACCTATCTTAGTATCATCTGCATACTTACTAATTCAATTTACCACACCATCATCCAGATCATTGATGTACATGACAAACAACAGTGGACCCAACACAGATCCCTGTGGCACCCCACTAGTCATTGGCGTCCATCCTGACAAACAACCATCCACCATTACTCTCTGGCATCTCCCATTCAGCCACTGTAATTCTAATTCTACTCCTATAACTTGCGGATTTGTGAACTTGTGAACAATTGATCTATATTTGGTGGTAATCTTAGACATTGTCCACTATACCACCAATTTCAATGACATTTGCAGACTTACTTCGTTCCAACCACATTCTCATCCAAATCTTTTGTATCATTTGCAGAGTATTCAATGTGAAGACAATGGTCAAATTGTTACAGGTTGCCATCAAAGCTTACCATTGTGTGAACATAAGCTGCAATTTTTAATTGTAAAATACATTCCATCAAACATTCTTCCAAAGAAGCTTCAGATATGGATGACTTCAAAATTGAAAAACGTTCATTTAAGGAAGATTGTCAAATGATCACACATTATTTTGAAAAGAGTATCCCCATTAGCGCCGTGATCTACTGTCAACAAGAACAAAAGCTTGGGTTGTAAAAATAAAAACAAAATCATTCAAGCTGAAAGCAAACCAGAGAAGGCCCATTACTATGGAAACAGCAACTGAAATTGTAGCCGTGTAATAGAAGCACATTTTAAGGTGAACATTTTGTATCTGCACTGTAAAATCGGAAAACTTCATATCCAATTGTTTCGGAAAGTAACCCTACGCATCAGAGCTGTTGCCATTTTTGTTAAATTTTGAAAATATGCTCATTGGAAAGAGAAATGGATATACTGAAATACAATTGAAATACAATTGAAATGAGAAAGGGCTAGACTTTCAAAGTGAAAATCATTGAAGAAGGTGAATCTGTAGAAATCATTGCCACAGAAGGCTGTAATCTAATCTGCAAGTTGAATCGATAGTAAGGAAGGCAAATGCAATGCTAGCATTTATTTCACATTTATATACTAGAATACAAAAACAGGGATATAATGCTGAGGCTTTATAGGGCACTGGTCAGACCACATTTGCAGTATTGGGAGCAGTTTTGGGCCCCATATCTGAGGAAGGATGTGCTGGAGTTGGAGAGGGTCGAGAGGTGGTTTACCAGAATGATCCCAAGAATGATTGGGTTAACATATGATTTGAAGGCACCAGGCCTGTACTCGTTGGGGGTTAGAAGGATGAGGGGAAAAACCTCATTGAAATTTACCAAAGTAAGAGGCCTGCATAGAGTGAATGTGGAGAGGATGTTTCCACTGGTGGGAGAGTCTAGGACCAGAGGCCATTGCCTCAGAATAAATGGATGTTCATTTAGAAAGGAAATGAGGAGCAATTTCTTTAGTCAGAGGGTGGTGAATCTGTGCAATTCATTGCCACAGACTGCTGTGGGACCAAGTCTTAGGTTATTTTAAAGGCAGAGATTGGTAGATTCTTGATTTAATAAGGGTGTCAGGGGTTAAGGGGAGAAAGCAAGAGAATGGGGTTGAGAGGGAGAGTTAGATCAGCCATGATTGAATGGTGGAGTATACTTGATGGGCGAAATGGCCCAATTCTGTTCATATAATTTATGAACTTATGAAGAACTCGATAAAGGTTGATGACAAAAGAGAATAATGATAAAATATCAAATACACCAAACTTTCAATAGGACAAATCTGTTCTGGAAGTAAGCAGAAAATAAGATTGGGAGCATTTAAATCAAGAAGCTAAACTGATCCCAACATTTTCTCCCAGGTGAATTAAGTTAAAATGATTCCCATGGATTTTGATAAACAATAGTGCAACTTTATACCTCTGTTAATCTAACATATTTCATTTGAAATACACACTGTCCCTGAATTTTGAAAATCAGTCCTACCAATGGACCTCCCATTAAAATTGAAAGTGCATAAGTACATATGTTTGTTCCTACAAAGGACAGAATCAGTGTCCTTTCTCTCGCCACTTTTATCTTTCTTATCAATGTTTGATGGCATTCATTGCAATACTGTGGAGTTGAAATTGTGATGTAAGACCATAAGGCATGGGAGCAGAATCGATGGGACCAATGACCAATCGAGTCTGTTCCGCCATTCGATCATGGCTGATCTATTACATATCCAGTCACCTCTGTTAAAATGGATACCCACGAAAATATATGGGCCTGATCCTATGCTGTACTGTTCTATGTTCTAATGTCTCCTAACTTTTCTCAATGACCCAGAAAGGTGCTCAGTTCAGGAACAGTAAGGGATGGGGTGCTGCCAGCAATACATCAATCCCATCAACTATTCAAAAGAATATTGTTTCACAATGCAGACAAAGTTTTTATTTTATTTTTTTAATTCCAAACAAGTACAGACTTTGTTTAATGGTTACATATTAAATATCCAGATTTTCAGGGACCCAGTTACCAAAGTAGTTGGGATCCTCCTTTATCGGTTACCTACTAACATTGCCTCTAATTATTTATTTATATTTATAGATAGGGAAAATAAATAAATAAATAAATACATAAAATTTAAAAATAGGATAAACTATCAATAATACAACTTGGGAGATAGGTCTGTAGGTCAGATAACATAACTATTCATCTAGTCCTGGTATCACAAGTTAAATTTTCTTTCGCAGAATGTATTTCTTTTCTTTTCATGTTTGCTGAGAGTCTGCTGTTTTCCTTTAATTATGGTACATGCTAACAAAGGAGTGTAGCATTGAATGTGATCACTTAACCGTTTTGTGCCTTTGGATGTACAGACCTGTAAGAGAGCACAGATTGTACAGTTCTGATGAGAAATAAGGTGTGCACAGAACATGTAATTGTCTAATGAACCATTACACTTTGCAGCTTTAAAAAACATTCCTCGAGGTGGCATGGTAACCAGGCAGATTGGTAGAGTGAAGTGTTTTATCTCCTGCGACCCACAGAATAAATCATTAATTGCCACCTCATCACATTGGGAACCAAACATGCCTTATCAGTTAATTTATTAAAATCTATATTTAATGTTGCTGCAAGATTAATGCCACCAGCATGTCTGAGGCTGTTTATTGACTTCCCATATCAGGAGATCCCGCTCACATCTTTTAAGGCAAGGGGCATAACTGCTTTCTAGCACTAAATTAAATTAGTGATGCCTAGACATTTGGATTTCTCTCTTTTTTTTGTATACAATACACAATACAATACAATAATACAATACAATACCGTTTATTGTCATTTGAACCTCTAATGAAGTTCAAACGAAATTTGGTTTCTGCAGTCATACAACAAGAAAAGAATCAAGACACACACTAACACCATTTACACAAACATCCATCACAGTGAATCTCCTCCTCACTGTGATGGAAGGCAAAGTCTTGTCTCTCCCCTGCTCTCCATTCTTCTCCCGATGTCAAAGTTAAAGGCCCCGGCGGGCGATGGTAAGTCCCGCGGCCATTAAGGCCGCGCCGGGCGATGCAAGGCCGTGCTCTGGGTCTTGACGTTGGAGCTCCCGGCGGGCGCAAGCAAGTCCCGCGCCGGGCGATGTAAGGCCCTGCTCTGGGTCTTGATGTTGGAGCCCCCGGCGGGCGCTAGCAAGTCCCGCAGCTGTTAAAGCCGCGCAGGGCGATGTAAGGCCCCAATCTAGGTCATTTTCAACACCGCAATTCGGGCAGGAGAAGTTGCCGTTGCGGAGCTCCGAAAAGCGGTCTCCCACCAGGGACCCGTGAGCTCCCGATGTTACCGTCCACCAGACCTGCGGCTGGAGCCTCCGAGCTCCGGAGTCGGGTCGCAGCCGCGCGCCACCACAGGTCCTCCCATTCCGAACTCGGCCAGCTCCACGATGGTGAGTCCGCAGGCACCGTGACTGGAGCCCCCAGGCCGTTCCGGTTGGAGGCCGCTCCACGGTGCCAGGTCCCAACGACAACGGAGACCCGACAGGGAAAAGGTCGGGTCCCCCGTACATGGAAGAGATTTAAAAGTTTCCCCAACCATCCCCCCCCCCCCCCCCCCCGCCCCCCACGCATACACAGTTAAAAACAATTTAAAAAACACTACAAACTATACACTCAACGGGACAAAAAAAAACACACAAAAAACGGACTGCAGAGGCCGCTGCAGCGTCGGTCGCGCCGCCCTAATACGGTAAATGGTAAGAATTTATTTTTCCCATCGTAGAAGTGTATAAAATCAGAGCATACAGGTTTAAATTGAGGAGATGGAGATATAGATGGGATCTTAGAAGAATTTTGTCATCGAGAGGATGACTATAATCTGGAGCGCAATGCCTAAGGGTGTTCTTAAAACATTTATTTAGTATCCAGTTGAGCACTTGAATTGCCATGTGACCAAAGGCTAGAGGCAAAGATCCTGAAATTGGAATGAGTGACGATTGTTAGTGGTGGGTCGACATCGACATGGTGGGCCGAAGGGCCCTTTCCTGCATTGTGTGGATCTGACACTGTATAGCTCTAATGGCAATGGAATCTCCCACAACAGTGAAATTGACCAAAGATGCTCCAGAAGTAACCAGAATCATGTTCAGTTAAATAAGTCACCACAATTGTCTACTCACTTATCTGAGAAGGGTATTGTACTTCTAAAGACACCATCCACATGCAGCCTGACACCAACAGCATGTCGGGGCCACCAGGGAAAAGCAGGTGAATCAGAGAGCAATGAGTGAACCATTAGACTTAGTGAGAAAGGTTGGGCGTTCTCATCAATAAGAAGTGTGTCGGGAGAAAGGTTTGATGTACAGGTGAGGAGGGCAAAAGGACATGATGAGGCCACAACAGGAAGAATCGTTTACCTCATCTCCCTGGTGGGAGAATCCCTACTCATTCAAGCAATGAAGAATTAGATGTCATGCCCTGGCAAGATATGTCAGAATGAGCTTCATACCACTGAAAACAGTTGTGTCAGATTCAATTCAGTGCACGTGGACCAGGAAGGAAGTAGAGAGATTATTAGACATTCTATGGACAAATTTCACTATTGAAGGAGATTCCATTGGCATTAGAACTATATAGAGTCATATTCATGCAATGCAAATACACAGTCCTTTGGCCCATCATGTTGATGCCGACCCACGAGTACCAGTCATAACTGATCCCATTTTCCAGAATTAGGCCTGTAGCCTTCTGTCATTTGGCAAATGTTTCATGAGCACCCTCTTAGTGTGCAGTGCATTCCAGTTTCCAACCATCTTGAGGGTGAATGCCGATGAACACCACTGGTGATAGAGATCGCAGTGTGGAGAAGGGCACTCTCTGATTTGGCGACCGGAAGTACATAGGTCTCTTCTGAAAACCACCTCTTTCTTTCAGGAAGTCGGCACAGGTGGCACAGCGGGATAGTTGCCGACTTACAGCGTCAGAGACCCAGGTTCAATCCTGACTATGGGTGTTTCTGTACGGAGTTTGCACGTTCTCCCTGTGACTGCATGGGTTTTCTCCAGCTGCTCTGGTTTGCTCCCACACGCCCAAGACTTGCAGGTTTGTAGGTTAATTGGCTTCTGTAAATTGTCCATAGTGTGTAGTTTAGTGCTAGTTTGCAGGTGATCGCTGGTCGGCATGGACTTGGTGGACCGAAGGGCTTGTTTCCATGTTGTCTCTAAAGTAAAGTAAATTGAAGTAAGCCCCTTTACATCCAACACAATTAATGCCTGCCTCTGCTGCTGAGAGGTTAGTGATAGGAAGGAACTTGCAGATGTGCTGGTTTAAACCAAAGATAAACACAAAAAAGCTGGAGTAACTCAGCGGGTCAGGCTCTGGAGAAAATAAATGGGTGACGCTCCAGGTCGAGACCCTTCTTCAGACTGAAAGCCACGGGAAAGGGAAACGAGATGATGATGTAGAGAGATATAGAACAAATTAATGAAAGATATGCAAAAAAGTAACAATGATAAAGGAAACAGGCCATTGTTAGCAGTTTTCTAGATGAGAACGAAAAGCTGGTATGACTTGGGTGGGGGAGGGAGAAAATGGAGAGAGAGGGAATGCAGGGGTTACTTGAAGTTAGAGATAGCAATATTCATATCCCTGGGTACTCCTCCAGTCCATGAAGCAACCTTCCACCATCACCCTCTGCGTCCTGCCATTAAGCCAATGTTCTATCCATTCAGCTATCTAACCTATAGTTCCCAGCATTTTCCCTGCAGCCCTTCTTGAATAGACACAACATTTGCCACCTTCCAATCTTCCGGTACCTCTCCTATATTTAAAGACGACTCGTAAACTTCAACCAGGGATCCTGCAATTTCCTCTCTAGTTTCCACAATGTCCTCAGATATATCTGATCAGGCCCTGGAGATTTGTCTACCTTCATACACGATAGTACCTTCAGTACCTCTGATTGCTGGCGTGCTAATTTCAGCACACTAATCAATCAAGTCTTGGCACGATTTGGACACGCAGTGCACAAAAACCCTGGATTGCTGCAGGCACAGGAAGCCTATTTTCAGAAGGTCAATTGTACATTGTCCAATGATTCTGGTTCTTGCATGCCTATCATAGCAGCATCCACCAGCTCTGGTTAGACTGTGATTTCACAGGTTCATCCTGGGAATCTTGTTTGAGGAATGAGGAGAGCAGAAAGTATCCTTTGTCATATAGGATCCATCCTCTGGGAAGTACTGACTGAACAAAATGTCCAGCAGTCCAATATCATTGTGGATGAATGCATCATAGGTGCTTCTGGTGACATCCGGTGGCGCTGATACTGGCGGTCTTTCTTGCGCGGTCTTTCTTGCGGGACTTACCAGAGCTCCAGCAGCGGCGGCGCAGCGCTGGATACCTCGCGGAGCGGGCGATGCCTTACCTGGGATCGCCGTTTGGTGCTCCGGAGTGTTGGGCCTGCTGCATCGGCATCGCGGAGCTGTGGTTCGCGGAGCTCCCAACGCGGGCGGCACTGACCAACATCGCGGAGTCCTGCGACCCTTTGTCGGGGGTCACCAGCGTGAATCTCTGCCCAGCTCGGCCTGTGGTCTTCGGGAGCCGCGGACTCCCGAAGGTCCGGGCCGCTGAGGATGTTCTCCCGTTCGACGTCGGGGTTCCATCATTCCCGGTGAGAGGGCTTGAACATCGGGCCACCCGTGGCGGCGACTACGGGGTGCTCGGGAGGCCCCGACCACGGGTGGACATCTGGGACGATCAGCGAGGAGGCTGACTGGACTTTGGTTCCTTCCCTAACGTTGGTGCCGCTGTGGGGATGTTGTGTCGTGGACTTCTGTGTTTTGTGCTTTTTTAAAATTATTTATTGTATGACTGTAAGGAAATTAGCATTTCGTTGTCTCTTAATTGAGACCATGACAATAAATTGAATCCAATCCAATCCAATCCAATCCTGATTGATACAAATACATCGATAGATGTTCCTGAACACATCATCAGTGATGTAACCTGGGGTCATTGGGTGTTTCGGGTCTTTCAACATCAGACACCCTCACCCAGGCGACCCAGCCGTGGTTGATCAGACCACGACGTGTTCAGGTGGCATTCGCTCCTCCCCATGGACCTCCTCCCCTGATCCAGAGCCATCTCGAGGCCTTCTCCGCTGCCTCTGTGGTGTTCTTGATGTCCTTTCTCCTCGCCACTCCGTTGATGCCCAGTGCACTCAAGGCTTTGTAGAGCGATTGCCCTGCAAAACCTCTGCAGCCAACCTCGATGGGCATACACCTTGCCTTCCAGCCCTGCTTGCGGCAGTCTATGACCAGTTCTTCATATTTGGCCATCTTCCTCTCGTGGGCCTCCTCCAGACGGTTCTCCCACGGCACTGTCAGTTCCAACAAGACAATGTTTTTGGTCGCCTCTGAGACCAGGAGGATATCTGGCCTCAGGGTGGTCGTGGCAATGTGCTGTGGGAACTTCAGCTGTTTCACCAGGTCTACGGAAAGCTGCCAGTCCTGCGCAGTTGCCAGGATTCCTGACGGATTCCTGGCTGCTGTGGTTCTTGGCAGCTGCACTCCGGCCTTCACGAAGGTATCATCTGAGTGGTGATCATCTGAGTTCTCGTCTGCAGCTGCTGATTCCCATGCTGATGGCTTCTGCAATGGGTTTAAGAACCTGGTCGTGATGCCATGTGTACCGGCCCTGCCCAAGAGCCTTTGGGCAACAGCTCAGGGTGTGTTCCAACATCCCCTTGCCTGAGCATTGCGGGCAATCTGGAGATTCCGCTTTGCCCCAGATGAAGAGGTTCGATGGGCTGGGCAGGACATCATACACTGCCTGGACCAGGAACTTGATACGCTGTGGTTCAGCCTGCCAGAGCTCAGTCCATATGACTTTTCGGTCCATGGCCTGCTCCCACCTTGTCCAGGCCCCCTGCTGCCTCAATCCAACTGCTCTGGTACACCTCTCCTCCTCCACCACTGCCCTCACTTCTTCCTGGACCAGCCTGCGCCTCTCCTTCCCCTTGGCCTTGTCAAACTGGGGAGATGGGAAGATTCCCAGGCCTGCCTTTCCCCGAGTCACTGCTCCCACCAGGACTCTGTGGCGTATCCGGGACTCTGCTTGCAGCATGGTTTCGCCGGCTCTCCACTTCCTCCAAGTTTTTACCTCCACCCCTGCCTGAGCCACCTTGGGGTCGCTAGAGTCCCTGTACAGCATCACCTCTCTGGCCCGAGTCACCTTAAACTCCTCCTCCAGGGACTTCAAGGGCAGCTGGAGCTTGGTGTTATTTCCGTAAAGGGCGATGCTGCTAAGGCTCCTGGGCAGTCCCAGCCATCTTCTGAGAAAGCTGCTGACTTTCCTCTCCAATCTCTCTACGATGGATATTGGGGCTTCGTAGACAAGCAGTGGCCAGAGTATCCTTGGCAGGATACCATGCTGGTAAATCCATGCCTTGAACTTGCCGGGAAGCCCCTGACCGGTCCACTGCTCTCAACCAACTCTCCAGCTCCTGACAGGTTGCCTGGACAGATGCTGTATCCTTCAGGTTGCTGTTAAACACCTTGCCAAGACTCTTCACTGGCCTTTCGGAGACAGTTGGGATTGGTGTCCCTTCGATGCTGAAGCGGAACCTGTCCATGACTTTGCCCTTCTTCAGCACCAGTGACCTTGATTTTCCTGGCTTAAACCTCATCCTTGCCCATCCAATCAGTTTCTCCAACCCCTGCAGGATCCACCTGCCTCCTGCCACTGACTCAGTGGTGACAGTCAGGTCGTCCATGAAGGCTCTGATTGGTGGTTGGCGCATTCCTGACTTGGTCCGAGGGCCCCGGCACTCTGGCTCAGCAGACTTGACGAGCATGTTCATCGCCAAGGCAAAAAGGAGATTTAGCATTCACCATTAGGAGAACATTCCTATGATCCACAAGGACAACATTGATGGAATGAAGATAGACACAAAATGTTGGAGTAACTCAGCGGGACAGGCAGCATCTCTGGAGAGAAGGAATGAGTGACATTTTGGGTCGAGACCCTTCTTCAGACTGGTTAGGGATCAGGGAAACAAGAGATATAGACGGTGATGTGGAGAGATAAAGAACAATGAATGAAAGATATGCAAAATAGTAACGATGATGAAGGAAATAGGCCATTGTAAGCTGTTTGTAGGGTGCAAAATTAGAAGCTAGTGTGACTTGGGTGGGAGAGGGAAAGAGAGAGAGGGAATGCTGGAGCTACCTGAAGTGAGAGAAATCAATATTCATACCACTGGGCTATAAGCTGCCCAAACAAAATATGAGATGCTGTTCCTCCAATTTGCGTTTAGCCTCACTCTGACAATGGACAACACCGAGGACAGAAAGGTCTGTATAGGAATGGGGAGGAGAATTAAAGTGTCCAGCAACTGGGAGATCAGGTTAGTTCACGTGGACTGAGCAAAGGTGTTCCGCGAAACGATCGCACAGTCTGCGTTTGGTCTTGCCAATGTATAAGAGTCCACATCTTGAACAACAGATACAATAGATGAGGTTGGAGGAGGTGCAAGTGAACCTCTGGCTAACCTGAAAGGGAAAGGGAATCAAGATCATTTCTCCAGAATATGTCGTGCTTATTAATGGTTGGTGTAAGAATGCATGAATGTTGTTTGTACTCATTGGAAGCTAGCAATGTTAATAAATCTCAATGAATCTAGAACATAGAACAGTACAGGAACAGGCCCTTTATTCCATAATGTCAATGCCAAACATGATGTCAGCTTAAAATAATTTCCTGCACATGATCGATATCCCTCCATCCCTGCCTGTCCATGTGCCTATCTAAATGTCTCTTAAATGCCACTATCGTATCTGCCTCTACCACCACCCCCGACATTGCATTACAGGCACCTCTGTCACTAAAAGTGCATTTATTTTAAACTTTGCTTCACTCACCTTCACGCTATGCATGCTAGTATTTGACATTTCCACCCTGGGGGAAAAGCTACTGATTGCCTGAGATTCCACCTGAGATTCAGTCTGAAAAAGGATTTTGACATGAAATGTCTCCTGTCCACTTTCCCTGAAGATGCTGTCTGACCTGCTGAGATACTTTTTTGTGCAGCTCTTTGTTTCTACTAAGACGAGACCACGGCTGAAGGTCTTCCTGTAACATGTCACAAAACTCTGTGATGTCTGCCTCGGAAAATCTGAGTCTACAGATGTATTAGAGTAGGACAGTTAGGTTATTGAGTCTCTCAGGACTATAGAAGTGGTCTCTTTGTACAGGTGGACGTACCTTCGCGTCATGTCCTGAGAGCCCTGTTTAAACTTGAGCAGCAGGTTATTACTACACTGCACCTCCCGCAATGGGTTGTTCCCAGAAGTGTCACACTGCTGGCTCACATTGAATGAACATCTCAGTGACTAAATGCTGAAGATAGTCCCAGTTATTTTCAACACACACTGTGGACTTTGCAAGACGTTTAGGTCTGCTGATGGCAGCAGACAGACTCTTTAATAGACAAAATTGCAACAGTGCGCTTCCACCTGCACTGTGAGTGTTCGGCAGACAGAGCTATACCCCAAAGCTCCGTCCAATGCTTACAGTGCAGGAAAAGTATTGTGCATGATTAGTGGTATCATTAGGTGGATGACTAATGCTGGACAAATGTCAGACACGTTAAAGTGAATTGTGCATGGAAGTACTTGGGCTAATTTCCCAAGGGGTGCAATTTTACCTGTTAATAGATGCCAGGTCCAATTTCTAGGTTTAGATTCCAGAAAAGTCTCAGACTAGTTGTGATGGTACTACATGATAGCTGTGCTCAAGGAGTAGTTTTTAATGTTTTCCATCAGTCTGATGAGTTTTGCAAGAATACCATGCATCCTCATGACATGCAGCATCGCTTTACATGATTTTTGCCAAAGGCCAATTTGATATCTATGGAACTGTCATAAGAATGGACTTTACATTTTGTAAATATTTCCTAAGTCTGCCTTAACACAAACAGTTGATATGTTGCATTATGCCCTTATCTAAGCTGAAGTGCTCATCATGCAGAAACAAATCACTCGTCCAAAAATATTTCCTTTTGTGTATATTCTATAAGCTGATTCATTCATACCTGCTTTGTTGGGAAATTATTAGTATTGCCCGAACCCTCATCACCACTACTTGCTCTATTTTAGAAACATTGTTAAGTAGTCTTTCCATCACTTACACTATGATATCAGAACTTTCACCTTTCAATAAACAAATTATCTTTCTTCACTTTCGTTGTCGTCTGCGTTGAAGTCTGTCGTTGGCGGCATTATTTGATAGCAGTCATTCTTTCTCATTGTCAAATAGTAACTTGGATAACTCCTCTCTAATCCATTATTTCCCACGTTTCATCTCATGGATTCTGTTAAATTCTACTTCTACATTGTCGGAATGGGAATGGTGGGCCAAAGGGCCTGTTTCTGTCCAATACGATCCTACAACACTAAGAATCTAAAGGCTGCTAGACTAAGTGGGACCCGTTGGGTCCCATGTTCACACGGGAGGGCTGGTCCCCCGATGCAATATTCCACCTCTCCATCACTTCCAATATTGGTTGCCAGTGGGGGATGGGGCTTTCTGGAGCGCTAGTATGGGTGTTGTGGGCCGAAGGGACTGGTTTACAGAGTGCTAGTATGGACATTGTGGGCCGAATGGATTCTTGGGCTGGCAGCTCAGTCACTCAGGCCTGGTGGGCAGGCAACTCAGTCGCTCAGGCATGGTGGGTTGGCAGCTCAGTCACTCAGGCCTGGTGGGCTGACAGCTCAGTCACTCAGGCCTGGTGGGCTGGCAGCTCAGTCACTCAGGCCTGGTGGGCTGGCAGCTCAGAAACTGCCAGAAATTCTGCCCAAAACAGGTGAGAGACTCTGTGAGAGAGAGAAGGGGGAGAGGGTGGGAAATCAATTGCAGACATTTTTCATCTTTTTCTGCAGACCATAGCAACGGAAAAGAGGAAAGCCTATCCTGGCATGGAACTCACAGGGAGCCAAAGAAGGGAGGGAGAAAAATACTGGGGTGAGGTTTAATACTTGCAGGGGGAATACTTACTGATGGGCCGAACAGCTCATTGCATTTTCATTTCACTTCCATTGCCATTGCAGTTTCAAGCACAGTCAGGTCTAACAGCTCATTGCATTTTCGTTTCACTTCCATTGCCCTTGCAGTTTCAAGCACAGGGCAGGCTGAATAGCTCATTGTATTTTCATTTCGCTTCCATTGCCATTGCAGTTTCAAACACAGGGCAGGCCGAACAGCTGATTGCATTTTCATTTCACTTCCATTGCCATTGCAGTTTCAAGCACAGGGCAGGCCAAACAGCTCATCGCATTTACATTTCACTTCCATTACCATTGCAGTTTCAAGCACAGGGCAGGGCGAACAGCTCATTGCATTTTCATTTCACTTCCATTGCCATTGCATTTTCATTTCATCTCCATTGCCATGACAGTTTCAAGCACAAGGCAGGCCAAACAGCTCATTGCATTTTCTTTTCCTTTCCATTGCCATTGCAATTTCAACCACAGTGCAGGCCAAGCAACTCATCTCATTTTCATTAAAGGCTAACAAACCATTTATTGCAAGTACATTGCAGACTCACAGTTCAGTTGATTCACTGAGAATCGTGGCCTCTCCCTCCCAATCTTGCAGAGTGACTGAGTCATGTCCAGGCATCTGGAGTTTTATAGTCCTGACCCCCCCCCTCCCCCCACCCGAAGGGGCGTTACCTTCATTGCGGTGATTGACAGGCGAGAGGATCTCAAGGTTTTTTAAACACTCATATCTTTTTTCTTTTTTATCGATGGGAAAAATCCTCAGGGCCTGCTCAGTGGAGGGGGGCTGTGTAAGATGGCCAAAAATCATAGCGATATGTGGTAGCGTTTTTTCTAAAATCAATATACAGCGCAGACAGGAAGTGGTCAAGATGACACTTTTAATTATATAGATATCAATGCTGGCACCATGTCAGTAAATAACTTTCAATGTTAGTTCATCATCGGATGTAGATAATCTATTCTTCTTTCCCTATGAAGAAACTTCTCAGTATGATCTATAAAGACATACGTAAAACTACATTCTATTGTACAGAACACAAAGTGCTGGTGAAACTCAGGGTCAGGCAGCATCTGTGGAAGGAATGGATAGACAACATTTCGGGTTGGGACCATTCCTCAGACTGATTGTCATAGGGGTGAGAAAGCCGAAAAAGAGGTGGATGTGGGACATGGTCCAGCGAGTGATAGGAGAATACAGATTATCATTATCAATAAACTTCTCTCATTATCAACAAACTTTTCCAGTGATAATTTGGAACTATTTATCAAGGTCATCGATCCCTCTTGTTGGTACGTGTATTGAACAGAAACTGGCCCTTTGGCGCACCATTCACATTCCGACAATCAGGCAGTCATCTATCGTATTCTGACCCCATTTAACTGGTCCATAGCCTTCGATGCGGTGGTTTATTGAGTGCTTATTGAGTGCTTTCTCCTGCAATGTGTTCCAGAAAGTGTAATGTATTTTAATGAAGTATCATATGGATTAATTAAATGGACATGGAATGGTTCTTCATTTAAAAAGAAATAGTATAACATTGAGATAACGCAGAAGAGACAATTCTAAGTGCTTGCCATCTAATTTCTTGTTCTACTTATGTTGGCTTAATGGCTTAGCTGAGAGCTCTTGGTACATGTAAATTTGTACCTCATTATCATACAGGCTTGGGACCTATTTTTTAAAAAAATCACTGTTACACTATAATACCACCAGTCGAGCTTTCAAGTGACATTTGCTAACAGCCTGTTTATCGAAGCTCACCCTGGCTTTTGCTGCGACCACTCGACTTCAAACCTTATTAATATCAAAATCCAAACATGGATAAAAGACTGAATTCCCAATCTGGCATGGGATTGACTGAACATCACATTGAATTTACAAAAGGCAAATCATGTTTGGCTCATCTATTTCAATTCTCCGTGGATCTTTCAAGTAACATAGATCAAGAGAAACCAGTGCATGAGGTGTATTTAAATCTTGTGAAGGATTTTGATAAGATTTTGTGAAGATTTTAGATAAGATATATGAGGTTTCTGAACAATGTTAGAACAGATAGGATTTGATTAATATACAAATGTGAATTGAATTGGCTAATAGGAATCAAAGAGGCAGATTAACATTAAAAGACTGTGACTAATGGGATACCACTTGATTTGATGCTTCGGTCTAAACTATTCACAATCTATATTAATCATCTGACTGAAAAGACTGACCAAATGCTACATTTTTAATTTGGCTGATTACCCAAGATTGAATGTGAGTGATGATAAGGATACAAAGAGGCTTCAAAAGGACAGAGACAAGGTGAATGAATGGTCAACAATGTGGCAGATGGAGGACAACATGAAGAAAAATGAGGTTTTTCATTTGATTAGAAAACACAGAAATCATGAGTGATTTTTAAATGGTTAGCGATTAGGTAGTGCTGATGTTCACAGGTATCTGACAGTGCACTTGGAGTATTGTGTATATTCTTGCTTTACTCACCACAGAAAGGACATACTTGTTGTGGAGGGAGAGCAGCAAAGATTCAGCACACTAGTTCCTTGGAAGGCAGGTCTATCAAATGAGGATAATTTCAGCTAGACTTCCATACCCCAGGAATTTAGAAGAACGAGAGGTAACCTTACTGAAAATGATAGCATTCAAACAAGGCTAAACAGGATGAAGCAGGGAATATGTTTCAGTGGTTAACAAAATTGAAAACCAGGGGTGACAGATACAAAATCAAGTATAAACCATTTAGGACTTAAATGGGACAATCACTTCACTCAAGGATAGTGAATCTTTGCAATTTTCTATCCCAGAGGGCTGCAGAGGTTCTCACGTTGGTGAGACTGCATGTAGAGTATTGTTCTGGGCACCATGTTATAGGAAAGATGTTGTCAAGTTGGAAAGGGTACAGAGAAGATTACAAAGGTGTTGTCAGGGCTAGAGGGTCTGAGCTATAGGGAGAGGTTGAGTAGGCTGGGACTCTACTCCTCGGTGAGCAGGAGGATGAGGGGTGATCATATTGAGGTGTATAAAATCATGAAAGGAATAAATCGGGTAGATGCACAGAGTCTCTTGCCCAGAGTGGGTGAATCGAGGACCAGAGGATATTGGTTGAAGGTGAGGGGAAAAGATTTAATAGGAATCTGAGGGGGTAGCGTTTTCACATAGTGGTTGTTTTTGTTGGTGCGGGGTCAAGCAATTGCAAATCGGGCAGGCAGCAACTTTCTCGAGAATGTAGTCAGCCACGTCAGGCCTGAAAAGCATACCTTTTGCATGTTGGAAGGTTTTCTGCAGCAGGATGGCCTCCATGGTGGGTGTATGGAATAAGCTGCCAGAGGATGTAGTTGAGGCAGGGACTATTCCAACGTTTAAGAAACAGTTATGGAGGTACATGGATAGGACAGGTTTGGAGGGATATGGACCAAATATAGGCTGGTGGGACTAATGTAGCTGGGACATGTTGACCGGTGTGGGTGTTGGGCCGAAGGGCCTGTGTCCGCACTGTATCACTCCATGACTCTGTGATTCTTGATCAATGGATTCCTGGATATTAGAAGAATAAAGAGATGTGGGGATCAGGAAAATTATATTGATCAGCCATTAATTTAATGAACAATTGATTAAACCACAAAATTAATGGGAAAGTAGACCTATTCCTGCTTCTATTTCATGCCACATATGCTCTGACATGACAGTATTTTAGGTCATGGGTTTTATTTATGAATGATCCACAGCAACACACATAGTGAAGATCAATCTTTATTCCACAGGCAAACAGGAACATTCCAACAGCCAGCCATTCTCATCTAGCTCCGCTGGCTTGTGAGAGAGAGAGAGAGAGCTGGCTGACCTTGCTATTGTAAAGCTGTGTAGTACCGTAATGCCATGTAAAGGGTGGCATGCACATATGTGTAGTGGAGATTATAAATGGCATGAATGAATGAGGGTTAATCTACATCCTTCCTCTTAAAGAAGCAAAGCATATATAGAGTGGTTAGTGGAGCTTATTGTAAAACATCAGTATAAGGTGCGGCATTTATTATTTTACGTGTACATGCTTGTGCATATGTGAGCACATAAAACAAAACGGGTCATGCACAGTTCAAGTGTAGCCGGTAAATTTTCCAATCAGTGGGATTGGCTTGCAGACACGACCTGCACGTGTACGATAATATCCCTCGTGCGCTACATCCTTCTCTGAGGGAGCAAGTCCCTTATCGGGCGAATGCGGAGGAGAAGACACCGGTGAAGATTGGGGCACCGGGGAAGGCAGGGATGGTGCTGGCACCGGCAGATGAATAGCTGGAGTAGCATTCGCGGAGCGTGAGGGAAGACCAGCGGGCTGTTCTGGGTAAGGACATGGAGGTGCCGGTTCATGAACCGAGAGGAAGTGTTGGCGGTGGAAGCAGGTTCTCTGGATGCTTTCAAGAGAGAGCTAGATAGGGGATATGGGGAGTCAGGGGATATGGGGAGAAGGCAGGAACAGGATACTGATTGGCGATGATCAGCCATGATCACATTGAATGGCGGTGCTGGCTCGAAGGGCCGAATGGCCTACTCCTGCATCTATTGTCTATTGTCTATTGTCGATTGACTCCGAGGCAGTCGTAACCTCAGAGTGACCACAAGCGGACAACCTGTCCCTTGTGAATGGTTGAAGCGGAGAGCTGACTTTATCGTAGTATTTTCTTTGTATGTCGCGGCGGCGTTGGAGCTGGGATTGGATCACTGACGGTGCACGAACTTGTGGTTCTAGTAGTTGCTTGGCCATAGACAGGTTGGATTGGGTTCACCGTGACATGAGCCGCTTGGCTGCAGATCCCAGGCGAGGGTCGTGGACGATGTTCCGTAGGTTGTGATAAGTCGAGATAAACATCAGAGCCAGCCTTTGTGAGCGTTCCATTAGATCTTTTGCACTTCTTACCACGCGCTCGGCCAGGCCAATGGATTGCGGGTACTCGGGGCTGCTGGTGATGTGGTGAAAGTCCCAGTTTTTCGCAAAATTCCTGAAGAGCTGACTGGAGAATTGAGTTCCATTGTCTGAGAGTAGCTTTAGGGGGCTCCGTGAACATAGAAGTGGCGAGTTAGTTTTTGAATGACCATGGCTAAGTTCGGGCTACTGAGCAAGTCGATTTCGAACCATCCTGAGTAGGAATCGACTAGAACCAGGTATTGTTTGCTGTGCCACTCAAAGATATCAGCTGCTACTGTGGGAGAAGTGGTTGTTTTTGTTGGTGCGGGGTCAAGCAATTGCAAATCGGGCAGGCAGCAACTTTCTCGAGAATGTAGTCAGCCACGTCAGGCCTGAAAAGCATACCTTTTGCATGTTGGAAGGTTTTCTGCAGCAGGATGGCCTCCATGGACAATATCGAAGTACTTGCTGTGAAGAGAAGTCGAGATGACTGCCTTATGCACTTTCATTATAATGCCGTCTTGAATGACCAGTTCGTCGCGGACAGGGTAGAATGTGCGGATAGCCAGGTAGTGCTGTTTGTCTGGCCAGCCGTGGCGGATGACAGTGGCCAGCGATTGTAGCATTTCGTCTGCAGCTGTTGGTGCCACTAGGATGTCTGAGCCCACGGATGTAAGAAAGGTGGATGAGCTTAGAGTCTGGATAGACACCTGGAAGTATGATGTTGTGGCGATCAGTGAAACATGGTTGCAGGAGGGCTGTGATTGGAAACTAAATATTCCAGGATTTCGTTGCTTCAGGTGTGATAGAATTGGAGGGGCAAGAGGTGGAGGTGTTGCATTGCTAGTCAGGGAAGATATTACAGCAGTGCTTTGGCAGGATAGATTGGAGGGCTCATCTAGGGAGGCTATTTGGGTGGAACTGAGAAGTGGGAAAGGTGTAGCAACACTTATAGGGGTGTATTATAGACCGCCAAATGGGGAACGAGAATTGGAAGAGCAAATATGTAAGGAGATTGCAGATATTAGTAGTAAGCACAAGGTAGTGATTGTGGGAGATTTCAACTTTCCACACATAGACTGGGAAACACGTTCTGTAAATGGGCTGGATGGTTTGGAGTTTGTAAAATGTGTGCAGGATAGTTTTTTGCAGCAATACATAGAGGTACCTACTAGAGGAGGGGCAGTGCTGGACCTCCTGTTAGGAAATGAGACGGGACAGGTGGCGGAGGTATGCGTTGGGGAGCACTTTGGGTCCAGTGATCACAATACCATTAGTTTCAATATAATTATGGAGAAGGTCAGAACTGGACCTAGGGTTGAGATTTTTGATTGGAGAAAGGCTAACTTTGATGAGATGCGAGATGATTTAAAAGGAGTGGACTGGGACATTTTGTTTATGGGAAAGATGTAGAAGAGAAATGGTGGACATTTAAAGGGGAAAGTACAGAATCTTTATGTTCCTGTTCGGTTGAAAGGAAACAGTAAAAATTGGAAAGAGCCCTGGTTTTCAAGGGAAATTGGACATCATGTTCGGAAAAAGAGGGAGATCTACAATAATTATAGGCAGCATGAAGTAAATGAGGTGCTTGTGGAGTATAAGGAATGTAAAAAGAATCTTAAGAAAGAAATTAGAAAAGCTAAAAGAAGATATGAGGTTGCTTTGGCAAGTAAGGTGAAAGTAAATCCAAAGGGTTTCTACAGCTATATTAATAGCAAAAGGATAACGAGGGATAAAATTGGTCCATTGGAGAAACAGAGTGGGCAGCTATCTGCAGAGCCAAAAGAGATGGGGGAGATATTGAACAATTTCTTTTCTTCAGTATTCACCAAGGAGAAGGATATTGAATTATGTGAGGTAAGGGAAACGAGTAGAGTAGTTATGGATACTATGAGTTTCAAAGTAAAAGAAGTACTGACACTTTTGAAAAATATAAAAGTGGGTAAGTCTCCAGGTCCTGACAGGATATTCCCTAGGACATTGAGGGAAGTTAGTGTAGAAATAGCCGGGGCTATGACAGAAATATTTCAAATGTCATTAGAAACGGGAATAGTCCCCGAGGATTGGCGTACTGCGCATGTTGTTCCATTGTTTAAAAAGGGTTCTAAGAGTAAACCTAGCAATTATAGACCTGTTAGTTTGACTTCAGTGGTGGGCAAATTAATGGAAAAGATACTTAGAGATAATATATATAAGCATCTGGATAAACAGGGTCTGATTAGGAACAGTCAACATGGATTTGTGCCTGGAAGGTCATGTTTGACTAATCTTCTTGAATTTTTTGAAGAGGTTACTAGGGAAATTGACGAGGGTAAAACAGTGAATGTTGTCTATATGGACTTTAGTAAGGCCTTTGACAAGGTTCCTCATGGAAGGTTGGTTAAGAAGGTTAAACTGTTGGGTATAAATGCAGGAATAGCAAGATGGATTCAGCAGTGGCTGAATGGGAGAAGCCAGAGGGTAATGGTGGATGGCTGTTTGTCGGGTTGGAGGCAGGTGACTAGTGGGGTGCCTCAGGGATCTGTGTTGGGTCCTTTGTTGTTTGTCATGTACATCAATGATCTGGATGAAGGGGTGGTAAATTGGATTAGTAAGTATGCAGATGATACCAAGATTGGGGGTTTTGTGGATAATGAAGAGGATTTCCAAAGTCTACAGAGTGATTTAGGCCATTTGGAAAAATGGGCTGAAAGATGGCAGATGGAGTTTAATGCTGATAAATGTGAGGTGTTACACCTTGGCAGGACAAATCAAAATAGGACGTACATGATAAATGGTAGGGAATTGAAGAATACAGTTGAACAGAGGGATCTGGGAATAACCGTGCATAGTTCCTTGAAGGTGGAATCTCATATAGATAGGGTGGTAAAGAAAGCTTTTGGTATGCTAGCCTTTATAAATCAGAGCATTCAGTATAGAAGCTGGGATGTAATGTTAAAATTGTACAAGGCATTGGTGAGCCCAAATCTGGAGTATGGTGTACAATTTTGGTCGCCCAATTATAGGAAGGATGTCAACAAAATAGAGAGAGTACAGAGGAGATTTACTAGAATGTTGCCTGGGTTTCAACAACTAAGTTACAGTGATAGGTTGAATAAGTTAGGTCTTTATTCTCTGGAGCGCAGAAGGTTAAGGGGGGACTTGATAGAGGTCTTTAAAATGATGAGAGGGATAGACAGAGTTGATGTGATCAAGCTTTTCCCTTTGAGAATAGGGAAGATTCAAACAAGAGGACATGACTTCAGAATTAAGGGACAGAAGTTTAGGGGTAACATGAGGGGGAACCTCTTTACTCAGAGAGTGGTAGCGGTGTGGAATGAGCTTCCAGTGGAAGTGGTGGCGGCAGGTTCGTTGGTATCATTTTAAAATAAATTGGATAGGCATATGGATGAGAAGGGAATGGAGGGTTATGGTATGAGTGCAGGCAGGTGGGACTAAGGGAAAAAAGTTGTTCGGCACGGGCTTGTAGGGCTGAGATGGCCTGTTTCCGTGCTGTAATTGTTATATGGTTATATGGTTATATGGTTATATGTGAGGCAGGAGACCATCGTAACCGTGTACCCCTCATGCTCATCATCAGACAGAAGTTTTTCGCAGGTTGGGCGAGGTGCCCGTGAGAGGGTGTCAGCTAAGTTCATGTCCTTACCATGTTTGTAGGCTAGTCTGATGTCATATCTCTGTAGTTCCATCATCATGCTTTGTAAACGCACTGGTGCCGTGTGGATTGCTTTTACTGAGGATACTGACCAGGGGCTGGTGATTGGTTTCGACCGTGAAAGGGTTGCCAAAGATAAAGTCCTTGAATTTCCTGTAGGCAAAAGTTAAGGGCCTGTCCCACTTGAGCGTCATTTGCACGTAATTTACGCCTCACCATTTACGCGTCACGATGCACGACACGTGATTATGCCGCGCATGTGATGCGCGCATGGTGCGCATTATGCGCGCATGGTACGTGGTGACGTAGGCAGTGAGGCGTAGTCGTGTGAGGCGCCCCAGGATTTTGGTATGTACAAAATCTTGGCGCGCCATCTGCGTAACGCGCAAATGACGCCCAAGTGGGGCAGGCTCTTTACTGCGAGTAGCTCCTTCTCGATTTGAGCGTAGCGCTGTTCAGTGTCGGGCATGGTAGGGGAGGCATAGACAAATGGTTTGGGACCATCCCCGTCATCTTGTAGGCAAGCAGCGCCTGGTCTTTACTGGAAGGCATCACAGGTGAGGGTGACGGGTAACTTGGCATCAAAGTATCTGAGAGTTGGAGCGCAAGACATTAATTGTTTGAGGGTTTCAAATGCCCTCTGCTGGTGTTGGTGCCAGGACCAGTGTGTATCCTTGTGGGTCAGTTGTCGCAGCGGGGCTGACAGCTCGCTGAAGTTTGGGATGAATTTTCCCAGGTAGTTTATCATGCCTAGAAATCATTGTAGAGCAGTCACATCAGTAGGAGCTGGCATTTCGTTAATAGCAATGGTTTTAGACGAGTCTGGCCTGAGTCCGTTGTTGGTGAACACGTGGCCCACATAAGTCACTTTGTCGACCTGAAACCTGCACTTGAGAGGGTTGAGTTTGAGATATACCTCCCTGGCACGATCCAGGACCTGTTTCAGGTTTGAGTCATGTTCTTGTGCATTGCGCCCGGCGATCAGGATGTCGTCCATGATTATGTTGCATGGGTAGCCAGTAAAGAGTTGTTCCATAGTACGTTGAAAAACTTTGCTGGCTGAATTGATGCCAAATGGCATTCGCAAGAATCGGTAGTGTCCGAATGGCGTCGCGAATGTGGTTAACATGGAGGATGTATGGTCTCGCGGTATTTGCCAAAATGACTTCTTTGCATCTAGGACAGAGAAGACTGTGGCTTTACCCAGGTTGGCTGCGACCTCTTCCACCGTCTGCATAGGGTGGTGTGGTTGTTTGTTGGCGGTGTTTAAATCTTTGGGGTTGATGCAGATCCTTATTTCATCTTTGTTCTTCTTTGTTGCGACCATGGTGGAGACCCTGGAGGAGAGGTCACTGACAGGGGCTATTACACCCAGTGTTTCCATTCTGTCTAGTTCAGCTTTGATGCGGCCCTTCATTGCGTGCGGGATTTGGTGAGGAGAACGAACGACAGGCATGACTTCCTTGTCGGTTACAATGCTGTATTGTGTGGTGAGCTTGCCCAGCTGGCTATCAAAAAGGTCTTTGTATTGTCTGAGTAGTTGGGACTTTGAGAGGTCAACAGTTGGTACACAGTTATGCTGAAAAAGACTAGGTTCATATTGCGGCATGCATCAATGCCTAGAAGTACTTCACCCTCTAATGATGAAAAAGTCCAGATTGTAAACTTGAGACGCTAGATGGCATTGTAATGTGACCGTACCAACTGGTTGCAACTCCCCCCCCCCCCCCCCCCCCCCCCCCTGAAACCTGAAACAGGTCCTGGAAGTCTGATAGAAACCTGAAACAGGTCCTGGAAGTCTGATAGAGAGACAACACTACATCTCGCTCCGGTATCTATCTTTGCCACAACTCTGATTTTGTTGATACTGAGCATTGTCATGCGGTCACTGTTTGTAGACAGTGAATCAGGTCTTGAATCGGGACAGTGAATCCTGCAAGAAGAATGTTTTGGCTGCCTTCTTGCAGGTGCTGCGGTCGTGGTTCTGCTGGAAATGCGGATTATGTCAGTGCCTCGTAGGGAAGTGTGGGCTCAAGCGCATAGAGAGATTGTTGTGTCTGGTTCCTGTTGGCACGAGTGTGGCAGCACCGGATAAAATGGCCTTTCATTTTACAATAGTGACAAGTTTTGCCATAAGCGAGGCATTGCTCACGAAATTTCGGGTGTGAGCCACCGCAATGACCACAGTTATGGACCAGAGGATCGGTTACCCTCCCTTGGGGCTGTAGGCGATTGTCGAGGAATTGTTAATGTTTGTCGCGGGGACCTATTGAAGACATGGACATCGTAGGCAGAGTGTGGTCCCGGTCCCAGGGCTTTGGTATGGGTGTCAGTGTATTCTGCAACCCGGCAGGCATGTTCAACCTTATCTAGTGTGAGCTCCTCATCCGGAGTAATTCATTTCTCACCTTGTCATTCAGGATGCCATATACGAGTCTGCTGCGGATGAGTACGTCACGGAAGTGGCATTTGGCCGCAATGCTCTTCAGGGCGCCAATGTAGGATTCAACCGTCTCGCCCTCTTGTTGGCTATGGGAAAAAAAGTTGTGGTGCTCCATGATAACATTAGTGTAAATTTGGCACGGGTCTCTGAACTTTCGGAGAAGGCAGGCGGGGTCTTTGATGGACTCTGCCAGGGTCACAACATGTGTACGGCATCGTTATGTTGTGGGGCGTAGTAGAAATCCTGTGCCCGCAGGGCAGCCTCTGTGCCCGCCACGTTGCAGAGAATTGATGCAACGGTGTGGGGAGCAGCTCCCAGGTGGGCAGCATCTATGAAGATTCCGAATTCCACTTCGAAGATGCGCCAACGTTCGGCAAGTTCACTGTCGAACACCAAAGGATCTCGTTTATGGAAGGAACTTGCCATGGTTCGATGTTAAAAAAATAAACTAAAATAAATTCAGGCAAAAGAGTTGGAGATGTGGCTCAAGACTCTGACACGATGTTTATGATTGATCCACAGCAACACACATAGTGAAGATCAATCTTTATTCCACAGGCAAACAGGAACATTCCAACAGCCAGCCATTCTCATCTAGCTCCGCTGGCTTGTGAGAGAGAGAGAGAGAGCAAGCTGGCTGACCTTGCTAGTGTAAAGCTGTGTAGTACCATAATACCATGTAAAGGGTGGCATGCACATATGTGTAGTGGAGCTTATAAATGGCATGAATTAATAAGGGTTAATCTACAGGTTTTAACCCAATGATACATTCCTGAAGGCAGAAATCCCAGAAGAGCAGTCCTCTTGCATATCAACAAATAGGCATTGTATTGGCAGACCTGAGACCTATAGTGTATGGAAACTTGTAGTTCTAACCGATAGGTATGATGGCAGCAAGACGTAATGTCAGGTGGGAGTGATTGCTGCACATTAGCATCATATAGGAATGGGCCCAGATACAGAGATTAGTTTAGTTTAATTTAGTTTAGTTTAATTTAGTTTAGTTTAGATTATAGTTACATGTACCGAGGTACAGTGGAAAACATGTTTGTAGCATGCAGACTATACATGATTACAATCAAGCTGTCTACAGTGTACAGTTACATGATAAAGGGAATAACGTTTAGTGCAAGATAAAATCTAGTAAAGTCCGATTAAAGATAATCCAATGAAGTAGATGGTAGATCAGGACTGCTCTCCAGTTGGTGTTTGCATAGTTCCGTTACATGATTACAGCTGGGAAGAAATTGTCTCTGAATCTGGAGAGCCACAGGAAGTTCTCTTTCCACCTGTCTAATAAGCAGTTTTTATAAAGGCACTCCATTCATGATTTCTGCTCTTTTTTGCCTCTCTATTCATTCTGGTATCATCAGACCTGAGAAACTCAGCCAGTCCTTGAAAACCCATCATTCATACAATTACCAACCAACCCAATAAAATGGCCTGTCATTGTAGAAGATTCATCCTGTTCATATAATAATTGGAAAACACAGTGTTCGAATGTAGGCTTCAATTTGAAACAAAATATGCTGAGAATTATTATTTCAGCAATTCACAATGATCAATTATGAAACAAGTTTGATATTAATTACACTTTAAGGCAAGTATTTACAGTCAAACATTAAACATGGTGATTATTTTGGAATTGACGCTTTAATTCTTGCACTTTGATAAAAGAAAGAAAGCTAAATGTCCTATAATAAAAAAAGCCCAAACCAAACCAACAATTAGTAACTTCTAAATGAGAGGTCATTCATTATGCTGGCTATGTGATGATTCTATGACATCAATAGAATGCCATGAGAAAAAGTCACTTGATCCTCAAAGACTATTCCTTCCAACCATTATGTCCATTTCACTTCATCATTGATTCTACCAATTTATCTAATCTCTAACCCAAGGCTCTGAAAAATGCATTGCATGATCCATGGCCAGAGATTCTATGACATAATATGACATATTAGTTAGTGCAGACTACTTCTTTTTGGCCATCTTTCCAAACATATCTGCAGATGCCTGGCAAACCTGCCTGGCAACAACTCTAAACATGTGGATATAGCATTGCTGTGGCTGCAGAGCTACACTATCCGCCATGCGAACACTAGCATTCGCTCTCTAGCACTGTGATAGCACAGCCTGGTCATGTGTGAACCTTCAGTTGTTTACCAGTTTAATTTCTCCCAGAACATTAATTTATGCTCCCAAAAAAGTAATATATGTGTAATCTTAATTTATTGTATTGCATTTAATTTTATAAGGTTGCGCGTCAGCGTCGAACCCCGCGGTCGGGAGCCGCGTGCATGTGATTCTGGGAAGGGTCGGGTTTTTTGCGCAGTTTCTGGGCTCAGCCCGCCAGTCAATCTAGGACCACTGTTGTGGTCAGTTGCTTTTTAGAACCTGTGTTATCGGCGAACTTTTGATTGAGAATAAGTCTTGTTCAAACAACCGATTGTCGTTTCTAATCCGCCAAATTGGTCACCACAGACTATGGGACACAGTTTACCTCATCTCTGTGGTCCAGCTTAGTGCAGCTATATGGCGCCCGCCTACACCAGATGGCCGCTTATCACCCGGAGGCGAATGGGTTAGTCGAGCGGTTATATAGACATCTTAAGTCGGTGTTGAAGGCCCGGCTCACCAGTCCCGATTGGGTTGAAAAGTTGCCCTGGGTCCTCCTGGGCATCAGAGCTAAGGAGGGCCTAGACGCCTCCTCGGCTGAGCTCGTCTATGGCTCGGTTTTACGGGTACCAGGGGATTTCCTGCCCGCCTCCCGTGATCAGGAGATTTCGACTTCGGCGGAGCTCGCTGACCTTTGCGAGCGGGTGCGGGCGTTGGTCTCTGTTCCCAACCCCAGGCATGGGTCGGTTTCGGTGCATGTTCCAGTGTCATTACAGGATTGTGCTTATGTTTTCCTTCGTAGGGATGTTCACTGTGCGCCGCTGCAGCAGGTTTATGAGGGGCCGTACAGGGTGCTGAGGACTAGAGTCTCCACGTTCACGTTGCACGTGGACGGTCGGGAGAAGTTCGTCTCCATCAGCCGCCTCAAGCCAGCGCACGTGGACGAGGACAGCCCAGTGATTGTGGCCATACCATGGTGTAGGGGTCGTCCGCCGGCCTTCTGTCGTCTCCTGCCCCTATTGTTCCCGGCCCTGTTTCGCCGGTCCCCGTTGTTACGCCCGCCCCTCGTTCATGGTTTTCGCGTCCCCTCTGTCCTGTTCTGCCGGTCCCTGTTATTATGCCTGTCCCGCGTTCAAGGACTACGCGTTCAGGACGGACTGTTCGACTCCCGGTGTGTGTCCGTACCTCGGTTTCTGGGGGGGGGGCCTATGTAGTGGCACCTGCGGGTGCACATCAGCATTGAACCTGGGAGGGGTCGGGTTTTTCGCGCGGTTTCCGGGCTCAGCCTGCCAGTCGATCGAGGACCACCCGTTGTGGTCAGTTTGCTTTTTAGAACCTGTGTTATCAGCGAACTTTTGATTGAGAATAAATCTTGTTCAAACAACCGATTGTCGATTCTAATCCGCAAAACTGTACAATATATTTCTGCTATAGTTATTAATATGTGACTACTAATTGTATTGTTCTTATTATGGTGTGGGATTTTGGTTAGTCAGTCATGCCCCACATTAATTTTGGTTCCTACTGTAGCACAGGTGGCACATTGGCACAACAGTAGAGTTACTGACTTACAGCGGCAGTGACCCGGGTTTAATCCTGACTATGGGTGCCATCTGTACAGAGTTTGTACATTTGTACATTCTCCCCGTGATCTGCTTGGGTTTTCTCCGGGAGCTCCGGTTTTCTTCCACACTCCAAAAGCATACAGCTTGTAGGTTAATTGGCTTTGGTAAAATTGTATATTGCCTCTGGTATGTGTGTGAGTGTGCAGGGAAGGGATCGCTGGTCAATGTGGACTTGGTTGGCCAAAGGACCTGGTTCCGCGCTGTATCTCTAAACTAAACTAAACTAACCAAAGCCCCCTGGTGGACACGTGGAGACTCTATGTTGAGTTACCTGCCACTGTAATTGCCTGTAATTAAAGAAACACAACTATAGCCTGATTATTACACACAGCCCAGAGTGACTGGAGCATTCAGAGCCAAAAACAAAGGGTTACAGGGACTTTACTTTACTCATCTTTAATCACGGGCAATAAATAAATGCAATACAATAAACTAAAATGACATATGTATTATGCAGCAGTGTGACAGGTTTCTTGACCATATTAAATTCTGCAAGGCCCAGGCCATTGTAGATGGAAAATCACAAATGTTGGAGATGATGGAAATCTTATTTGGTCGTGGCACATCATCTTCATATCAATCATTCGATCTTAAAGTTAGAATCGGCAGAAAATAGATCGGACAAGAGCCAAGTATATTTATAAAACAAAGCCAGCATTTTCAGTTGCCTTGTCCTAAATTCTATTCCCCTCTCTGATAGCTTCATGAAGCTTGAGTGTAGTTCCTCGTAGATGGGACCTGTAATCTATCCAGGAGCAGACTGAATGTGTTTGAGATCAATAATGAAAATGCCTGTGGTGGATTTTTTATTTTTTTTTTAAATGAAGGAGATGTGCTTGTGCAGTTATCCATGTGGGATCGTAGGCTGCCCACAGACCCTCTTGGTCTTGTAAGATATTTTGGTCAACCTCAAATATTCTGCATAAGATTACGCTCAATTATCAAATGCAAAGCGGTGAGATGCAATCTATAAGTCTGTCCCTTGAGAATGAATACAAGCTAGGCCTTGGCTGATTGAGTCCTGCTCCGAATGACACCACCAGTTCAGTCTCAACGTATGTGACCTATTCACTTAATTCCACTTTGATGAATATGGTATTGTTGCAGTTTACAATGAGTGTTATTGTCATTGTTCTGTAATATTAAAAACAGAAAATACTGGAGTCAGGCAGCATTTGTGGAAACGTAAATATATCGCTTTATGACCTGGGACCATTTATCAGAACTGCAATGTTCGTTTTCAGTAGCAGAGAAGGTGGGGAGGGGATGGGAAGAACACAAGAAATGGACATATAACCTTTTGCCTTGTTCACCATCTGTTTTCTAGAACTATCCAAATAGGTGGAAAATAAACCTATTGTTAAATGACAACGGCAAGCCTCCTCTGATAGTGTTTCCATAGCAATATGCTGTCAAACAGGGGACAAATTACCATAGGAGGACTTCCATCAGACTCGGGAACAGCTTCTTCATCTTTGTTATCAGACTTCTGAACGCTCCTCCTTTCAGCTCGTGTTCAGTCCAGATTCTCCAACATACCTCATTGTAGACATTAGACTGTTACACGACTGAGAACTATATTCTGCTCTCTGGTATCGTTCTCTAAGCTCTGCTTTTTGTACGTATGTTTTGCTTGATTGCATAGTATTTGATTGGATAGGAGCAAACAAAAGAGAAGTGAAAATGTAGCAAGATAAAACTAAGCTGAGGGCAAGATTATTCTGAAAATTTGAACACATTTCCATTTTCTGTCATCTGGTGTTATGCACAGCAAATTGGTACTGGAATGTTGACATTTAGGAAGCATGTACAGTGATAATCATATAAAATCCACGTATCCCAGCATGTGAATAAATCATGAACTGTAACAGTTTGATAGCAAGGCCTTTTAACTTTTTGAGCCATTGCATGGTCTTCAAATGACCACATGGGTTTCCTCCGGTGCTCTGGATTCCTCCCACTTCTGAAAGACATGTGGATTTGCAGGGTTACTCTGTAAACTGCCTCTTGGGTGCAGGGTATGGATGTGAACGTGGGATAATATAAAACAATTGGATGAATGGGTGATCGGTGAGAACTTGGTGGGCCGATGAGCCAGTTTCCATGCAGTGTCTCTAAACTAAACTAGAGTAACAATAACTTCAGGTGTAAGCTGCATGTTGCATGTGTGACTTAGACCACAGTGAAAGAAAATCAAGAGGTTACCCTTGTGCTCAGCATAGTTATTTTGCACCAAGTTCAAACAGAGTAATATGCATATACGAGTCATTTAAAATCCATACCAAACTACTAGATATCCAAATTTTAGCAATTTTTATGAAGTCTACCAATTTCTTCAACATCCATTCCAAAGATTGTGCTGGAGACAGCAGTAACCCAGACATTCAGGTCTACATGTTTATACCCTGCTGTAGTTGAACATAACGTTTATGCAAGGTTGGTAGGTGTAGTCTTGAATTTCAGAGTATCTCTTTAAGCAGCTAATGGAAAGATCAAGACTGCACATCGTAGAGTGTTGCATTTCTAGTCATCATTGATGTCCTGTTGTGTAAATCATCTTCCACAAAAGAATAACGCATACATCTCCCTATAAAGAATGCATGATACTTTATTGGTGCATGAATGGTAGTAATAGGTAGTAACTGAGCTAGCTCCCGGGCAATGCTGACGACAGAAACTGTGCCACAGTGAAAGACTGAAGTAGCCAATTCTGCAACCACCGACCGTGATATAGAAGATGGCCAGACACGAGGAAGAAGACTGAGCTAGCATCACTGGCAGGTATTGATTGGAAAGATTTTGTTGGCCCAAAAGTTTAATACTGAAATGATCTACACAACTAGAGCAGCCCTGCAGTTTCGCTTCAGGAGGTGACATTAATGTCTTTTAATAATCCAGCCATGAATCAGAACTGGCTCTCCCCCACGATATCATCTTGATTAGGAAACACTTGCATGCTATCCATATCAGGCGAATGATGTGCAGGCAGATGTGATTATGTTATCTTGGCATCATGTTCAGCACAAGCATAAATTGAAGGGCTTGTTCCTGAGCTGAGCTGTACTGTTCTATGTTCTACCAAAGATCGACACAAAATGCTGGATTAACTCAGTGGGTCAAGCAGCATCTCTAGAAAAAAGAAATAGGTGACATTTCAGGTTGAAACCCTTCATCAGACTGGTTAGAAATAAAAAAAGGTCTAAAGATGGTAGAAGGCATTCCAGACTAAATGCTTGATCATCAAGCACAGTTTAACAGTCTACCCATTTAGAAACATAGAAATTAGGTGCAGGAGTAGGCCATTCGGCCCTTCGAGCCTGCACCGCCATTCAATATGATCATGGCTGATCATGGATTATTGTTGTGACAGGCTGATATTTGCATATGTTCACTGGCAGTGACTGCGGAGGGATTATTTTTGGTATCTCATTTTTCTTTTATTGTTGTTGTCTTGTTATATGTTGGCATAAGTTGTATTTTATTTATTCTTTTCGTACACTCTGTCTGTAACAAATAGACAACTTTGCACTTTGTTATGTCCTGAAAACTAAATTAAAAAAAAAAAAAGATTGATTTAAAGAGGGTAGAAGGCCCTCCGGGTGAATCATAGAGGAGGGGGGGCCGGTGGAGACCGGTTCCTAGGAGTCTTGTGTTTGAGTCGGAAGCTATGGGTTCATGCTCCAAAGTCACACTGAGGAGGACCACATTGAGAAAGGTACATCTTTTTGGATGAGGTATTTCTCCCTCATGTGGATGTAAAACGTCTTGGTTAGTATTTAGAAGAGGAGTAGGGGTGTTATCTCAAGCATAATAACAATAATATTCATCCCTCAATCAAAATTTGAAAAAAATACTACCTTGTTGTTTATCATGTTACTGTTTGACAGAAGATCCGAATTTCACAGTGTTACTGCAATTCCCACATGACCATGGGTGTGTACCTTAATGTCTTTAGCTTCATATAAAGCTTTTGGAGACATCCTAAAGGGATGTGAAAGGGAAAATGCAGGAATCTGGGAAATAATTTATACTCTGCCCAGTTTTCCAGTAGGTAAGGTGGCTTTGAGAAATGGACACTCAGAAACAAGTATATTCCCGCAATAAAACATTACCTATCAGCAGCAAAGATAGGTAATACCAAAATAAACGCAAGTATAGAATTAAAAAAACTGAAAGTCCTATTAACTTTGCAAAACCAACATTTAGGAGACAGGACATGGATAAAAGATTTCTGCTTAATTTATTTTTTAATTTTCCAATATTGGACACACATTTCTGTAAATTATCTAGAAGCCATCTCGATCTGGAAACCAGATATAAATGCCCTTCGTATTTATTATATCAGAATTTATTTCTGTTTGGCAATGTAATGCCTTATTTTCTGCATCTATGTAGAAAGATCTTTGCTTGACTGAAGATCTTAAAATGAAAGAAAGAAATTACAAGCTCCAATGTATCATGTACTACGATAGGCTTTCCATTGTACCTTACTCAGAACAATTGTTTTCGGACAAGTAAAACAGAACAACTGTCAGTTACATGGAGATATAGTTGGCAGAACAATTATTGTGATATGCTTGATTTATTCTCCTATTCTGAAGATACATCCTCAGAAGTAGAGTCTGGTAGTTACAATTATTTTAAAGCTTGCTTTTACTGCAGCTGCCTCCTGTCTATAACTGGGTCCTCCGTCATTTTTGCCACCTCCAACGTGACCCCACCACTTGCCACATCTTCCCCTCTCCCCCCGTCTGCTTTACGCAAAGACCGCTCCCTCCGTAACTCCCTGGTCAATTCTTCCCTTTCCTCCCACACCACCCCCTCCCCCTCACTTTCCCTTGCAACCGATGCTACACGTGTCGTTTTACCTCCCCCCTCGCTCCATTCATGAACCCAAGCAGTCGACTGAGGTTCACCTGCATCTCCTCTAACCTCATCTATTGCATCCGCTGCTCTAGATGTCAGCTGATCTATATCAGTGAGACCAAGCGTAGGCTTGGCGATCGCTTTCGCCGAACACCTCCGCTCGGTCCGCATTAACCAACCTGATCTCCCAATGGCTCAGCACTTGAACTCCCCCCCCACATTCCGAATCCGACCTTTCTGTCCTGGGCCTCCTCCATGGCCCGAGTGAGCACCACCGGAAATTGGAGGAGCAGCACCTCATATTCCACTTGGGCAGTATGCACCCTAGCGGCATAAACATTGACCTCCAATTTCCGGCAGCCCTTGCTGTCTCCTCCCCTTCTCAGCTCTCCCTCAGCCTTAGGGCTCCTCCGCTTCCTTTCTCCTTTCTTCTCCCTGCATTATTCACTTCATCCTATATCTGTACACTGTGGACAACTTGATTTTAATCATCCATAGGCTTTCCACTGACTGGATAGCACATAGCAAAAAAAGCTTTTCATTGGACATGTAACAATAAACAAACTAAACTTCGGTACATGTGACAATGAAATGAACTAAACTGAACTAAACTAATCTAAACTAAACTTTAGCTAAACTAAAAACATGAAATTTGGGAAAGTCATTCTCCTTTTCAGAAAATTCCAAATTTTAGCAAGTAATTTATCGCAAGATACAAATGATTGTTTTATGAAGCAGCATCAAAATCATGGAGAGAGAAAAAAAAAAAAGGTAACATTTCTGAAATGGATTGATTGAAGTCATGATGGATTTGTTCAGGGCAAATCCTGTGCAACCAATGTGATAGAATTTTTTGATGAGGTAATGAATTCCATTGTCGTGCATAAATACAGCTAACAAAAAGTAAATGTAAGGCTATGCATCAGGGGGTGGTCAGAGGAACAATTGAATTGCTATAACAAAGAAATGGCACTAAAATAAGGGCCGATTAGCTTTTTTTCTGTTCTAAAGATTCCATTATTCCTCTAAAGGGTCAGCCATCACCTTTGAAGTGGAAACAGTTAGAGTATCAGAGTGATGACTTCATCAGAACTGAAATGAAAGATTTAATGAAAGGCTACCAACTGGAAATAATAACTCTTTTTCTCTCTCGATAACTGACATTCAGTATTTCTGGCAATTTATTTTTATTTTTTCTGATTTCCAACATCCAAGGTATTTTACTTTTGTATTAAAATCATGAATCCCTGCCAATAAACAATAAAAACGGAAATTATATCAGGCCTGCCAGAGACTTCTCTCTCCGTAGTGCAATTATTTGAACTGGTAATGTTGATTGTGTTTGCATCAAAAGCATTATGCCTCAGTTTCCCCAGCCAGTAATCTAAGGTAATTAACTGCTGATGCTGGAAATCTGACATTTTAAAAGCAAAAACTGCTGGAAATGATTTAGGCGGAATCTCGGAGAAAGGTAACAATACAGATTCTGAAGGAAGGTCTTTGATGTGAAACATTAACTCCTTAATCTACCTCCGGAGAGGGTAGTGTGTATCTGCCAGAGGAACAGTACAAGCGGATACAAATGTGGCTTTCAAAAGGCTATATATGGATAGGAAAGGTTTAGGATATGGGCCAAATGCAAACAGATGGGACTAGCCCAGTATGCTATTTGATCGGCTTGGACCGAAGGAACTGTTTCTGTGCTGTATAGCCTTTGACCCCAAGACTATCAGATACTGTCTAGCCTGCTGAATGTTCATGCACTTCTTTGTATTTAGCTGTCGGTTTTGAGTTGTGCCGCAGGAGAAATATCCTGAGGGCTACAATCCTGTTGATTGTAACTATACTAAAACTAAAGCAACTTTAAAATGTTTATATGCATGCGGTGGAGGGAGGGGCAGGGTAATTGGTATGGGCTCTGGTGAGAAACCCATGCGTCTTGTGCCTGGAGTATAGTTAGAAACAGCTGGGGTATACAACAATGAGGGTGCAGATGTGATCTGGTTTAGCTGGGCCAGGGCTGACATTTTGAGAGTTACAAATATGTGATTTGGACAAGTCAAGTTTTGAAACACTATTAATTTGCACACATTCAAATAATGTGATCGGCTTATGTATCAGTTTGGAAAGAAATGTAAAATGAGTGATAAGAAATCAACTCCTCATTTGTATATTTCAACAATTTTCATTTCCATTAACACCAATAAAATAGGTATGTTACAAAACTTACCTTCAGCGGGGCTGCAGTTCCACCACTGGCCGTGTGCGCGACTTTGGCGCCTTTGAGAGGGGGGCGGAATTAAAATGCCGTTTTCTCCTGCCTGTCGAAGTCGATCTTTGTCAGGCTGTTTAGCTGCTGAAGAATAATCGATCCGACTTGCGTTTAGATCAAATTTTATTTTTAAACATCGCTGGATAATTTAATTGCTGGAGTAAAATAAAAATTGACTTCTAAAGCCGTCAACGCCGACAACGGGACGGATCTCCCGTACAGGACAGATTTATTTTACATATTAACGTACTTCTTAGGATTACTTTAATCCAATTTTTTTTTTTTTTTTTTTAAATAATATTTTTATTAGAAGTAGACATATTATAAAGTATAGTTACATATTATAGTAAAAAAGACTTTTCATATACATCAGTCATTCATTATTAATATTTTCAATTGTCAATTACTTCTGCTTCTAGTGGGTTTTTTTTATAGATAGAAAAAGAGAAAAGTGAGAAAAAAGAGTTACAAATATCAAAAAATCAGAAAAAGTGGAATGGATTACTTATAATACATCATTGGAGATAGGTTCGTAGATTATAAAGGATAACTTTTCATCCACTCCTGAGTTCAAGTTTTTAATCCAACTTTTATGTTGCGAAAAGGTGATTTAGGCCCCATACGAACCGGCAGTGTTTTTCCTGCCGATATGGGGTTTAAATTCACCGCAAATGCAACATTCCAATCGCATGCGTTCCACAAAATCTCACTCGCAAGATGATTTAAATGGCCATTAATTTACGTGAATTAAACACTAAATTCCTTCCATTTGCCCTATAAATTCATGACAATGAGATTTAAAAATCATGTTATATTGTGAATTCTTGTGTGAATGTTATTTGGACACTTAGGCTATTTAAAAATGTTAACCTTTTCTTAAGAAATGGATAGATGTTCAGATCTAGTAATTGAGTTTTGTAATTAGCTACAATTAGGTAACTAACTAATTATATGCTTTAATTTCAGGTTATCAAACTAGGTTCTATAATGACCAACCCCACTCACCCACTCCATGCCCTGAAGGTGATCAAGAGCAGCATCTTCAGTCAGAGGCTGATTGCACCAATGTGCAAAACTGAGAGACATAGGAAGTCCTGTTTACCAGCTGCTATAAGGTTATATAATGCGCATAAATAACTGCACTTTTTTTTAAATTAATTGTATTTTAACTTGTAGTGGACGACAGATGGCACAATGGGCTAAGTGTTCGGCTGGCAACCGGAAGGTAGCTGGTTCGAATCCCGCTTGGAGTGCATACTGTCGTTGTGTCCTTGGGCAAGACACTTCACCCACCTTTGCCTGTGTGTGTCCTTGGGCAAGACACTTCACCCACCTTTGCCTGTGTGTGTGTGGATGTAATTATGTGAAGCACTTTGGGGTCAATGCAAGTTGACTAAAAATGTGCTATATAAATAAAGAAATTTAATTTAATTTGTATTTTAACTTGTATTTTAACTTGTTAAGTATGGAAGCCATTTGAGGAAATGTGTGGTGTTATGTCTGTCTTGAAGCTGTCGTGGCACTGTAATTTCCTGTAAAGGATTATTAAAGGTATAATCAATCAATCAATCAATCATTGTTTCATATTTGTTTCAGAATGCTTCAATCTATAATAACTGAAAATTCTATTCAGTTCTCTTAATTTTTAAGAAAGTTATGGGCTTTTGACTGTCCTCAATCACAGCTTTTGAGTTAAGTCAATGGAAAAGCAATAGGGAACAAGATGATAATTTCAGAGTATGAAAATGACCATAATTTTTTTAATACTGAAGATATGCAATGGAAGGCATTTAAAGACTGCATGGATGAACTACAACAATTGTTCATCCCAGTTTGGCAAAAAAATAAATCAGGGAAGGTAGTGCATCCGTGGATAACAAGGGAAATCAGGGATAGTATCAAAACAAAAGATGAAGCGTATAAATTAGCCAGAACAAGCAGCCTACCAGAGGACTGGGAGAAATTCAGAGTCCAGCAGAGGAGGACAAAGGGCTTAATTAGGAAAGGGAAAATAGATTATGAAAGAAAACTGGCAGGGAACATAAAAACTGACTGCAAAAGCTTTTATAGATATGTGAAGAGAAAAAGATTAGTTAAAACAAATGTAGGTCCCTTGTAGTTAGAAACAGGTGAATTGATCATGGGGAACAAGGACATGGCAGACCAATTGAATAACTACTTTGGTTCTGTCATCACTAAGGAAGACATAAATAATTTGCAAGAAATAGCAGGGGACCGGGGGTCAAATGAGATGGAGGAACTGAATGAAATCCAGGTTAGCCGGGAAGTGGTGTTAGGTAAATTGAATGGATTAAAGGCCGATAAATCCCTAGGGCTAGATAGGCTGCATCCCAGAGTACTTAAGGAAGTAGCCCCAGAAATAGTGGATGCATTTGTGATAATTTTTCAAAACTCTTTAGATTCTGGAGTAGTTCCTGAGGATTGGAGGGTAGCTAATGTAACCCCACTTTTTTTATAAAGGGAGGGAGAGAGAAAACGGGGAATTATTCGAGGATGTAACTAGTAGAGTGGATAAGGATGTGTTATATCTGGACTTTCAGAAGGATTTCGACAAGGTCCCACATAGGAGATTAGTATACAAACTTAAAGCACACGGTATTGGGGGTTCAGTATTGATATGGATAGAGAACTGGCTGGCAGACAGGAAGCAAAGAGTAGGAGTAAACGGGTCCTTTTCACAATGGCAGGCAGTGACTAGTGGGGTACCGCAAGGCTCAGTGCTGGGACCCCAGCTATTTACGATATATATTAATGATTTGGACGAGGGAATTGAATGCAACATCTCCACATTTGCGGATGACACAAAGCTGGGGGGCAGTGTTAGCTGTGTGGAGGATGCTAGGAGGCTGCAAGGTGACTTGGATAGGCTGGGTGAGTGGGCAAATGGATGGCAGATGCAGTATAGTGTGGATAAATGTGAGGTTATCCACTTTGGTGGCAAAAACATGAAAGTAGACCATTATCTGAATGGTGGCCGATTAGGAAAGGGGGAGATGCAACGAGACCCGAGTGTCATGGTACACCAGTCATTAAAAGTAGGCATGCAGGTGCAGCAGGCAGTGAAGAAGGCGAATGGTATGTTAGCATTCATAGCAAAAGGATTTGAGTATAGGAGCAGGGAGGTTCTACTGCAGTTGTACAGGGTCTTGGTGAGACCACACCTGGAGTATTGCGTACAGTTTTGGTCTCCTAATCTGAGGAAGGACATTCTTGCCATAGAGGGAGTACAGAGAAGGTTCACCAGACTGATTCCTGGGATGTCAGGACTTTCATATGAAGAAAGACTGGATAGACTCGGCTTGTACTCGCTAGAATTTAGAAGATTGAGGGGGGATCTTATAGAAACTTACAAAATTCTTAAGGGGTTGGACAGGCTAGATGCAGGAAGATTGTTCCCGATGTTGGGGAAGTCCAGGACAAGGGGTCACAGTTTAAGGATAAGGGGGAAATCTTTTAGGACCGAGATGAGGAAAACATTTTTCACCCAGAGAGTGGTGAATCTCTGGAATTCTCTGCCACAGAAGGTAGTTGAGGCCAATTCATTGGCTATATTTAAGAGGGAGTTAGATGTGGCCCTTGTGGCTAAAGGGATCAGGGGGTATGGAGAGAAGGCAGGTACAGGATACTGAGTTGGATGATCAGCCATGATCATATTGAATGGCGGTGCAGGCTCGAAGGGCCGAATGGCCTACTCCTGCACCTATTTTCTATGTTTCTATATGAAAGTGAATTAGGTGGCAAATTAAACTTCTTTTCATGCTTTTTCTGATGGGATAAATTGGTTAAATCTCAAAATTTTGTAACATTGCTAAATAAAATTAGGAGAAATATAAAAACATTGAAAGGTAGAATCTGCAACAAATCAGCATCATCCAAAACAAAACATAAACTACCTGCTAAAGCCAGAGCCTGGTTGCCATCCGTTATAAATAATACTTGTGTAGCCATTTCTCAAATATAATAAATGAACAAATGATTGAAGTAATGAACTTGTTTGTATGTCAATTTCAGTAAAAAATTGCAGTTTTAAAAAGTGATAACAGTTTGCAATGTTTTCACCAGAATAACTCAAGCATGAATTTGGGTTGCAAATGCAGTATCATCGTAGGCTCAGTGGAAGGATAACTCTGTTGCCTAGCATTGGACCTGAAAAGGATTTATTTTTTTTGAGACCTGCAATGAATTACAGCCAAAAAGGCTTTGAATTCCGTATTATTGTTGGTCTAATTACAAGTGACAGGATTGTTACAATTGTAACCCTCTGGATTATTCACCACTGATACATTGCACAGAACCTCCAATTTTCTTCAAGGTGAATTTAATCTTTGATGAAGATATACTTCACACGGCAACATAATTGCTCGAGAAGCCGTCCAAAGACACCAAGTTCTTTTGCCCTGTTAGGAAAAATTCCAAACAGTTTTGCTTCATGTTATAGAGTCATCGAGTCATAGAGTGATACAGTGTGGAAACGGGCCCTTCGGCCCAACTTGCCCACATCAGCCAGCATGTCCCAGCTGCACTAGGTCCACCTGCCTGCATTAGGTCCATATCCGTCCAAACCTGTACCTGTCTAACTGTTCCTTAAACTTTGGGGTAGTCCCAGCTTCAACTACCTCCTCTCGAAGCTTGTTCCATACACCCACCACCCTTTGTGTGAAAAAGTTATCCCTCAGATTCCTACTAATTCTTTTCCCCTTCACCTGAAACCTATGTCCTCTGGTTCTTGATTCACCTACTCTGGGCAAGAGACTCTGGGCAAGAGACTCTGTGCATCTAATGTTATAGTTACAAAACATAAGAACCATACTGCCATATAGTTTACTTGTGCTTCAAAGGTAAGGTTATACGATCAAATGTAGACCACATGGCTCTTTATATTTGTTCCAATCTACCATTTCAAAATTCTTGATCAATACCTAATTTCTACTTACCTTTCCTATTTATAACAAGAGTGCTTGATACTAATTTAGTCTAGTTATTCAAACATTTCTATATCTATTATCTTGCAAATATGTAGTGATTGTTCCCAAACAATTGACGTTTTTTAATCTCAGAAAAATATTCCAGGTGCTGAAAATCTACATTTAAAAAGATAGAAACATAGAAATTAGGTGCAGGAGTAGGCCATTCAGCCCTTCGAGCCTGCACCACCATTCAATATGATCATGGCTGATCATCCAACTCAGTATCCCGTACCTGTCTTCTCTCCATACCCCATAGAAACCAAATCAAAACTTGAAAACTATAAAGTGGCCAAGGTGCAACTTTGCAGAGGGAAACTAAGCTGATATTTCGGGATGGATAAATTTGTAAATATTAGATTAAACAGCGAGGAAATTGACCAAGATACATACAGGTAGTTCCTCTATAACACAACACTAAAAACTAATGTTACAGGTACACACTTTATAAAGACAATTATATCAATTGAGAAAAATGGCTGAGGGATTTTAAAAAATAATAGTCTTTTCAATGGCACTAAATTAATCTTTGCTATTGTAAGCTAGAAATACTAAAGGCTGTATGTTATATTGTTTAATAGGATATTATTGCACAAGTAATTGTGTGCAATTTCAATAGCCAGCTGCAGTTAAAGTCACAGCTGTGTTCTTATGAGACAATTATGTCTAATGATTGTGGTGCCCTTACACGGAAACAGGATTTTCTTCCCTGTATACTGTTTAAATCCAAGACAGCATTTTCTCTGCTTATCAATTTCCAAATTAACTGTTAAATGATTCTCCGATTCCTAATCGAAATGCCTTATAACCAATGCAAACCACTTAATGCAAAGAGCGTTCCCTAATTCATCACTTATGGTGTTTATAGTTTGCATTCTGGAAATGTGTTATAGCAGAACTACCTGTACTAAACTCATGCTCAAAATCTTTTGCACTAAAAGGCTTTCGCATTGGGAATTGCGCTCCGTACTTGCATTTTCAGAGGGTTTAGTTCTTGTTTCAAGCAAATACCCTGGATATTTGCAGAGGAGTTCCACTGCATTTGTAGCTGATGCATTTCCAGCTAAAATGAATACATTTTCATAATCTTGCTTGCTCACCCAATTTCAACCTGTATACTGGTGCAGAACATTCTAATGTGTAGGAAGGAACTGCAGATGCTGGTTTAAACCAAAGATAGACACAAGATTCTGGAGTAACTCAACATGCCAGGCAGCATCTCAGGAGAAAATGAATCGGTGACGTTTTGGTCGGGGCACTTTTTTAGATTGACGAAGGGAAGAGTCTGAAAAATAATTACAAAAAGCATCTCGACCCAAAATGTCACCTTTTCCTTTTCTCCAGAGATGTGCCTGACCCACTGAGTTACTCCAGCATTTTGTGTCTATCTTCAGAACAATCTAATGTCTAGTCCACTATTTTATTTTTGTTTTCCCAGATTGAAAAGCATTTGGTTTGATCTATTTACACAATAAAGTAAGGGTTGTTGAGAAATCTATCCCCGATTAGTAGTGCCAAACATGATGTATAGGAGTGGCCAGATTGAAATCAATGGAATTGAACTTTAGAGTCAAGTATAATGTATCACTGCTATTATAAAGCATTTAGTGTTACTAATTGGTAATGGCTTTCTAAGCCAAAGTTTTAAGCATGCTGCTAGTGAAATTAGGTGTGAAATACTATCAAATAGCTACTGGATGCATTAATTACATCTAAAATTATTCTTTGTTGCAAGAATAGGTCTTATCCTCTCTCTGCATAATGTTTATTATTTATCTTAGGACATAGAACACGAGAACAGGCCCTTTGTCATACAATGTCTATGCCTAATATGATGCCAAGTCTATTACTTATCTACCTGCACATAATCCATGTGCCTCCATTCCCTGCATACCCATTTGCCTATCCATGTCTTTTAAATGCCACTATTGAAGATGAGAGATGTACCACTTCCATCCCCATTCCAGGCAATCGCCACTCCTTGTGTAAAAAAAGTTGCCCTGCACATCTCCTTTAAAACTTGCTTCTCTCACCTTAAAGTTATGCTCTCTAGTATTTGATTTTTTTCCCATCCTGGGTAAAAGATTGTGACTGTCTACCCTATCTATGCTTCTCAATGTTTTATACAATTGTATCAGGTCTCCCCGCAATCTCGAAGAAAACAATCCAAGTCTGCCCAACCTCTCCCTGTAGCGGAGACCCTCTAATCCAGGCATCACTTTGGTAAACTGTTTAAGAAGGAACTGCAGATGCTGGAAAATCGAAGGTACACAAAAATGCTGGAGAAACTAAGCAGGTGCAGCAGCATCTATGGAGCAAAGGAAATAGGCAACGTTTCGGGCTGAAACCCTTCTTCAGAGTGTAGAAGTGTTTCAGTATCATCACTTTGGTAAACTTCCTCGGCACCCTTTCCAAAGCCTCCACATCTTTCCTGTAATGGGGTAACCAGGTACAATACTCCAAATGTGACCTAATGAATGTCGTATAAAGCTGCATCATGCCTTCCCAACTCATACTCAATACCCCAACCCATGAAAGGGAGCGTTCCATTTGCCTTTTTTTTTTTTTTAAACCATTCTACTTACTTGTGTTGCTACTTTCAGGGAGTTAAGGACTTGGACTGCAAGATCCCACTGTACATCAATACTGTTAAGGGTCATGCCATTAATTGTATAATCTTAATTCGACCTCCCAACGTGCAACACCTCACACTTGCTCGGATTAAACTCCACCTGCCATTTCAACGTCCATTTCTGTAGCTGATCTGTATCCCACCTGTATACATCGACAGCCTTCCTCACAGTCTAGGTCCCCGGCAATCTGGTGTCATCTTCAAACGTACTCACCAACCAATCTACATTTACGTCCAGGTCATTAATATATATCACAAACAGATGTCCCAGCACAACTCCCCGTGGAACTCCACTGGTCACAGACCTCCAGCCTGAATTTTGTTCTTCCACCTCCACCCTCTGCCGTCTATCAGTAAGCCAATTCCGAACCCCTACGACCGAGTCACTAGTAAAACACACTCATATAGCTTTGACACTCAGTCTGTCGCTGAATTTGTCACAGCATTTCATATGTAATTATATCTCAACAATTGACACCGTTCAGATGTAATGCACAATGCAGATTTTACACTTCTAAACTAACACAGATTTTACACTACTAAATTACTGATTTGCACACACAGTATGAGAAGGTTCACAATGGAAAAACATAGAAAATAGGTGCAGGAGGAGGCCATTTGGCCCTTCGAGCCAGCACCGCCATTCATTGTGATCATGGCTGATCGTCACTTATCAATAACCCATGCCTACCTTCTCCCCATATCCCTTGACTCCACTAGCCCCTAGAGCTCTATCTAACTCTCTCTTAAATCCATCCAGTGACCTGGCCTCCACTGCCCTCTGTGGCAGGGAATTCCATGAATTCACAACTCTCTGGGTAAAAAGGTTTTTTCTCACCTCAGTCTTAAATTACCTCCCCTTTATTCTAAGTGTGGAACCTGGTTCTGGACTCACCCAACATTGGGAACATTTTTCCTGCATCTAGCTTGTCCAGTCCTTTTATACGTTTCTATAAGATATCCCCTCATCCTTCTAAACTCCAGTGAATACAAGCCTAGTCTTTTCAATCTTTCCTCATATGACAGTCCCGCCATCCCAGGGATCAATCTCGTGAACCTATGCTGCACTGCCTCAATCACAAGGATGTCCTTCCTCAAATTAGGAGACCAAAACTGTACACAATACTTCAGATGTGGTCTCACCAGAGATCCAACTGCAGAAGAACCTCTTTACTCCTATACTGAAATCCTTTTTTATGAAGGCCAACATTCTTCACTGCCTGCTGTACCTGTAAGCCAACATTCAGTGACCGGTGTACAAGGCCGCCCAGGTCTCGCTGCACCTCCCCCTTACCAAACTTAACCCCATTGAGATAATAATCTGCCCCCTTGTTTTGCCGCCTAAGTGGATAACCTCACATTTATCTATATTATACTGCATCTGCCACGCATCTGCCCACTCATTCAACCTGTCCAGGTCACCCTGCAACCTCCTAACATCCGCTTCACAGTTCACACTGCCACCCAGCTTTGTGTCATCCACAAACTTGCTAGTGTTGCTCCTAATTCCCTCTTCCAAATCATATATATATATATATAGTAAAGAGTTGCGGCCCCAACACCGAGCCTTGCAGCATTCCACTCGCCACTGCCTGCCATTCTGAAAAGGACCCGTTCACTCCTACTCTTTGCTTCCGGTCTGCCAACCAATTTTCTATCCATGTCAACACCCTACCCCCAATACCATGTGCTCTAATGTTAGTCACTCTTTTGCCATTTCCTTGTTGCCCATAATAATTTCACCCATGTCTGCCTTCAAGGGACCCACATTTGACTTTGCTACTCTTTTTCCCTTAACATATCTAAAGAAGCTTTTACTGTCCTTCTTTATATTCCTGGCCAGCTTCCCTTCGTACTTCATCTTTTCAGCCTGTATTGCCCATTTTGTTTCCTTCTGTTGTCCTATGAAAGTTTCCAAATCCTTTGGCTTCCAGCTACTCTTTGCTGTGTTATACATCTTTTCTTTTAGTTTGATTCTATCGCTAACTTCTCTTGTCAGCCACCGTTGTCTCCTACTCCCCTTAGAATCTTTCTTCCGGATTATGCCCAGAAATTCCTGCCATTGCTGTTCCACCGTCATTCCTGCTAGGATCCCTTTCCAGTCTACCTTGGTCAGCTCCTCTCTCATGCCTTCATAGTCCCCTTTGTTCAACTGCATCACACACTTCCGATTTAACGTTCTCCTTCACAAATTGCAGATTAAAACTAATCATATTTTGATCACTGCCCCCAAGTGGTTCCTTTACCTCGAGTTCTCTTATCATATCTGGTTTATTGGAGAACACTAAATCCAGAATTGCCTTTTCTCTGGTCGGCTCCATTACAAGCTGCTCGAAGAATCCATCTCGGAGGCATTCTACAAACTCTCTTTCTTGGGGTCCTGAACCAACCTGATTTTCCCAGCCTGCATATTGAAATCCCCCATCACCACAGTGGCATTACCTTTGTTACATGCCAGTTTTAACTCCTGCTGCAACTTATACCCTACATCCGGGCAACTATTTGGGGGTCTGTAGATAACAGTAATTAGTGTCTTCTTGCAATTACAATTCCTCAACTCAATCCACAGTGACTCTACCTCGTCAGTCCCTATATCTTCCCTCACAAGGGACTGAATTCCATCCCTCACCAGCAGAGCTACCCCCCCCCCCCCCCCTCTGCCCACCTGCCTGTCCTTTCTATAGGATGTAAAACCCTGAATATTAAGTTCCCAGGCCTGATCCTCCTGCAGCCACGACTCAGTAATCCTCACAATGTCATATCTACCAACCTCTAACTGAGCCTCAAGCTCATCTACTTTACTTCTTATACTTCGCACATTCAAATACAATACTTTCAATTCCGTACGCATCTCAACTTTCACATCGATCCCTATTACACTTGGCCATACTCTCCTATCCCTTTGTGAGCTTTCTTTCCTGTTAATTCTGGGATCATTAACCAATCATTTTCTCTCTTTCCCTTTAACTCCATCCTCGACTATCCCATTTGACACCCCACCCCCCTTATTCAGTTTAAAATCACCCGTGTAGCAGTGGCAAACCTGCCTGCCAGAATGCTGGTCCCCCACCTGTTAAGACGCAATCCGTCCCTTTTGTACAGTTCCCCTTTACTCCAAAACAGATCCCAGTGATCTAAGAATCTAAATCCCTGCCACCTGCACCAGTTCCTCAGCCACACATTCAGGTCCTGCATCTCCCTGTTCCTGCTCTCGCCAGCACGAGGAACTGGAAGCAAACCGGAGATAACAACCCCGGAGGTCCTGCTTTTCAGCATTTTTCCGAGCTCTCTAAAGTCATGCTGCAGAATATTCATCCCCTTCTTTCAGACATCGTTTGTGCTGACATGCACTACCACTTTCAGCTGTTCACCTTCGCCCTTGTGGATTTTCTGCACTCTGTCCATGACATCCTGGATCCTGGCACTAGGAAGGCAGCACACCATCCTCGAATACTGTCTGTTGCCACAGAAACCCCTGTCCGTATCTCTCACAATGGAGTCTCCAACTACAATGGTGTTGCCTGACGTTGGCTTCTTTGGTTTTGGCTCAACAGCCCTTTTTGCTTCGCAAGCCACTCAGCCGCCCAGTGTGATAACGTCTTCTGTCCCGACAGCTTCTAAGTGGGTGAACCTGTTCACAAGAGGTACAACACCCGGGGACGTTTGCATTCCATGCTTCACTCCCTTTCTCACCGTCACCCACCTTCTCCCTTCCAGTACCTTAGGTGTAACAATCTTACTGTAGGACTTGTCGAGGAACTATTCAGTTTCTTGGACGAACCTGAGGTCATCAACTTGCTTCTCCATTTCCCCAACACAGTCCTTCAAGAGCTGTACCTGGATGCACATCTCACAATTGTAGCAGCCAGAGGCACCAGCAGTGTCCTTGACCTCCCACATACTGCAAGCATCACACTGAATCAGCTTGCTTGACATCTCCTTCTTTCGTCTCTCCCTCTCCAGCATTTTGCGTAGCCTCCTCTCCTCAGCCTCCTCTCCTAAGACTCTCGAGCCAAAGACTCGCACTTTTCTCACGGCCACTCCCTCAGAGCCGTCTTGCTTATATTGACTGATAAATTGCCTAATTTACCAATTTACAAACCAAATTCCTCAGTTTTAAACTCTTTCCCCTCTGACTCACTTCTAACTCTCCTCCCACTTGGGCTAGAGCCAATCAGTGCTTCTCTTTGTTGCTGTTGCTTCAAAATCCACAGGAGCTCAGATCCACAGGAGAAAAGTCTATTGTCCTCTGCACAGTTAGAATACAGTGCATTCACAAAGTATTCAGACCCCTTCAATTTATCCACATTTTGTTATGTTACAACATTATTTTAAAATGGATTAAATTCTTTTTTTTTAAATCATCAATCTACACACATTACCCCAGAATGAAGAAGGTGTTTAGACATTTTTGCAAAGTAATTAAAAATAAATTATTGAAATATCACATTTACGTAAGTATTCAGGCCCCTTGCTATGACACTCAAAATTGAGCTTAGGTTCATCCTGTTTCCATTGATTATCCTTGAGATGTTTCTACACCTTGATCGGAGTCCACCAGTGGTAAATTAAATTGATTGGACATGATTTGGAAAGGCATCCACCTATATAAAGTCCCACAGTTGACAGTGCAGGTGTGAGCAAAAACCAAGCCATGAAGACAAAGGAATTATCCGTAGGCCTCCGAGACAGGATTGTTTCAAGACACAGACCTGGGGAAGGGTATAAAAACAATTTCTGAAATTTCTAAAAGCAGGGGTACCTGGTTTCTCAGGATGTCTGGAACACGCTAACGTCATGTGACACCAGATACAAACTGCCAAGAAGGAAAAGAGAGATCTGCATGTAGTTTTCATAGATCTTGCCAATGCCTTTGGTTCGGTGCCCCATGAGACTCTTTGGGCAGATTTTAATTTCTTCCAGGTCCCAGAGGTCATCACAAAGCTGGTAAAAGCTTACTTCCAGGACCTCCAGTTCTGCGTCGCAAAACAGGACAACACCACTGCCTGGCAGCACCTTGAGGTAGGCATAATGGCAGGCTGTACCATTTCTCCTCTGGTTTTCACCATGGCAATGCAGCTCATCATTTGAGCATCACGATGGGTGGTCGGAGGGGAACGCTTGAAGAGTGGGCTGCGTCTTCCTCCAATCAGGCCGTACATGGGTGACATGACCACAATAACAACAACAAAAGCATGTACCAAACGCCTGCTGGATAAACATCAAATGGGCATGAATGGAGATTAAACCCTGCAAATCCTGCAGTATTTCCATCGTCAAAGGCTGGCTCACTGATGAAAGGTTCCGCATCAATAACGAGACAATACCAACTGTCCTGGAGAAGCCTGTCAAAAGCGCGGGCGATGGTACACCGCCTACCTCAAGGATGCAGAGCAGGTGGAACAACTCAGGCAGGATAGAATCAGTGGCCTCAAGCAAATCAACAACACTGCTCTCCCAGGGAAGCTGAAGCTTTGGTGCCTTCAATTCGGTCTACTGCCCCGACTCATGTGGCCAATTACCATCTACGAGGTCACTTTATCCAATGTCAACCAGCTGGAGAGACTGGTGAACTCACAAGTGAGGAAGTGGCTTGGGCTACCGAGATGCCTCAGCAGCATAGGGCTCTATGGGAATGGAGCCCTCTCACTGCCAGTCTCAAGCCTGGTGGAGGAATGCAAATGTGACAAAGTAAGGCTGGACATGACACTAACAGAATCCCGGGACCCAATAATAAGAGGTGTCGCTCCAACCCTAGCAACAGGGAAGAAATGGACTCCAGCAGCAGTGGTACTAGATGCAAAATCCGCCCTCCAACACCGGGACATAGTGGGCCATGTCCAACAAGGCCAAGGGGGCTTTGGCCTGGGAGCAATGAAACCTACCTGGCAAAAGGCTACTCCAGCTGAATGTCGACACCTGGCGGTGGAGGAGGTGTGCCACCAGGGAGAAGCAGCCAGGTGGGCCAAACCAATATCCCAAGCCAAACAAGACCGCTGGATGACGTGGGATGGCGTTGAGAGGAGGAAGATCACATGGAGAGAGCTGTGGACCATGGAGTCAAATAAGTTGAGCTTCATTATCAGAGCCACATATGACTGCAAAATGCGTGTTGACCTAGGCCAGAGGCTTTCGTTCCCAGTTGAAATCGCAGTTACCAACCTGTGACCAGACCTCGTTCTCTGGTCCAACTCCTGTCGGCGTGTTTTCATCATTGAGCTGACGGTCCCATGGGAGGAGGCTGTGGACAAGGCTTATGAAAGGAAAAAGCTTCGATATTCAAACCTTGCAGCAGAGGTAGAGGAGAGAGGTTTGAGTGTAAGGGTGTATCCAGTGGCGGTGGGGTGCAGGGGCTTTGTAGCCAGTTCCACCGCAAGGCTCCTGAGGGAAGTAGGAGTCAAAGGGCAGGCACAAAGGAGGGCAATAAAAGAACTTGCCAATGCCGCCGAACGGAGCAGTCACTGGCTGTGGCTGAAGAGGAAAGATGCTGTCTGGGCTGCCACGTGACAATAAGACACACACTCAGGTCTGATCAACCTGTGGTGGGCCTGCCTCGACTGAGGGAGTCTTGTGATAAAAGGCCGAAACACCCAGTGACGTTGAGGTACACAACTGAAGATGTGTCTGATTGTTAGCAAATTCACCTAGTGGTCATACCCAAGAATGTCAACTGTAGTGAAATCTTAGGGATTGTAACATCCAGTCCTACTAATCAATCTACAGCATTGCAGGTCCTGAAGAGCACAGTGGCCTCCATCATTCTTAAATGGAAGAACTTTGGAACCACCAGGACTCTTCATAGAGCTGGCCGCCCGGCCAAACTGAGCATTCGGGGGAGAAGGACCTTGGTCAGGGAGGTGACCAAGAACCCAATGGTCACTCTGACAAAGCTCCAGAGTTCCTCTGTGGAGGTGGGAGAGCTTTCCAGAAGGACAACTATATCTGCAGCACTCCACCAATCAGACCTTTATGGTAGAGTGGCCAGACGAAAGCCACTCCTCAGTAAAAGGCACGTGACAGCCCACTTGGAGTTTGCCAAAAGGCATGAGAAACAAGATTCTCTTGTCTGATGAAACCAAGCGTCATGTCTGGAGGAAACCAGCTCATCACCTGGCCCATACCTACAGTGAAGTATGGTGATGGCCGCATCATGCTGTTGGGATGTTTTTCATCGGAAGGAACTGGGAGACTAGTCAGGATCAAGGGAAGATTAACGCAGCAAAGTACAGAGAGATCCTTGATGAAAACCTGCTCCAGAATGTCTGGAACTCAGACTGGGGCGGAGGTTTATCTTCCAACAGGAAGCCTATGGCATTGCAGTTTGAGCAACAAATACATTGTAAAAGGCAATTGATTATAATCCAAACGTTCTAGTACATTTAAAAAGACATATTTTCAGTTGCCATCAACAAAAACATAGGATAAAAATATTGCTGCTTTTTCAGTAGAAAATATCTAGAAGCTGTCGAGAGAAAAAATGTTTGTTCTTTTTTTGTAATTTGACAACTTAGTCCAACGTTTCAGTAGCTCAAGGTGTAATTTCGCAAGAAATAATAGTTTTTCATACAAGTTTATGTATGTAAATGTTAAATAACTATATGTAAATAAAAAGTAATGAAGGTAAGTATAAAATATGTGCTGGAAATACTCAGGAGTTAACATTTCTGGCAGGAGACTATTCGAATAGTCATCAATCTGAAATTACAACTTTATTTCTCTGACCACAGATGCTGCCTGAGTTGCTGACTATCCTGCATTTCATGTTTTTGTTTCACTTTTTCAGCATCTACAGTATGCTGCTTTTCAAGTAAAGTGGAGGTACTTGTCACACTAAGAATCGATGTCTACATCCTCGCTGTGAAGCATTTAGTTTTTGTACGTTGATCCCAGTGTGTGTCATTGATAAACCATTCTCCTCCCACATGGAATCCACCAAGGAATGATATGAGTAATACCTTTGTCAATAATCTATATGTTGCGTACAAACAGTTTGAAAGATGACTTGCTAGTCATTCATAGAAGTGTATTTTTGGATTAATATTTTCAATGATTGTTTCGTTTTAATTCTCCGCAGTGCAGTTTAGTTTCAAGATACAGTGCAGAAACAGGCCCTTCGGCCCACCGGGTCCGCGCCGACCAGCGACCCCCGCACATTAACACTATCCTACACCCACTAGGGACAAATTTTATCTTTACCAAGCCAATTAACCGAAAAAACCTGTACGTCATTGGAGTGTGGGAGGAAACCGAAGATCTCGGAGAAAGCCCCACGCAGGTCACGGGGAGAACGTACAAACTTCGTACAGACAGCACCCGTAATCAGGATCGAACCCGGGCCTCCGGCACTGCATTCGCTGTAAGGCAGCAACTCTACCGCTGCACCACCGGTTTTGGAGTGCAAGTTTATTGTAATTGGAAGAGTATCACAATAGTAAACATATCCTTCCAATTAATGCATTTCAGTAACATATAAGTTCAAACAATTTATTGAAATTTGGCTTGATAATTTGGATAATAATTTCTGCTTTCAGTTAGAACCTGAATTATTTACTCTCTTGGTTTGCAAATAAATGTTCATAAAAATCAACAATCATTGTGTATATATAGATATAGATATAGATATAGATATAGATATATATATATATATATATAACATTACAGTGTTACAGTTGAAGAGATAAGATTTAAAAAAAGTGCAGATAAAAAAAGTACAAGGTCTGTAATGAGATAGGTTGGAGGATCTGGTCTTTTTAATAGGAGGCCATTCAGCAGTCTGATAATAATGGGAAAACAAGCTGTTCCCTTAACTGGTTTCAATCTTTTGTGCCTTCTGGGAAATATAAGAGGGAATATATTGCGAGGTTACAATAGTCCTTGATTCTGTTGGTTTCTTTCCTGAGGCAGCTTGAAATGTAGATGGTGTCAATGGGAAGGAGGCTGCTCTGTGTGATGGGCTGAGATATATTGACAAATTGCTGTAATTTCTTCTGGGCTTGGACCGAGGTGGTGCCAAACCAAGCTGTGATGCTTTTTAAACAAGCTTTTTAGCTGAGAGTTCACAGACCTCTAATTTATTGCTTCTGGATCATCAATCTTGTTGCTAAAATGGAGGCGCGATTGAGAGGCAATTATTGGCCAAACAGGATGGAAACTCAATGATCAAAATAAATTAAAACAATCTCCCAAATTCTAATTATTTATTTAATTCAACATTCCTAATCTAAATATTCATAATCTGAATATGTTAAAAAATTTAATGCTCTTAGCACTTTATTCCACGCTATTGTGAATCATATTTAATCTAAATTACACTTGTTTAAAGCAAAGGCAAGAAGAATGAAATAAACGTATGTTTTAATTATTTTATTTTGTACTGATTGTACTGAGTGCATGTGATTTCAAAAAATGACATGGAAAATCCCATTAGCCGTACAATAACAACTCGATTAAAGAATGACACAGTTCAGTATCCATCATCTGAATATATCCTGGCTTTGATTACTGTTCAGTCACAGAGAATTCAGGTTGGAAACCTTGCACTGTACTGAAAGTATAATGAGCAGATAGTATATTAAGTTATATAACCAGCACAGTTGGGAGAATTACTATCCAGTAGAAGGTGGTTGGTAATTAAAATTGCTTATTGCATGCAGTTGCAGTTACCCATATCCTAGTTAAGCGGTCATATGTTTGGATATATGTGAATAAACTACTCATGGAAATGGAAGCTTAATTAGTTGAAGTAGATAGGTGCTAATTTCAGCAATTGATTTCCTTATGAAGTATTAATGAAGTCTTTAAACTGAAAATCTGCATGCCTCTATATGTATTATCTCTGCATCGTGAAATGCAATTAAATGGAGGAGTGGTTGAGATGTAATTTGCGTGCGTATTGTAAACTGCGATTATCTCATCGAAATAATAAAAGCCATCGTTACTGACTTCCCTCAGATTCTTGTTTTGATAAGAACATAAGGATGTAACAGCACAATAAAATGGAGCAGGAATCAGCCTATCTGCCCCTGTCATCCTGGCTAATAGATTTTTAGCATCACCACCACTTTCCCTCAGTCTCTCCACTTTCCCTGATCAGTTTGTAGTTCAGTTTTCCATAAGTTCCTGCCTTGAGTTTATTCAATGACTCCACCTCCACGGTTCTTTTCGGTAGAGAATTCCAAAGATTCATGATCTTTTTGGATGAAGAGACTTTTCTTATGTTTGTGTTTAATGAACAATTCTTAATATTCAAACCATGCCCTCAGAATTAAAAGAATCGGCCCAGTAAGTGCACGCTGAACATAGAGCTCCTTCACAGATCTTGACCACTTGATCTTGGTTTGAAAAAACGCTGCGACTTATGGCTGAGATTTTTGGCCATCTTACTCAGAGTCCCCTCCGCTGCGCAGGACAAGAGGATTTTTCACATCGATGAAAAATAAAAGAGTTATTAATTTTTTTTAAATGTTGACATTCTCTCTGCTGGTAGGAGGGGGGAGGGACTATAAAACCCGGAAGTGTTGTGCCGCACTCAGTCTCTGCAAGATGGAGGAAGTGAGCGAGTCACGTCTCTCTGAGCTGTGAATAACACTGAACACATGTTTACTCAACTGTGAGTGCCCTTAATTTGATTTGAAAATGAAAATGTGGTTGCTTTGAAATGGTTGTTGGTGGTGGTAACGGCTTTGAAATGCTGCGCTGCAAATGACTGTTGGTGGTGGTAATGGCTTTGAAATGCTGCACTGCAAATGGTTGTTGGTGGTGGTAACGACTTTGAAATGCTGTGCTGCAAATGGTCGTTGGTGGTTGTAACGGCTTTGAAATGCTGAGCTTCAAATGGTCATTGGTGGTGGTAATGGCTGTGAAATGCTGCACTGCAAATTGTCATTGGTGGTGGTAACGGCTTTGAAAATCTGCACTGCAAATGGCTGTTGGTGTTGGTAACTGCTTTGAAATGCTGCACTGCAAATGGTTGTTGGTGGTGGTAACTTGACAACTTCCTGTTTGCACTCTGTATTGAATTTAGATAAAACGCTACCACTTATGGCTGTGATTTTTGGCCAACTTATTCAGTCCCCCTCCGTTCATCAGGTGCAAAGGATTCTTCCCATCAATGAAAAATAAAAGTGTTATTAATGTTTTTTAAAAAGTTGAGAATCTCTCTCCTATCAATCACGCCATGAAGGCCACGCCCCTTCCGGTGGGAGAGGGAGGGATTATAAAACCTGGAAATGTGGGTGTGGCTCAGTCTCTGCAAGATGGGGGAGGGAGAGGTCATGACTGTCTGAGCTGTGAATCAACTGAACACACTGAATGTCTACTGAACTGTGAGTGTGGTGTTTATAGAAACATAGAAAATAGGTGCAGGAGTAGGCCATTCAGCCCTTCATAGAAACATAGAAAATAGGTGCAGGAGTAGACCATTCGGCCCTTCGAGCCTGCACCGCCATTCAATATGATCATGGCTGATCATCCAACTCAGTATCCTGTACCTGCCTTCTCTCCATACCCCCTGATCCCTTTAGCCACAAGGGCCACATCTAACTCCCTCTTAAATATAGCCAATGAACTGGCCTCAACTACCTTCTGCGGGAGAGAATTCCACAGATTCACCACTCTCTGTGTGAAAAAAGTTTTCCTCATCTCGGTCCTAAAAGATTTCCCCTTTATCCTTAAACTGTGACCCCTTGTTCTGGACTTCCCCAAGATCGGGAGCAATCTTCCTGCATCTAGCCTGTCCAACCCCTTAAGAATTTTGTACGTTTCTATAAGATCCCCCCTCAATCTTCAAAATTCTAGCGAGTACAAACCGAGTCTATCCAGTCTTTCTTCATATGAAAGTCCTGACATCCCAGGAATCGGTCTGGTGAACCTTCTCTGTACTCCCTCTATGGCAAGAATGTCTTTCCTCAGATTAGGAGATCAAAACTGTACGCAATACTCCAGGTGTGGTCTCACCAATATCCTGTACAACTGCAGTAGAACCTCCCTGCTCCTATACTCAAATCCTTTTGTTATGAATGCTAACATACTTCGAGCCTGCACCGCCATTCAATATGATCATGGCTGATCATCCAACTCAGTATCCTGTACCTGCCTTCTCTCCATACCCCCTGATACCTAGAGCCACATCTAACTCCCTCTTAAATATAGCCAATGAACTGGCCTCAACTACCTTCTGCGGGAGAGAATTCCACAGATTCACCACTCTCTGTGTGAAAAAAGTTTTCCTCATCTCGGTCCTAAAATATTTCCCCTTTATCCTTAAACTGTGATCCCTTGTTCTGGACTTCCCCAACATCGGGAACAATCTTCCTGCATCTAGCCTGTCCAACCCCTTAAGAATTTTGTAAGTTTCTATAAGATCCCCCCTCAATCTTCAAAATTCTTGCGAGTACAAGCCGAGTCTATCCAATCTTTCTTCATAAGAAAGTACTGTCATCCCAGGAATCAGTCTGGTGAACCTTCTCTGTACTCTCTCTATGGCAAACATGTCTTTCTTCAGATTAGGAGACCAAAACTGTATGCAATACTCCAGGTGTGGTCTCACCAAGACCCTGTACAACTGCAGTAGAACCTCCCTGCTCCTATACTCAAATCCTTTTGCTATGTTATGTGGTGTTTTGTGTGGTTTTATGGTGGTTTCACCCTGCTTGAAATGGTATGAAACTGCATTTGAATGTGGTGGCCTTGCACCCTGCATGAAATGGTATGAAACGGCATTTGAATTTGGTGGTCTTGTACCCTGCTTGAAGTGTTAAGAAACTGCACTTGAATTTGGTGGCCTTGCACCCTGCTTGAAATGGAATTTTAAGGAATAGCAGCCATGAGACAACTGCCAGCCCACCAGCCGTGAGTGAGCTGCCAGCACATCAGGCTTGAGTGACTGAGCTGTCACCCCAAGAATCCATTTGGCCCTCAATGTCCATACTAACCCTCTGGAAACCAGCCCCTTCAGCCCACAATACCCATACTAGCACTCCTGAAAGTCCCCCCCCCCCCCTCCTTACTGGCCACCAACATTGGAATTTGTGGAGAGCTGGAATATTGCGTTGGGGGACCAGCCCTCCCATGTGAACATGGGACCCAATGGGTCCCACTTAGTCTAGAAGTTTTATGTTTTCCACTTTTTCATCCACTCCCTACACACAAGCGACAATTTAGAGTCACAGAGTCATACAGCATGGCCAACTTGCCCATATCCACCAAGATGCCTCATCTACACTAGTCCCACAAAAAGGACCATATCCTTCTAAATCTTTACTAACTCCACATAGACAACATAAGAGGTCAGGATTATTTTATGAATTAGCCACTCTCCTGCCCATGCTAATATTTTGCCACAAAGCCTGTCCACTTTTACCTTGACAGCAAGCCTCATCAAAGCATTGGAGTCATAGTCAGAGTCATACAGTGGGGAAACAGGCCCTTCGGCCCAACTTGCCCACACCGGACAACATGTTCCAGCTACGCTCGTCCCACCTGCCTGCGCTTCGTCCTTATCCCTCCAAACCTGTCCTATCCATGTATTCTCTAACTGTTTCTTAAACATTGGGATAGTCCCAGCCTCAACTACATCATCTGATAGCTTGTTCCATACACCCACCACCCTTTGTGTGAAAAAGTTACCCCTCAGATTCCTATTTAATCATTTCCCCTTCACCTTGAACATATGTCCTCTGGTTCTCAATTCCCCAACTCTGGGCAAGATACTTTATGCTTCTACCCAATCTATTCCTCTCATGATTTTGTTCAGAGATGAGAGTATAAAGAACCATGAATATATTAGAGTAGTAAGACAGACAGCAATGTAGTTCCAGCATGTGACCTGAATTTTCACAAGAAAGAGTTACGATATTGATTAGTTTAAATTTAGTTCAGGCCCTTCAGCCAACTATCATCTGTGCCAACCATGATTATCCTGTATGCTAGTTCTATCCTACACACTAATGACAATAGACAGTAGCTAATTAACCCACAAACCTGCACATTTTTGGAATGTGGGAGGAAACCGGAGCACCCGGAGAAAACCCACATGGTCACATAGAGAATATACAAACTTCATACAGACCCATAGTCAGGATCGAACCTGCGTCTCTGATGCTGTAAAGTAGCAACTCTACTGCTGCACCACTGTGCCACCACCATCTGGAGAACATTAGGAAGATCAACGAACCGGCATTTCATTGATACAGCTGATATAAATAGTATCCTCACAGTAAATCTTCCTCTTCACCTCACAATCCCATTTCATTTATAAGCTGCATAGATGTACATGTTATTTCTTCCCTTCTTAGCATGTTGTCATGCACCCTTTGAGCCTTTTTCCCCATTTCTGATAGCAAGGAGCTGCGGCCTGGCCTTGCCAGGCACTGGAGGTAGAGGACGAAGACAGTGGTATTGAAGAAAGATGCTCTGTTTCACACTCACAGTTGTCAGCTCCGGTTCTGCCACTGCATGTGATTTGGGGGCTAGCAATGAGATGTAATCCCCCTTTATGTGATACCATGTATGAAGGTCTTGCAGACAGGGTGGCACTGTGGTGCAGTGGTAGAGTTGCTGCCATAGGCTTGGTATAATTGGAAATTGTCCCTAATACAGGTAGGATAGTGTTAGTGTGCGGGGATCGCTGGTCAGTTCGGACCCGGTGGGCAGAAGGGCCTGTTTTCGCGCTGTATCTCTAAACTAAACTAAAAAATGAAGGGGAACAGGAAAGGGAATGTACAGGTTCTGTTGTGATGAACTCAGGAGGATTTTGATGGGTCTACAGAAGGCTGCTGATGGCCATGTGCAGGGAAATATTTGGTGCACTGGACAGCCTGCCAGAAAGTGCACACCGAATGTCTATTAGCATGAGAAGATCCAGCCCTGACTTGACACCGGACTGCACAAAGCTTGAGGTTCCCTTTCAAGTGTGGGTATGATGGCCAACTCCATTAGTGTGCATTAATTTGCTCTATGTACCTGTTTGTATATCTCTCGGCTCCCTCTTCCCTGACCTGAAGAAGGGTATCGGCCTGAAACGTCACCTATTCCTTTTCTTCAGAGATGCTGCCTGACCCGCTGAGTTGCTCCAGCTTTTTGTGTCTATCTTCCATTAGTGCGGTTGTGGATTCATCTTAATGCAAGGAATGATGCACAATGAGTAATTTCTAGCACACCAAACGCAGAAGCCTCCCACTGCTTTCAGCACTACAGCAGTAGCAGCTCAGCCTGCTGTCATCTAAGACTAGTTTATTGTCATGAAAGTACTCTCAACGTGGCTGCATCTCATATTGTACAGAGCGCCGTGGATTCTCCCAGTCCACTAATCTGTCCTCCAGCAGAATGCTCGAATTGAGCATCTGTAGTGCGGAAGTGACAGCTTTTGCAACATCAAGATGCCTCAATTATTTCCAGCTCAGCATGGAAGGAGCAAGTTGCACGATCTGTTTAACAGCCGCAGATAATGCAGACGCTGTCCTGTTCTGAGATTGGAATACTCGTTCCAGAGCGTTGTAGAATTCAATGTCCTCATTGAAACACAAACATTTCACAATTTGCTTCTGACCGAGCATCTGAGAGGAGTAGTGCTCTGTGAAAAACTAGGTGTGCAGATCCACAGGATGTAAGTGAATCAATTACTTAGCAGATGCAGGAGCAAAAAGCAAAGTGCTGGAGGAACTCAGCTGCTTAAGCAACATCTGAGGAGAGAAATGGACAATCAATGTTTCGAGTCACAGGATTTCTGTAGATTTCCCTCCACAAGTGCTGCCTGTCCTGCTGAACTCCTCCAGCATTTTGTTTTCTGCTACACATTTTTGTGACCTGATTAGATCATAACAATACCTCTTACATTGTAATTACAAATGAGACACTCTTCTCAGCTACCTGCTACCTTCTACCACACCTGGACAGGTTTCTTCCTTCTATTTCGTATTTCTAATGTGCAGTGTGAAGATGTGAAGACCAGGAGAAAAAAATAATTCAATTGCTTCGGTTCACTTGCAATCACTGAATCTGATCTGCTGACTTGACATTCATATTTCACCCACGCAATTCAACTCCTACGCTTGGAAGCTACATTTGCATTAATATCAAAGCTGCATTTCTCTTAGGATTTATGAATTTCTTTCTTCTTTGGAAAATATTTTGCGCTATTGAGTGAAGCAAGATAAGAGGAGCAGATGCACAGAAGAATCAGCCTTGGCCATGCCAGAAATATAATGATTCATTGTAATGCACTTATGCCATTGCATTGTAAACAAACATGTACAAATGGAACTGTTTGAAAGCATTATTAATGTGAATTGAATGCTTAATTGATTTGCATAATATTTTTGATGCCCTTTCCTACAAAAATGACTGCACTTAAAGTCTACGGTATTTAATAATATGGAATCTTCTTTGACTTCCTTAAGGGTTTATGTTAATTATCACCAAACATAGACAAATGCTGTATTTTAATAAATAATTAAACACGGATCACTTTTCTATCCCCTCATAAGACATAACATTTCAGAAAACTCAACAGTTCAGAATATGTCATACAAAAGGTTAAGAAGTACCTTATTGATAAAATTAAACATAATATTTTCTATTGTATTGAAGTCTTGTAAGTGGTATCTATAAGGATGACTCGGCAAATATGTGACTGCATATCCATGCTTTGCCAGCACACTGAACGCCTACAAGGTTATCCCATTAATATTTCTGTACTGACAGTGGCATTGCACATAGCAGCTACAACCCACATACAATGTAAATACAGCTTATCGGACTTTTCATCTCGTCAAAGGGTTGTACATTCCATCTGCATAAAACATATTATTTAAAATATTAGGACCATAATCAATTATGCATTGTTGGTGATTAATGTGTGTTGGCCAATGATGTGTCAATGGGGCAGTCGAAATTGGAAAGACACAAAATGCCGGAGTAACTCAATGGGTCAGCAACCTTGGAGAACATGGACAGACGACGCTTTGGGCCGGGCTCTTCTTCAGATTGGTGTGCATGACAGGAATAGGTATCGCATTTCACTCATTTTTTTCTGGTGCATTTATAGAGTCATGCAGCACACAAATGGGTTCTTCAGCCTCCCAAGTCCATGCCGACCATTGTACCTATTCTCTATGTATGCTCATCTCTGCAGCCCCTGCGACTGCTAACTGAATGTACAGCTTTCTGTCTCAAATTCTTTGATAAGTAAGATGGTCCCAAAATCCCCTCCTCAATTCCCCCTAACCCTGGGGAAGTAGTTTGTCTTCCAAAGGATGCCACTTATAGTACATGACCAGTTTCTGATGCTATATTCCCTTCTGAGAGCTGATCAGATACCTATTCTAGATGAGGCAGTCACTGTACTAATCCTGACTTGTGATACCCTTTCTTATGGTGCAACCTATTATTAATTCTCATTGCATTTAAGAAATTCAACCAACGTTTCTCCAGATTATCTGTGCATTTTAACGGAGATGCACTCAAGTGATGTAGCTCATGGAGTTGCTGCCTCAGAGCTCCTGTGATCTGGATGCCATTCTCCAGTGCTTCCTGGGTTGAGTTTGCATTTTATCTGTGATCATGTGATTTCCTTTTGGATGCTCCAATTTCCTCCCACATCTCAAAGGTGTGATGGTCTGTGTGTTAAATTGCCACTGAACAATGCCTTCTGCGTGGAAGAGGTGCACCCTGAGTGGTAGTACCTGGGGGGAGGATAACATAGGGTTGGCACAGGATTAATGTAGATGGATGCTTTATTGTCAATGTGGAATCAATGGGCTGAAGAGCCCATTACTAGGCTACTGTTCTGCGACTCAACTGGGACAAACTCCACTAATGTGTAAACTAAGAAGAAAGCATTGCTGCTCCTCCTCCTTGAACTTTAGCAATTGTTCAATTTGAAAAATGTATGCAATGCCAGTGGGAGTCAAAGATCTCTTCATAACGAAATAAAGGAAGGCAAATAAACAAAACTAACCCATGAAGAGCAATATACCGACCATCCACCATTTCTTAATTCTGTACTACATTTCCATCTTTATTCACCATGGGCTGCACAGTAAAATAGCCAGCAGACCCACTGGTCCATACACCAGTGACCGAGGTTCAATCCTGATCTCAGGTGCTGCCGATGTGGAGTTTGCACATTCTCCAAGTGAACACATGGATTTCCTCCCGGTGCACCAGTTTCTTCCCACATCACAAAGATGTGCAGGTGGTAGGCTAGTCAATCACTGTCAATTGCACCCTGTGTATAGATGAGTAAGAGAAATTATGAGAATTGTGAAGTACTTGATGAGAATGCGGGGAGGGAATAAAAAACATGGCATTAATGTAGGAATAGTGTCAAAGTAGTTGATGGTTGGCATGCACTGGTGGACTGAAGGGCTTATTTCCATGCTATATCTGTGACTCTATGATGCTAAATCATTTGAGACATTACCCGTATGCAAAATAGATCACAAGTAGATGTAAACTAGTTGCACATTAATGCCCCTGTCCCACTCAGGCAATTTTTTAGGCGACTACAGATGACTAGGCTGTCGCCACATGGTCTCCTCAGTCGCCCAAAGAGTCCTACCTTTTTTCTGGTCGCCGCTGGATTTGTCGTAGGTGCTGCCGTAGGTTGTCGCCAAGACGACGTAGGTTGTCGCCAGGATGACGTTGGTTGTCGCCGGTGCTGACTTCGGTTAATTCCATTGGCGACTACCTGCGTCAACCTACGTCATCCGGCGACAGGTACGGCGACTGAATTGTCTTACTTTGTCGTAGCTTGTCGCGGGTGGACGTAGGTTGTCGTAGGTGTGGTCGTAGGAGGACGTCCTAATGGTCGCCGTTTGTCTAGCTTGACGTAGCTTGATGTCGACTAGGAGATAGGTTGTTGTAGACATTGTCACAGAGGGGGGTCCAGTCGCCTTTTACGACTATGACAGTCACCTGCAGTCGGCGGAAAAAATCGCCTAAGTGGGACAGGCCCACAAATCTTTGAGCTGAGAGGCATAATTCTGAGATAATGTAACATTGTTGCAAAGCATACACATTGCAAGACTTTCCAGGCCAATCTGTATCACAATATGACTCCATAGATCGTTACAGGTCCTCCCCAGGTTACGAGAGGGTCCTAAGAACTGTTCCTCATCTGAATGGTTCGCAAATTAGAAATGCAGACGCCTAACAATATATATATATTTTCAACATAGGCAGACCGAGGGCAATGTGTAGTTAAACCAAAGATAGACACAAAAAGCTGGAGTGCAGACCAGTTAGTCTAACATCGGTGGGGAAAATTCTGGAGTCAGTTATTAAAGATGGGATAGCAGCACATTTGGAAAGTGGTGAATTCATTGGACAAAGTCAGCATGGATTTATGAAAGGTAAATCATGTCTGACGAATCTTATAGAATTTTTCGAGGATGTAACTAGTAGAGTGGATAAGGGAGAATCAATGGATGTGTTATATCTGGACTTTCAGAAGGCTTTCGACAAGGTCCCACATAAGAGATTAGTATGCAAACTTAAAGCACACAGTATTGGGGGTTCAGTATTGATGTGGATAGAGAACTGGCTGGCAGACAGGAAGCAAAGAGTAGGAGTAAACGGGTCCTTTACAGAATGGCAGGAGGTGACTAGTGGGGTACCGCAAGGCTCAGTGCTGGGACCCCAGCGATTTACAATATATATTAATGATCTGGATGAGGGAAGTGAATGCAACATCTCCAAGTTTGCGGATGACATGAAGCTGGGGGCAGTGTTAGCTGTGAGGAGGATGCTAGGAGGCTGCAAGGTGACTTGGATAGGTTGGGTGAGTGGGCAAATGCATGGCAGATGCAGTATAATGTGGATAAATGTGAGGTTATCCACTTTGGTGGCAAAAACAGGAAAGTAGACTATTATCTGAATGGTGGTCTATTAGGAAAAGGGGAGATGCAACGAGACCTGGGTGTCATGGTACACCAGTCATTGAAAGTAGGCATGCAGGTGCAGCAGGCAGTGAAGAAAGCAAATGGTATGTTAGCATTCATAGCAAAAGGATTTGAGTATAAGAGCAGGGAGGTTCTACTGCAGTTGTACAGGGTCTTGGTGAGACCACACCTGGAGTATTGCGTACAGTTTTGGTCTCCTAATCTGAGGAAAGACATTCTTGCAGAGAAGGTTCACCAGACTGATTCCTGGGATGGCAGGGCTTTCATATGAAGAAAGACTGGATAGACTCGGCTTGTACACGCTAGAATTTAGAAGATTGAGGGGGGATCTTATAGAAACATACAAAATTCTTAAGGGGTTGGACAGGCTAGATGCAGGAAGATTATTCCCGATGTTGGGGAAGTCCAGAACTAGGGGTCACAGTTTAAGGATAAGAGGGAAGTCTTTTAGGACCGAGATGAGAAAATCATTTTTTACACAGAGAGCGGTGAATCTGTGGAATTCTCTGCCACAGAAGGTAGTTGAGGCCAGTTCATTGGCTATATTTAAGAGGGAGTTAGATGTGGCCCTTGTGGCTAAAGGGATCAGGGGGTATGGAGAGAAGGCAGGGATGGGATACTGAGTTGGATGATCAGCCATGATCATATTGAATGGCGGTGCAGGCTCGAAGGGCCGAATGGCCTACTCCTGCACCTATTTTCATTGTTTCTATGTTTCTATGTAACTCTGCAGGTCAAACAGCATCTCTGGAGAAAAGGAATAGGTGACGTTTCGGGTCAAGACCCTTCTTCAGTTAAACCAATTCATTTAACTCAGCCATTCAGATATTGCATCAAACGGTGTTTTCACCTGGCAGAAGATGCCTGCAGCCCCATAGTATCCCACAAAACCATCCCATTAGTCTCCTAAACGGTCAGACTGCACATAAATTGGGCATTCATAAACTGAAGAGGGCCTGTGCATCAAAATTAGCACACTCATGTTTAAATATTCTGCACTATTTAATAAAGAATAAGATATTTTAGTCTATACTTATCAATACATATATTTAATAAACCACTACTGTAACTGGCAACTGTTTTTTGTAGTCTCTCTAATCTTGCGGGGCAGAGCCTTGCTAGTCGAGGCGCCCGTGGCCGACCCCTGGGTCGGCGAACGGAGGCACCCGGAGAGGACCCAGTGGCGATAGTGGAGAGATCAGTGTGGTGGTCGATGAAGGCGCCAACCGACGGACACATGGAAGTGAGGACGCCACTGCTAGGGGTAGGAACAAAGGAGGCCCTGGTGTGGGCGGACTGCCATGAGTGGGAAAGGGGAGGGGGAAGGAGGGAGAACAAAGGGGGATCTGGCATGGGGTTGCTTTGTAACTTTGTTGTTGCTCTTTACGGGTGACTATTTACATACCTTGGGTATGCAAGCAAAGAATTTCACTGTGATTTCTCACATGACAATAACGTTTTCATTCATTCAGTCATTCATTCATTGCAGATTTTGATATTTGGTTAACACTTCGATTGTTTGGTCCTGATTTCAGCAGAGAATAATTTGATATGCTTAAATGTTCCATCACTAATTGCAGATGAATAACTCTGGATTCCACATGTGTGAGCTTGACTTGCTGGGTGGAAAAAGGAAAGGAATATAGTCGCCTTGCTTGAAACTGTGCTCTGATTAGTGTCATGGGGGCCATTTAGAGTTGACTATTTCTGTTCAATTACAGAAGCTAGATTTGATTCAGCAAGGGTCAAGTGCTTTTGCAATCTTCTCTTCATCAATGGCTGCAATCTTACCTCTAGTGGCTGTGCGCAGTTATTCTGCATTTCAGCAACAAATGGGCCAAAGGAGAGTTCATGCTGAAATTTCAATGTCCCATGAACACTTGTTTCTTGAAATCATCCATTTCACCAGTGGAAATGAAGGAGAAATGGTACAGTTGATAGCATTTCCTTAAATTTGTGAAATGTGCGGTTCGAAACTGAGGGCCATTATCAGAAAAAAACCCTGCAAGGTAGACACAACTATTCATACATAGACCTCGACTCACATTCAGCAATGAGGCACGATCCTTTGTTTTTTACTTCGATCCACTTTGATTCGTAACAGGAAATTGTTATTCCCTTTTTCATAAAAGTCCTTCATTTTCCTGACCAAAGCCTCAATTTATCTCATCATCCGTGTCCGCAAGGTGGCGCAGCAGTAGAGCTGCTGCTTACCGAGACCCGGGTTCGATCCCAACTATGGTTGTTGTCTAGATGGAGTTTGTACATTCTCCCCGTGACCTGTGTGGGTTTTCTCCGGGAGCTGCAGCTCCAGTTCCCTCACAGTCAGTAACAAGCTGCAGATGGAAGCAATACACACAGACATCAGGGAGATGCAAAGTTTTCCTGATCTCACACATCCTGCAGGAGGAGCATACCCTTGCCCGACTGCCATTTTCAATACACTGTTAAAAGAGGAATTGGTGAAACAAAGAAGACTTCCTTAAGAAGGGTCCCGACCTGAAACATCGCCTGTCCATTTTGTCCACAGACGGTACTGGACTCATTGGGTTTCTCCAGCACTTTTACTGAAGATTCCATCATCTGCAGTCTCTTGTATCTCCTTTCCTTATCTTTCCTTTTACCTCAACTTTTTTTTAGAAATACAGCGCGGAAACAGGCCCTTTCGGCCCACCGGGTCCGTGCCGACCTACGATCCCTGTACACTAGCACTATCCTACACACTAGGGACAATTTTTATATTTCGCAAGCCAATTAACCTACAAACCTGTACATCTTTGGAGTGTGGGAGGAAACCGAAGATCTCGGAGAAAATCCATGCAGGTCACAGGGAGAATGTACAAACTACGTACAGACAGCACCCGTAGTCGGGATTGAACCCAGGTCTCCCGGAGCTGCTAGCGCTGTAAGGTAGCAACTCTATTGCTGCGCCACCATGCCACCCCTGCTTGCCGAAGCTTCTTTATCCAAAGCCTCATCACGCACCCCAATCGCAACACTCCACCTCAACACACAGCTTCTACCAAAACAACCACTCCCAACTTGAGACAATCACCCTGGGACAGAAACGGCTGTGTTTCAAATCTCCTGTCCTGCTCCTTCTCTCAGCTGCTCACTCATTGGTGAAACTGACCAACACTAATGGCTGCTTTTTGTACCTGGCTGTGGAAATGTGATTTTTACTTCGACAAACGGCATGCCAACTGTTCAAAACAAAGAAAGCTGTGGTAAATGGTAGCCATTGAAACAATTGTACAGACTAAACTAGTCTCACCACCATGTTTGAATTATGGCCGTTCCATCTGCTTGTATTGGACTAAATCTTCTACCATGTGTGGATAATATTCTCATTGATGCAGTAATTTAACATATAAACTTGAGTTTCAACCATTGCAAGCTAAACAACATTGTTTAACATATATTCATCGTCCAGTCCACAATCACAAGGCACAATTTAAAAATGACTGGCAATGGTGACATAAATAACCAGCTGAGCAGATTTTGGTGGCATTAATGAAGGGATAAACATTGTCCCGGATGGTTTTCTTTGAGAAGTGCAGTTGGGTTTTTATTCGACTACCTAAGCTGTGCTGCAGATGAACAGCAGTATTTTCCGTCACGTGGTATTTTACTGCAGTGCCAAACTAGAATTACGTGCTTTTTTCCTAGACCCACTCAACCAAGGCTGAACCTTTTGAGCATTTGCAGGGCATAAGTGATTGAGATAAGCCTGCACAAAGCTAGGGAAATTACGGCACCACCTACCCTGATTACAGATAATTAAATGATGCTCCTCCTTGCTCTAAATGGTGCATATCTTGACAATTCTCAAGATTTAATCAGGATTTTTTCATAATTTATGGAAAGTACTGGCACTCTGGGGATTTTACAGAACACTCTGGGTCACTGCAGATGGACAGTCCATCTTATTTCTTTAAACAGAGAGAAATCTTCAAAGAATTCTCTGAATGAAGTATTAACACAGGATTCTCTCACCTGCCCTTTTTTCCTTGGGATGTTACGACAGTTCATATCAATTGCAGCACACAGTCAAGGAGATTCTGATCCTTCTGAAATCTGGTGCCCTTCCAGCTGTCAATGACCAGACTTGTCAATCGATTAACCTTCCAGGTCCAAGCCAAGGTGGTATATAATTGCTGTTAAATGATGTGCTCCTATGCATGGGATAGAACATAGCACAGTACTTTGGCCCACAATGTTTAAGCCGAACATGATGCCTAGTTGAACTGCTCATCTGCCGTTAAATGATTCATATCCAAGGTATTGCCTGGACTTCCATGTGCCTATCTAAATGCCTCCTAAGCCCCACTATCGTATCTACCCCCACCAATGGTTCAATGGCTGTTCAATAGTACTTTATTTGTCACATATGCAACTGCACAGTGAAATTCCTTTTGCATATATTACACATGCAGGCACAAAGTTGGAGGTTTACACTCTGGGGAAAAAGGTTCTGAATGTCTACCCTAGAGAATGGGGTTTTTTTGCGAGGAAGAGTGTTTGAAATCCTGCATTCTGTCACCTTAAAGATCCTATAAAAGCTCTTACTTTCTTCTCTGAGCTAACCTCACCTTAGATGTCCCAAGATGAGGAAACCTGGTTGCCAAAAAGAAAATTTGCAAAGCGGGCAATAAAATATGTAACTTGACGTTGTGCTTCCTGGGAGTGGCTGGTCTGCTCACCTGCTCTCCCTCCAGCTGTTTTCTATTTTGAGCTGCTACCGTTTTGCGTTCAGAATATTTAGCCCTTTAACAACCCAGAAATACGGGCACAAGCCTTAGATCATTCTACAAATCACTGAGCAAATGCAGGGATGCATCTTTACTTTGCCATGCTTTTTGAACCATTTTCTGTAAGTTTAACTGGGACTAAACATAAAAGAAACACTCACAATACATCAGCGCACTACTTCACTGTGTTCCTATATTGTTTCCCTACTGTGTTGTTCACTTAATAACTGAAATCTACACTAAAATAAATTTCTGTTGTTGGAGCAATGTAAGAAAAATTAACTAAGTAGATTATTGTTAACTAAATAAATTGTTATTAATATTTAGTCTAAAAGCGCTTTCTCACGGGGCGACTTGAGGCAAGATGTAACCAGAGTGAGGTGGTCGTGGTCTAGCACGATATCACACGATATAACGGGGGTTGATAAAGAGTTCCCATGGGTACTCGGCATTTCTGTTATTTGTGCGAGTGACTTGTCCGTCTCCCGAGCTTTCCCGTTAAATCTTGAATGAACATTGAGAATCCCCATTCATAAAAGAGAAGGTAATTGCGCGGGAGGGTTAATAATTGACAATCTGCTGCTGCCTGCCCGCTGAGTTAAAAAGTTCCCACGGTCACGATATACAGTGTATCGTGAGTCTTGCGTGGGAACTTTTTAACTCAGCGGGCAGGCAGCAGCAGATTGTCGCTCCCTTCAGTTTCACCCCACCTACACCCCACTGCTTCCCGGCCATGTGTGTGATCCCTTCCCTCCCCTCTTCAGCTCCCCGCCCATTGCACCGGCGCGGGGGCTTTGCACTGTCTTCACGTCGGCGATGCCAGCAGGTCAGTGCCAGTCACCGGAGACGTCAGGACCAACGGGACACCGACCCCCAGGCCCACTGCAAGCACTGAGATCCCAGAGACCCACAGCCAGCAGCAGCGCAGCCCCGTTCCAACTCCAGAGGAACACGCTCCCCGTAGGGACAGAAGCTGATGGTGTGCAAGGTACGTCTTGTTCTTGGGGTTTGCGGATGAGGGGGCGCAGCTCGGGCTGTGACGTCTCCGGCCACCCCCCTGTACAGGAGCTGAGACTGGGAACTGTGGGGTTGTTTGCAGTTGCAGAGGGAGGGGGAGGGGGCAAGGGCGGTACAGTTCACAGTCTCAGCTCCAGTCCAGGGGGATGGCCGGAGACGTCAGGACCAACGGGACACCGACTGCAAGCACGGAGATCCCAGAGACTCACAACCAGCAGCAACTCTAGCCCAGCCCCGCTCCAACTCCAGAGGAACCCGGGTTGCGGATGAGGGGGCGCGGATTCCTCTGGAGTTGGAGGGACAGGGAGACACAGCGGCTCTCAGTACACCTCTCCTACACTTGTCTCCCGCACTAAGATCATCTCGCAGAGAATGATCCCAGCCTAACAGCATGTTCATTCCAGATTACTCACCTTCTGTCCCCTCTGTCCATCTTCCGGGTTCACCGTTCGCAGGAGTTCCCACGGTACACGCAAGAGTTAATACGGTTATCGCACTGGCCACTACGTGCATATAATGTTGCAATCTTCAACCACAAGTGTACAAGTCACTCTTGGAGAAATTCAAACTTGCTTGAATTTTCTCCCGAGTCACCAAGTTACACGAGTACCTGCCGTTAGCGCCACGGTGGTCCACGGTGGTCCACGAATGCCGTACGGTTATCGCATGGGGTTCCCACGATGTTCAACTCTGGTTAACTCTTGCGTCAAGTCGCCCCGTGAGAAAGCGCTATTAGTACTAAAAGCAAATTAACACCATTATCTATTAGATCTGTCATATCTGCCTACATTAGTAGTGTCAAAAAGAAAAACGAGTGAATATTAAACTTTAAAACTATAATTGATACTGAAAAACATGATAGTTTCTGAAACATTATTCTTATTCAGTCACTTTTAGCGTATCTTAATTAGATCCTGAGAGCGATGCCTATTGGAGCTATGCTCCTAGTAGGGCCACCCATGGCGGTAAGGTCGAGGGGTAGGTCTCTGACAAAGAGCAATCCAACCAAAACCTGAATGGTGGAACAGGCAGAGGATGATGTCTGACTTTAGTGGAGCGTCACAACGGCTGGGAAAGCGGATGAAGGCTGCAGCAGAAAAGGGTTGTCTTGGACTCCATGCCACTGGATCCTGACGTAGATCTGTCAAGGACCGTGGGGTGGCTGTCTGTGCACCAGTCTCCCCACGTTAAACAAAGTCAAGCACAGGCGTCCTCCATATAGGGAATAACACCCTGGAGACACCCATGGTTAGCCACGACTGCAGGGGGCCTAATATAATATAATATAATAAAATGGGAAAAAATACATTGTGAAATGGAGTCATGATCAAAAGGTTTAATTGATACTTTATATTTGTCAATACATTTTCCTGTCCAAATAGATAAATTACCAAAATAGACAAATTGGAGTCAACAGTCTATTTACAGAAAATCTATTTACTTTCTCTTCACATGGGTAATATGAGTAGGAATCCTCGATTGACCAAGCATGAAGGACGTAATTTGTATAGCAATCCATTAGCCTCTCCTCTCTTTCGCTGAGAATCTACTCATGTCACATTTTTAAAATATAAAGTATTTGCGCTGTATTCCATCCACAGCATAGAAATAATTTTGAATGGGCCTTTTGCAAGTCAAAAGGCTGTCACGAAGATTTATTTGTAGTCCCCACCTGCAATCTCTCCTGCAATTTATTTTGATGCATCTGTGACACAGCACACAAAAACTAAATGTGCATTACTGACAGTCTGCATCCGCAAGTTAATGGGATGAGTTCCATTGTTCCGAGTTTTGACATTTGTTCTCCTACTCTGAGAAAGAAATGACGAAGATTAGATTATTCTGCTCCCGACACGGTGAGGGAATCATACTGCATGATTAATCTGTGCCTGTTCACTGTGATACCGGCAGGATGGTAAATTAGTGTACCATGTCACAGATGCTTCAAAATAAATTCATGCTGCCTGCAGTTTTCAACATTTGCTGCATGAAGCCACTTATCCTTGCGGCACATAGAACATAGAGGATAGAACATAGAACAGTACAGCACAAGAACAGGCCCTTCGGCCCACAATGTACATCAGTCTATGAAAGTATGCATGCAGGTACAGCAGGCAGTGAAGAAAGCGAATGGCATGTTGGCCTTTATAACAAGAAGAGTCGAGTATAGGAGCAAAGAGGTAATTCTGCAGTTGTACAGAGTCCTAGTGAGACCACACCTGGAGTATTATGTGCAGTTTTGGTCCCCTAATTTGAGGAAGAACATTCTTGCTATTGAGGGAGTGCAGCGTAGGTTTACAAGGTTTATTCCCGGGATGGCGGGACTGCCATATGCTGAGTGAATGGAGCGGCTGGGCTTGTACACTCTGGAGTTTAGAAGGATTAGAGGGGATCTTATTGAAACATATAAGATTGTTAAGCGTTTGGACACGCAAGAGGCAGGAAACATGTTCTCGATGTTGGGGGAGTCCAGAAACAGGGGCCACAGTTTAAGAATAAGGGGTAAGCCATTTAGAACGGAGACAAGGAAACACTTTTTCTCACAGAGAGTTGTGAGTCTGTGGAATTCTCTGCCTCAGAGGGCGGTGGAGGCAGGCTCTCTGGATGCTTTCAAGAGAGAGCTAGATAGGGCTCTTAAAGATAGCGGAGTCAGGGGATATGGGGAGAAGGCAGGAACGGGGTACTGATTGGGGATGATCAACCATGCTGGCTCGAAGGGCCGAATGGCCTACTCCTGCACCTATTGTCTATTGTCTATTGTTTAATGTCTGCCGAACATGATGCCAAGACCATCTTTCATCTACCTGCGCATAATCCCTCCATTTCTCTGCATATCCATGTGCCTATCCAAAAACCTCTTAAATGCCACGATGGTGTCTGTCTCAAACACCAATCCTGGCAGCACATTCCGGGCACACCATCCTCTGTGAGAAAAGGTGCCCCGCACCTCTCCTTTAAACGTTGTCCCTCTCATCTTAAAGCTATACCATCCTGTATTTAATATCAGCAGAGGACTGAAACTGTGAGAGCCTGGCGCTGTTTAATACAAGGCAACATCTCATACAGAATTATTTAGACGAGTGCTACAAACAAATCGAAATTGGATGGCACTGGTAGAGTAAGACAGTAGACCTAGTGAAAGGCATGCATCAAAGGAGAAAGCTCCCATAACCTCAAGGGAGCACGATGAAGCTTCCAATCATAATCTCAGGAGAGATTTGGTAGAGACGGCCTTGGATATATATGCTAGGCATCCAGCTACAAACACCTAGAAGGCGTAAAGGAGGAAGTTTCTTAATCTTACTTCTATGATCAAGTTGTGTGAATTAATCTTTAAATGCCACAATCTACTATGGAATATTATACTACTCTATTCACTGCAATGTAGGCAAGTGTGAGATCATCAACTTTGGACCTGCAAAGGATAGATACAACACTTTCAAAGCAATAAAACTGAGAAAATTCAAAGTGATTAAGAGGTCCCAAATACTATGAACAGCTTTTCAAAGGATTTATGGATCTTGGATGGAGCGCTGTGTGGAATTATCAAACTTGCACCGGGAGTCCAGATACATTTTGAGAATGTACAAGCCAGGACTGAACTTCCTGGGATATAATTAATGGATGATTTTTAGGTTTAGATTTATTATCGCCATGTGTACAAAAATACAAACTTTGTTTTACATGTTATCCAATCAGATCGTATAATCTATATTATTAAATCTCTGATCTTGACCGCTTTTGGCCCACTGTGCTGCGATTTCCGACAGAACGCCGCCACCTACGGCCGTCATTTTAGGCCACCTCGCTCAGAGCCCCTCTCCGCCTTACGGGTGCAGAGGATTTTTCCCATCGATGAAAAATCAGAGAGATATTAATGTTTTTTTTAAATTCACCATTCCCTATGCTGCCCCTGCTGGAGGGAGTGGGAGGGACTATAAAACCAGGAAGTGGTGTGCCTCACTTAGTCTCTGCAAGATGGATGAAGACAAGGGTCACGTCTATCTGAATAACACTGAACAAATGTCTACACAACTGTGAGTACCCTTAATGTGGTTTGAAAATGAAAATATGGTTTGTTTGAAGTAAAAAGGCACTGCCTGCAAATAGTTGTTTCGGTGCTTTAGCTTGAAGTTGAAAGGCACTACTTACTGCAAATGGTGGCTTGGGTGCTTTGGCTTGAGGTTGAAAGGCACTACTTACTGCAAATGGTGGCTTGGGAGCTTTGGCTTGAAGTTGAAAGGCACTACTTACTGCAAATGGTGGCTTGGGTGCTTTGGCTTGAGATTGAAAGGCACTACTTACTGCAAATGGTGGCATGTGTTGAAAGGCACTACTTGCAGTAAATGGTGGCTTGGGTGATTTAGCTTGAAGTTGAAAGGCACTACTTGCTGCAAATGGTGGCTTGGGTGCTCTGGCTTGAAGTTGAAAGTCACTACTTACTTCAAATAGTGGCTTGTGTGCTTTGCTTAAAGTTGAAAGGCACTACTTACGGCAAAATGTGGCTTTGGGTGCTTTGGCGAGGTTGAAAGGCACTACTTACTGCAAATGGTGGCTTGGGTGCTTTGCTTGAAGTTGAAAGGCACTATTTACTGCAAATGGTGGCTTGGGAGCTTTGGTTTGAAGTTGAAAAAAATCACCATTCTCTCTGCTGCACCTGCTGGAGGGAGAGGGAGGGACTATAAAACCAGGAAGTGGTGTCCCTCACTACAAGATGGATGAAGCCAAGGGTCACGTTTCTATGAGCTCTGAATAACACTGAACAAATGTCTACACAACTGTGAGTACCCTTAATGTGGTTTGAAAATGAAAATATGGTTTGTTTGAAGTAAAAAGGCACCGCCTGCAAATGGTTGTTTGGGTTCTTTGGCTTGAAGTTGAAAGGCACTATTTACTGTAAATGGTGGCTTGGGAGCTTTGGTTTAAAGTTGAAATGCACTACTTACTGCAAATGGTGGATTGGGTGTATTGCCTTGAAGTTGAAAGGCACTACGTACTGCACATGGTGGCTTGGGTGCTTTGACTTGAAGTTGAAAGGGACTACTTACTGCAAATGGTGGCTTGGGTGTTTTGGCTTGAAGTTGAAAGGCACTAATTACTGCAAATGGTGACAAGTGATTTGGCTTGAAGTTGAAAGGCACTAATTACTGCAAATGGTTGTGGGTGATTTGGCTTGAAGTTGAAAGGCACTTCTTACTGCAAATGGTGGCTTGGGTGCTTTGGCTTGAAGTTGAAATGCACTACTTACTGCAAATGATGGCTTGGGTGCTTTGGCTTGAAGTTGAATTGCACTATTTACTACAAATGGTGGCTTGGGAGCTTTGGCTTGAGGTTTAAAAAAATCACCATTCTCTCTGCTGCACCTGCTGGAGGGAGGGGGAGGGACTATAAAACCAGGAAGTGGTGTGCCTCACTCATTCTCTGCAAGATGGATGAAGCCAAGGGCCACGTCTCTATGAGCTCTGAATAACACTGAACAAATGTCTACACTACTGTGAGTACCCTTAATGTGGTTTGAAAATGAAAATATGGTGTGTTTGAAGTAAAAGGCACGACCTGCAAATGGTTGTTCGGGTGCTTTGGCTTGAGGTTGAAAGGCACTACTTACTGTAAATGGTGGCTTGGGTGCTTTGACTTGAAGTTGAAAGGCACTACTTACTGCACATGGTGGCTTGGGTGCTTTGGCTTGAGGTTGAAAGGCACTAATTACTGCAAATGGTGGCAGGTGATTTGGCTTGAAGTTGAAAGGCACTACTTACTGCAAATGGTGGCATGAAGTTGAAAGGCACTACTTCCTGCAAATGGTGGCTTGGGAGCTTTGGCTTGAAGTTGAAAGGCACTTCTTACTGCAAATGGTGGCTTGGGTGCTTTGGCTTGAAGTTGAATTGCACTATTTACTACAAATGGTGGCTTGGGAGCTTTGGCTTGAAGTTTAAAAAAATCACTATTCTCTCTGCTGCAACTGCTGGAGGGAGGGAGGGGGAGGGACTATAAAACCAGGAAGTGGTGTGCCTCACTCATTCTCTGCAAGATGGATGAAGCCAAGGGTCACGTCTCTATGAGCTCGGAATAACACTGAACAAATGTCTACACTACTGTGAGTACCCTTAATGTGGTTTGAAAATGAAAATATGGTTTGTTTGATGTAAAAGGCACTACCTGCAAATGGTTGTTCGGGTGCTTTGGCTTGAAATTGAAAGTCACTACTTACTGTAAATGGTGGCTTGGGTGCTTTGATTTGAAGTTGAAATGCACTACTTACTGCAAATGGTGGCAGGTGATTTGGCTTGAAGTTGAAAGGCACTAATTACTGCAAATGGTGGTGGGTGATTTGGCTTGAAGTTGAAAGGCACTTCTTACTGCAAATGGTGGCGGGTGATTTGGCTTGAAGTTGAAAGGCACTTCTTACTGCAAATGGTAGTTTGGGTACTTTGGCTTGAAGTTGAAAGGCACTACTTACTGCAAATGGTGGCATGGAGTTGAGTTGAAAGGCACTACTTACTGCAAATGGTGGCTTCGGTGCTTTGGCTTGAAGTTGAAAGGCACTACTTACAGCAAATGGTGGCTTGGGTGCTTTGGCTTGAAGTTGAAAGTCACTACTTACTGCAAATGGCGGCTTGGGTGCTTTGGCTTGAAGTTAAAAGGCACTACTGCAAATGCACTTACTTCCTGTTTGCACTGTATATTGATTTAAGATAAAATTCTACCACTTACGGCTGTGATTTTTGGCCATCTTACTCAGTCCCCCCCCCTCCGCTGAGCAGGTGCAGAGAATTCTTCCCATCAATGAAAAATAAAAGTGTTATTAGTGTTTAAAAATGTTGAGAATCTCTCTCCTGCCAATCACGCCCTGAAAGCCACATCTTTTCCGGTGGGAGGGGGAGGGGTTATAAAACCTGGAAGTGTGGGTGTGGCTCAGTCTCTGCATGATGGGGGAGGGAGAGGTCATGACTCTGTCTGAGCTGTGAATCAACTGAACACACAGAATGTCTACTGAACTGTGAGTTTGGTGCTTTGTGTGGTTTTATGGTGGTTTCACCCTGCATGAAATGGTATGAAGCTGCATTTGAATTTGGTGGCCTTCGACCCTGCTTGAAGTGGAATGAAACTGCACTTGAATTTGGCGGCCTTGCATCCTGCTTGAAGTGGTATGAAACTGCACTTGAATTCGGTGGCCTTGCACCCTGCTTGAAGTGGTTGGAAACTGCACGAATTCGGTGGCCTTGCACCCTGCTCATAGTGGTAAGAAACTGCACTTGAATTTGGTGGCCTTGCACCCTGCTTGAAATGGAATTTCAAGGAATAGTCATGAGTCAACTGCCAGCCCACCAGCCGTGAGTTAGCTGCCAGCAGATCAGGCTTGAGGGACTGAGCTGCCACCCCAAGAACTCATACCGGCACTCCAGAAAGACCCCCCCACTTGCCACCAATATTGGAATTGGTGGAGAGGTGGAATATTGCGTCGGGGGACCAGCCCTCCCGTGTGAACATGGGACCCAACGGGTCCCACTTAGTCTAGTACTATATATAAATATGATCAATCCAAACTCAAGTACAATAGGTAGAGCAAAGAGGAAGATGCAGAGTGCAGAATATACTTCTCAGCATTCTAGTGCTCCAGTTCCACAGACAAAGTCTGATGTCCGCAATGGACTAGAATTGGCAATGAATGGTAATGCCCTAGTCTCAGATCCTCTTGTGTCCCAGTTCCCCAGACTCTCAATCCTCCGATCTTTCAAAAATCGAACTCTTTAAATACTGTCAGTGAACTTGCCTCCATAACGCTCTCATAGCACATAGACGTAGAACAGTGCACCACAGAAACAGACACAATTACAATGTTGTTATTGTCACTGAAAGGCTGATACCCCTTTAAGCATTGTGTCTCTGGGCAGGAGCAATGTTACGGAGACAATCAACGAAGAGCATTTGAATAATCTGCACACCAATTAATTGACATCCTTATGCCTCATATACTTTATGTCCCTACCTTAAGGCAAGAGGGGCAATGTTTAAATGAGGTGTTTGGGACAAGTGTTTTCAATAGAGGATGGTGAGTGCCTTGAAGACACTGCTGGGAAAGGTGGTGGTGGCAGATTGAATGGGGGCATTTAAGAGACTTTTGAGTAGTCACATGGTCGTGCCTGGGATGGGGATTATGGATTAGGTGCAGGCAGATAAGAGTTGGTCTTGACATTAGGTGCGGCATAGACATTGTTGGCTAAAGGGTCTGGTCTTGTGTTGTACTGTTACATGTACTATGTGCTATGAGAGGCCTGTGGAGGTAGGTTCCTCGTATGTTGCAAAATATACTTGGCAAATAAAGTATTATTGTGATTGTGATAAAGTATTATTGTGATTGTAAGTTCATGAAGTGTATTTAATGAGGAATTTGTTTCATTTTTCAAAGATCAGGAAATTGAGGGCCATGAGGCACAGAAACAAGATGAGACCTGGGGCAGATCAGCTTTCATTATATTGAATAACGGGAAAGGCTAGATGCCTTGGGCCTACCACTTCCTTATCCTCTTATATTTTATGTTGGTGCATTCTGCAATAAACTTTATTAGAAGTTAAAAGTCCTGCTCTGAGCACTCATGTAAGGATGGGATAGTTGAAAAGAATTAGTCATAAAGAGTGATAGTTAATGCATTGGGTAAATACATGACTGCTTTGGTGGAGTGAATTTATGAAGTTCACGATTAACCAGAATGAGTCTGATGTGCAGCCTTGACCACAAGGGAGAAAATATATCACTGCAAAATGATTTTGAATAAACTCCAATCTGGTAACCATTGAAATGGAAGATAGCACAAAATGATAGATTGGCCGCCTGCTTCAGAAAGCTTGGTGATTAGGAAAAAGCAGCTATGTACATCAAATAGAATAGGATATTTTGTAGAATGAATAACATGATTAGTATAGAGCTTGAGATTGAAAATGCGCAAAATGAGGCACCAGGCAAATGCAAAGGAGGCCATCTCTATGGTAGAAATAAGCCCAAGTGCCTAGGCAACGTTGACTGGTTCACTTGGCGTCCCAAGGGATGAATGATTCCCCAGTTACAATGAACTAGAAAAACTAATTTTAACCCAGTGCTGGCAACAGTGGATAGTTTCATCTTGGAAGATAGACACAAAACGCTGAAGTAACGCAGCGGGTCAAGCAGCATCTCTGGAGAAAAGAAATAGGCGATGTTTCGGGTCACACTGAAGAAGGGTCTTGACCCGAAACGCCACTTATTCCTTTTCTCCAGAGATGCTGTCTGACCCGCTGAGTTACTCCACAAATTGGGTCTTTCTTCAGTTTGAACCAGCATCTGCAGTTCCTTCCTACACGTTTCATCTTGGAATGTTATAACACAGATGCCACAGGCAGCCGTGAAGACCAAGACATCGGGTATCTATAAGGCAGAGATTTATTAGGTTGTTGATTAGTAAGGCCGTCAAAGGTTACAGCGAAAAGGCAGGAGAATGGGGTTGAGAGAGAAAAAAATACATCAGCATGACTTAATGGCAGAGTAGATGCAATGGGCTGAATGGCCCAATTCTGCTCCTATGGTCTCTGGCCACTGGTCACTGGTCACTTTGCTGGTCGTTCTCCTCCACCAGGATCAGTCTCCACTTTCCGTTTGGCGACATTGGTGCCATCTCCGACTCCGCGACGGGCTGTGCTGGGCCGAATTGGGTTGGGTTGTGTTGGGTTGGGTTGGGCTGGGCTGAGTTGGGCCGGTTTGGGCCGGACTGGATCGGGATGGGTTGGGCCGTTTCCTGTCCCTCCCTCTGAAAATTGTGTCCGTTTGGAGCCCTCCGCTGGCCATTCAGACCCTCCCACAACTGCAGTAAAGACGCGATGGCACTGGAAGGGGCAGATCATCCCTAGTGACAATAGAAGGGACCAATCCGCGCAGCGTTGAATGGCAGGAGAGGCAATAGATCTGCGCATGCACGGTTTTTAAGATATTTAAACCAATATCTCTTACCAGCTTCCACCGATTGGAACAAAACTTGGTGCAATCGCAGCACAGGAGAATGGTGAGTAAGCTGGCGAAAAATAGTAGTGCTATCGCGTACCGTTTTTGTGCAAATAGAATGACCGCCAAACCGGAAGATAGCAAGATCAGTGTTTTAGTTCTGTACAGATAGATATGCCATAAATGGTGATACGGGAAAATTGCAATTTTTAAAATTTTAAATTAATATCCTGCTGTCTCAATATGACCATGACATGAGACCAGAGCATCCAATCAAAATTCTGTGGTGGAGAATTTATCAAGACCATTTACAATGAAGCCACAATGAACACAGAAGGTACAGATGATTACTTTGTTATTGCAGTGGAAGCAGCTGGATTTATACAGAGAGACACAATTCTGTGGCAAATATATAAACACATTTTTAAATGGATTAACAGATTCAAACACATTTGAATATAATGCAAAACTTTTTATCGCAGACAAAACAAAAAATATCTAAATGCAGACAAATTATAATGATTTCTGGAATTAAAATAGGCACAGAAGGCATAGTCAGTAGACACACAATATAGCAGGCATGTAGAACACAACTTTCTAAATCATTTGTAGCCATCTTGAAACCATTCAAATCAACCCATAGAGATTACTGTTTTGCAGGCTCATAGAGATTGTGCTGTGGCATCTTCTGTGGTATTAATCAACAGGCATTCAAAATAGTTAGCAGTAAATCATCTGCGATTCAGGTACCAGCACAGAATGCTCAATACAGGAATTTAAATATTCTGTATTAACCCATGTCAGATAATGACATTCAGTTTAGATTGTTTGAGTTGGAGCCAAGAAAGAAAACCATTGTTTAATTTCTCCTTACCACTCATATAAAACGGGGAATAAAGTGACATGAGACAGAGAAGCCCTTTCTATTACATGGATGGTCCTTGATGCACAGCAGCCATCCTTTGGCCTGTAAAGGTGGTTCAAACACAGTTAAAATTGTGGAATTCTGTAGAAGAATTGAATTGCCTGTACTCCCGGAATGATAATTTTTTTGTGACCCATTATGTGCACTGTGAGAGATTGAAATGACTTTGATTCTGGAAAGTGGCAGAATTGGCAGGAGGGGTACACATAAAGCAAATATGTGAAGCCATTAATACTCTGCAAGTAGAGAGGCCTGCAATCCATGCAGACCTTCATGCGCACTCTGCCTGCCTGACACTGGCTAGAGTGAATGCATCGGATATGTCCTCATTCTTCAGGGAACAGGGGTTCCCCTCCCCTACTATAGATGAGGCTCGCACCAGGGTCTCTTCCATACCCCGTAACACTGCTCTCTCTCCCGATCCCCCCCCACTCATAACAAGGGCAGAGTCCCCCTAGTCCTCACCTTTCACCTCACTAGCCGTCACCTACAACAAATAGTCCTCCGTCATTTTCGCCACCTCCAACGTGACCCCACCACTCGCCACATCTTCCCATCTCCCCCCCTGTTGCCTATTTCCTTCGTTCCATAGATGCTGCTGCACCCACTGAGTTTCTCCAGCACTTTTGTCTACCTTTGATTTTCCAGCATCTGCAGTTCCTTCTTAAACACTGGCTAGAATGAATTAAATGAAGCCTTCTCTCTCTCCACAGAGATGCTCAGTGACCTCTTCTAAACTGGAGATGTTGTTTGTATCTCAAGTAGCAGCCTGAAAGAAACCAGATGTGTAAAAGCTTAGAGCCATCAAGTTAGAACTGCATTGACAGCCAGAGGAAATAATACAGCAGCAAGCATGTAATTAGTTCATAATTGCCTTATGGTGCTGGTGGGGAAACCTTCAAAATATTCAACATTATATTCAGCAACGACGATCCAGACAGACTGCTGCATGAAGCTTGAAAATGACGGCAGCACCACAAGTGATCTCGTCATCTGGTCTTGGTTCAGGATGCGCAGAACCTATGGCCTCCTTCTAGGGGCAAGACTCATTAGATAAGTGTCAGAATCAAAAAACAGTTGAATTTTAATATTACGAATAACATTGTTTTAAGTAAGCTGCCTCTGAGCCAACATTATCTATTGTCTATTAACATCCTTTTTTTCTGATTTCCATGTTCCATTGATAAAGGTTATAGTAGAAAAAAAGAGACTACCCCACCTTCATTCATGGCTGATCTATCTTTCCAATAGGTCAACATTTAGGAAACATTTAGACAGGTACATGGATAGGAAAGGTTTAGAGGGATAAGGTCCAAATGCAGGCAGATGGGACTATTGTAAATGGGACATGTGGGCAAGTTTTCCAAAGGGCCAGTTTCCACACTGTAAGACTCGGTGACTTTAAAATAGCAGTGTTCAAAGTCAATATTTTAGTTGTGTATGTTTATTGTAAAATTCTGAATATATATCTAAGTAATTAAATTTATTTTTATTTGAAAGCATGTTTCAAAGTAATCTTGATCCAGTAAATAAATCTTTCTGGATCTGCAAGGAATGCAATTGCAATTCCATGCTTTACTGGTTTATATCCTTTAGTGAAATGACCTAACCTCACTCCTTTATTGTCTCTCAGCATCCAACCGAGGATAAAAAATTTCATATAAGCTCAGTTGAGCTTGTTTCAATCTTGCTGAGAGTCTTACTTCATTAAACAAGTGACTGCTTTAATTTTGAAGGTGTCAGTTATTCTGAAATTGGTAACCCTGCCATAATTCAATTCTCTGAAGACAAAATGAGCAACCTGTAACATTGAACTTAATATTCAACCAAGTCAGTCAAAATATTGTTCATTTCAGCAAAGATAGACACAATATGCGTAGCAAGTATGCACTGAAGATAGACACAAAATGCTGGAGTAATTCAGTGGGATAGGCAACATCTCTGGAGAGAAGGAATGAGTGATGTTTCGGGTTGAGACCTTTCTTCAGACTGAGAGTCAGGGGAGAGGGAGACTAGAGATATGGAGGGGTAAGGTGTGAAAATTACACTTCAAAGCAGATGCAAAGCAAGGAAATGTAGAATGGTTCATTGTTTGCTGAGGGGAAGTGACAATGACCCATGCAATCAGTAAAATTAATCAGGACAGTTAAACTAGTCGGAGAACTAGGGTGGGGGAGGGATGGAGAGAGAGGGAAAGCAAGGGTTACTTGAAGTTAGAGAGGTCAATATTCATACATGCTGCCCAAGCGAAATATGAGGTGCTGTTCAGCCTGACAGCCTAAGTCGCCAGGCCACTTTCCACCACCCTCCCGCCAGTACAACCCATTCTCGCCCCCATGACTAACACAGGCCTAAGTACAACGTGTGTGTTTTTCTCGCACTACCCCAAGAAGACCACTATGAATTCTGACAATATTTTAGGTTTTGAATATTATTAAAATAGTTTTATTTTAGAAGTGTTTCAGGGCCATTGTGGGATATGTTAGCAGCCTGAAGCAGGTGTCTCTCATGTTGCTTGGTGTTCCAGAGGCTGTTTACAGGCACTTCACAGTTCCAACTTGGGACTAATTCATGAATGACCATCAAATGAAGTAACACAACACAACACCCAAGAAATGACAGAGAGGGAAAGAACCATGACATCAGGTCTTATCATAAAACACGCGTCATAGTTTATGCATTAAATGTGGTGGCACTGCAGTTTCCAGCAGTTATACACAGGGTGAATGTGAAAAAGACTTAAACTGATATGAACAAGTCAGCCTGGCATATTACCCAAATGGGGATAGTAATTTATTTTGGATCTTGCAGAAGAAATAAGCTGTGGTGGTAATTAAAAAGCTTATAAACTGGTTTGTAAAATTACATTCTCTATCTGCCGTAGCCATTGTCAGATAATGTTTCCAGGTATAGGGTTATTACAGCCAAGACTGTGGAAGTTCAATATGGTGACAGTAAAACAACTGAAGAAGGGTCTCGACCCAAAACGTCACCCATTCCTTCTCTCCAGAGATGCTGCTTGTCTTGCTGAGTTTCTCCAGCATGTTGTATCTATCTTCGATTTTAACCAGCATTTGCAGTTCCTTCCTACGCAAGGTGACAGTAAAACAGCAGCCATGGAGGTAATAAGTGTGCTGACGCGAAGCATCACCTATCCATGTCCTCCACAGATGCTGCCTGATCCACTGAGTTACTCCAGCACTTTGTGTTTTTGCCATGGTGGTAAATTATGCTTGGTGGGTTGAACACTCACACCTATTTCATTTAACTATCGTACAACTGTCGTGGCCTGCGTTTGGGCAGAGCGCAGGGGATAAAGGTCGCCGCTCAGTTGTTGACAACCTCCTGGAGAACTGTGACATACTATGTATGCAAGAGACATTCTTAGCGAAGCAAGACTTGGACAAACTCAATTCTCTCAATGACAACTTTCATGGGGCTGGGGAGTCTACAACTGACCTTGGCATGGGAATAGTCAGAGGTAGGATACCAGGTGGTGTGGCTATCCTATGGAACAAGAAGCTTGACTCATCAGTAAATGTGATTCAGCTTGATGTTGACTGGTGCATTGCTATACACTTTGCTCACAACGACAAGGAATTTGTTATCCTGAATGTATACACACCCTATGAATGCCATCAGAATGAGGATGAATATTTAAATAGACTTGCTTTCATCTATTCTTTCATTCAAAACAATAATTATTGTAGTGTATATGTCATTGGGGATATGAATGCAGATATCTCAGATAGGAACTCATTATTTGCCAATCATTTGGCTCGGTTCTGTCAAGATAATAATTTAATATTGTCAAGCAAAGTGCTTTTACCTACAGATAGTTACACTTATATTAGTGAGGCCTGGCACACCACATCATGGCTGGACCACTGTATTAGTACAGCTGATGCACATGCCTCATTGGGGTGTATGAGCATTCTGTACGGGGCAGCAATGACTGATCATATACCTGTTGCTATGACAATAAATGTTGAACACATACCTGTGGTATCCAGAGGTAGAAATAGCTTTAATACAGAAAAACTGGACTGGTCAACGCTTACAAAGGAAGGCATCCTAGCCTATTATGCCCATACAGATAAATCCTTAAGCAATATTCATCTACCTAAAGATGCAATAATATGTAGTAATGTTCATTGTAAAGATATGAAGCATAGGAGAGATATCTGCTCCATGTATAATGATATAGTAAGCGCTTTATATGTAGGCAGTAAGCCCTACTGCAAGCATAAAAATAAGACACATAACATCAGGCCTGGCTGGATTGAGTATGTAGCTGAGTATCATACTGAAGCCCGTGAAGCCACCAAATCATGGGCTATGGCAGGTTGACCCAGACAGGGGCCTGTGTTTGAGCACAAGAAGCTCACTAATGCAAGGTATAAGTATGCTGTTCGCTTCATCTGTAAAAACGAGCAAGCTATGAGGGCTGATTCCATGGCTAAGAAGCTGCTAAGTAACAATGCTACAGATTTTTGGAAGGAAGTGAGAGCTCTTAGCTGTTGCAAAACATCTCTACCATGTACTGTAGATGGAATCTCCGGAACAGCTAATATCGCGGAGTTATGGCGAAAACATTATAGCACTTTATTCAACTGTGTCCAAGATGACTTGTATAGGGTGGAAAATATTGAGAGTAATGACTCGATGGCGATTATGTCACATGAGGTGTATCATGCCATGAACAAGCTGTCCAACAACAAAGCAAGTGGCTTGGATCATATCTCTGCTGAACATCTTAAGTATGCGAGTATGAAGATAGCTCCTCTCCTAGCTATTTGTTTTACTGGCTTTATGATTCATGGCTTGTTACCAGACTCAGTGTTGTCTGTCCTGTTAGTGCCGGTCATTAAGGACAAAGCTGGTAAAGTAGGCAGCCTAAATAATTACAGGCCGATAGCTTTAGCCAGCATATTGTCAAAAGTTTTAGAAAGAGTTCTGCTGGATAGAATAAATGAGTTTGTTAACTCCACAGATAACCAGTTTGGCTTTAAAGCTAAACATGGCACTGACATGCATATATGCTCTAAAGGAGATTGTAAACAAATATAGAGGTAAAAACTCTTCAATCCTTATGTGCTTTATTGATGCTTCCAAAGCCTTTGACCGTGTTAATCACAGAAAGCTGTTTGGTAAAATGAGTCAAAGAGGGGTGCCTGAATACATTGTTAGAATTCTGGCCTACTGGTATGCCCACCAGACTATGCAAATAAAATGGGGCAATAGGGTCTCAGCCCCATTTGGGGTTAGCAATGGTGTTAGACAAGGGGGAATTTTGTCCCCAGTCCTTTTTAATCTATATATTGATGATCTGTCTAAACAATTGAAAGCCTGTAACACTGGGTGCGTGATTGGTAATATTTTAGTGAACCATATTACGTATGCAGATGATCTTGTGGTCTTTAGTCCATCTAGCGCTGGTCTCCAGCAGCTCCGTACTATATGTTCTGTGTATGGTGTGGAACATGACATTAAATATAATGCTAGTAAGAGTGCTGTTATGATCTGTAGAACCAAAGAGGATAAATGCCTAAAATATCCTGATTTTAAATTGTCTGACAACAATCTTAGTGTCTGTAATAAGATAAAATATTTAGGGCATATTATTACAGAACAAATGACAGATGATGAGGATGATAGGCAACGACGCATGCTGTATGTACAGGCGAATATCCTCTTGCGTAAATTTGGTGCGTGTGCAGATGTGGTGAAGATGTCGCTATTTAGAGCATACTGCACACCACTCTACACTGCGCACCTGTAGTTGAACTATTTAAAGACAAGTATGCAGAGACTAAAGGTGGCATATAACGATGCCATGAGAACACTGCTAAGGCAACCTAGATGGTGTAGTGCTAGTAATATGTTTGTGGCTGAAAGAGTCAGTACTTTAGAAGCTATCCTATGACACCACATGTATAAATTCATTTGCAGGATAAATTACTCCAAAAATGTGCTTATTGTGGCCTTGACAAACATAAGGGTTAGCGCTACACGCTACGAATCCCAGCTGTGGAGACACTGGTATCGTTGTCTCGTTGTAGGACATTGATCATCTTTTAATCTGGATTTTTAACTTTAGTATTGTGTTTAAAAAATGTATAAATTATGATGTTTTTTATGATATACCAAGATTTTATATGTATTTATGATATTTGATATGCAATGCATTTTTAATGTAATGTTGCCCCTTGTCTGGACCTTGAGTCCGTAATAAAGTTTATTATTATTATTATTATTTAACTATCCATTCCAACCTTCTACTCCAAGTACGATCTGATCCAATAAATGCCATAATGGTGCCTTCTGGCCAATGTGTAGGATGGGCTGTTGTTCTGACTTCTCCATGCCAGGACCTCATTCATTGTACAGTTTCTCGCTAGCATTGGTTATTTATGGAACATTGATTGATTGGCACTACGGGAAGTTCAGAAACACAAACTCCTAAAAACATAAGGAAGAAAAAGAACAAAGGGGCAATGAAACTCAGTGGCAAATCTCCATCACTGAGATTCCTCAGCTTTGTAGCTTCTCACCTTGTCCCATTCTCGACCAGCCCGATCCAGTGTAGACCTGATGACCCCATTCTATGAATGGAAATTCCACTTATAATTGGATGCGGGGCAGTCAGATAACTTAGTTTGTTTCTACATATTTCACATCATTTTATAGTTTTCATTGTATATTGCTTTATTGTGATCTAATCTTTTTTTTAGGATTTTCCATTTTGAAATAATGTTTTTTTCATTCATTATTACAATGATCTTAATATTATAATGATTCGAATACTTTGTGAAACCCACTAAATACCTGCAAGATTGAAAACTTGTCCAAACACTGGATTCCCATCTGTCGTCACACCCTACCCGCCTTGTATGAAGGTAGACAAGATGGTCCATGAGTGAGGAGTCAGCATTGCACCACCTAAGGTCTACTTGCTGCTGAAGCCTTGACCTACCTGACTCCCTGTGGCAGGCATGAGGAGTCGCCAAGCTTGGTCTACGCATTGAAAGACTGGGGAATTGGGGGCTGTGTGGAACTGGCACAAGAAGCAATGGAACATCACCCATGATCATACGGAATGGAGGGTAAACTTGAACAGTTGGTGACCAAGTTATGCACCAATTTTCATGTGCTTTTCTGTTCACTTCGAGGCTATAGTAGGGAGCAGAGCAGGCCAATCATTCTTCCATCGCTGTAATAATGATAGCAAATTGATTGACGAGGTGGGATAGGATTAATTAGTTTGAAGTGTATTTTGTGGACAAGCCTAACCTGTGCAATTTCCCCCTCTCTTCCCTGTGCCCCACCTGGATGAGAACCCATGTCTTCCTTTTCCCTTCCCTCTTTCACTTATAATCCTTCCTCTGACTTCACATTTCATGCTGCTTGTATCCTTATCCCATACAAAATTTCTGTTTCATCTCTGGCCCTTGTCTAACCATCTTCCAATCAACCCCCCCCCCCCCCCCTACCTGCATCCAAATGTCACTTACTAGGCTTTGTCCAGCCTCCACATCTCTCTCAGCTTTCTCCTCCCCCCCCCCCCCCCTCCAATACAATCAGTCTGAAGAAGGGTCTGGACCTAAATTCTATCCAAGTTCTCCAGAGATGCTGCCTGACCTGATTAAGTTACTCCAATACTTTACTTTTATCCAGCATCCTCGTGTCTACATTTTACTGTATAAGGTGTCAACTTGTAAAGTAGATGCTGGTGCTGAATGTATACTTGGTCTGATGACTTGTTGATTCTGGAACACATCTTCACAGCCTGGGTTTGATCATGATATTGACTTAACCTTTGTGGATACAGCATGGAAACAGGCCCTTTGGCACACTGAGTCCGGGCCGACCAGTGATCACCCGTTCATTAGCACTATGCTACACACTAGGGACAGTTTACAGTTTTTACCTCAGCCAATTAACTTACAAACTTGTACGTGTTTGGAGTGTGGGAGGAAACCGGAGAATACCCACGGGAGAACGTACAAACTCAATACAGGCAGAACCCGTAGTCAGGATCCAACCCGGTAACTGATCTATGCCCTTTATGGCTGAAATAAAAGGCAATGTTTTCAATCTTCCCAATATTTAATTGGTGAATATTTCTGCTCATCCAATACTGGATGATGGACAACAACTCTGGCAGTCAAAGACAGTGGAGAAAAAATAATGAAATAATAAGATAATACCATGCAGCCCCATGTCTCCCTAGTAGATTCTTCACCAAGAGGAAGAGCAGCAAAAGAAATAAGACATTTTGATTTAACAAATCAGACAGAACATAATAGTATTTTGTAGAACAGTTGTGGAATAAGGATAATTACAGGCGGCATCAAGATACATAATTCATGTTGAATTCAAAATTCTGGAAAATAAAATAAGGAATATTGATGTTCTTTGGAGGAAGTAGAATAATGCCAACACACCCTCATATAGCGTCAGTGTAGTGCACTTTAACACATTATGGGCTGTGACTCAGATTGAAATCTAAACCATGGATCAAATGTTTCAAACGGCTGCTGCCTCATGCAAAACTCCCAGCATGTTGCTCCCTCTTGCTAGATCGCACCATTGATATATTCATTATTTTAAAATATTTTTCTAGTCGTGTCTTTTAAAATATTCCTTCTGTGTTCATATTTCATTTAATATTCTGAAGCATCCATCGAAATGCTATAGCATCTTGGCTGAACTTTGCTTGTCTAAAATCATTCAACACCAGCGACACACATGTGGATTGAGAGTCTCTGATCTATTTCAGTTGTCAGCCAGCACTTAACCTGTTTGATTTAGGTAAATAGAGTATATCACTAAAGGTCGAGAATGCACACTTCACTTTAGGCGGAGAAAACGCTTATCTATGGTTTCGATGAGGTGCAGTCACATTGGTGGCAAAACTAGTCTGTTATTGATGTATATTACTAAGTGCATCAGCTATCTAAAAGCCTCTTAAACATTACTATCATATCTGTCTCCATCAGCCACCCAGGTAGCATGTACCAGGCACCTTTCACCACCTGTGTAAAAAATAACTAGCCCCACACATATCCTTTAAACTTTGCTCCCCTCACCTCCACGCCGTGCCCTCTAGTATTTGATATTTCCGTCCTGGGAAAAATGTTCTGACTGTCTACACTATCTATCCCCCTCATAATTGTACATACTTCTATTAGGTCTCCCCTCCACCTCCGGTATTCTAGAGAAAACAATCCAAGAATGGAAAACCTCAGATAGACACAAAAAGCTGGGGTAACTCAGCGGGACAGGCAGCATCTTTGGAGAGAAGGAATGGGCGATGTTTTGGGTCAAGGCCCTTCTACAGACCTACACAATGTAAAACGTCTCTTTGTTGCTAAAACCCCCTGATCCAGGCATCAGTCTTGTAAATGTATTCTCCAAAGCTTCGACATCATTCTTGTAAGGGGGTGACCAGAACTGCATGTATTACTCAAAAAAATGGCCTAACCTAACTCTTAGAGAGTTGCATCCTGACTTCCTGACTTTACTACTCAATGTCCCAACCTATGGAGGTGAGCATACCATACCTCTTCTTTACCACTCCATCTACTTGTGTTGCCACTTTCAGGGTGCTATGGACCTGGACTCCACGATCCTTCTGCACATCAGCGGTGTCAGACTATCAACTCTCAGGCTCCCTTTGCAGTCTGCAGTTTGATCACTTGAATGGTAGAAGCAGATTCAAGATTCAAGAGAGTTTATTGTCATGTGTCCCAGATAGGACAATGAAATTCTTGCTTTGCTTCAGCACAACAGAATATAGTAGGCATAGATACATACAGAACATATCAGTGTGGCCATATACCATTGAAAATATATATATATACACACACATTAATAAGCAGATAAAGTGCAATTGGCTATTAATGTTCAGAGTTTTGTTTGAGTTGAGTTTAATAGCCTGATGGCTGTGGAGAAACAGCTATTCCTGAACCTGGATGTTGCAGATTTCAGGCTCCTGTACCTTCTACCTAAAGGCAGCCTTTTTCGAGGCAGCGACTGCGATAGATCCTCTCGATGATAGGGAGATCAGAACCGATGATGGACTGGGCAGTGTTCACAACCTTTTGCAGTCTTTTCCGCTCCTGGGCACTCAAGTTGCCGAACCAAGCCACGATGCAACCGATCAGCATGCTCTCTACTGTGCACCTGTAGAAGTTTGAGAGATTCCTCCTTGACATACCGACTCTCCATAATCTTCTCAGGAAGTAGAGGCACTGATGTGCTTTCTTTATAATTGCATCAGTGTTCTCGGCCCAGGAGAGGTCTTCAGCGATATGCACGCCCAGGAATTTGAAGCTCTTGACCTTCTCCACCATCGACCCATTGATATAAATGGGACTATGGGTCCCCATCCTACCCCTTCCAAAGTCGACAATCAGTTCCTTAGTTTTGCTGGTGTTGAGAGCCAGATTATTGTGCTAGCACCATTTGTCAGTCGGTCGATCTCACTTCTATACTCTGACTCATCTCCATCAGTGATATGTCCCACAACAGTGGTGTCATCAGCGAACTTGATGATGGAGTTCACACTATAACCGGCTACGCAGTCATGAGTATAGAGTGAGTACAGCAGGGGGCTGAGCACGCAGCCTTTAGGTGCTCCCGTGCTGATTGTTATGGAGGCTGAGACATTTCCACCAATATGGCCAGACTGTGGTCTGTGAATGAGGAAGTCGAGGAACCAATTGTAGAGGGATGCGCAGAAACCCAGTTCTGAGAGTTTGGTAACCAGCTTGGAGGGGATGATTGTGTTAAATGCCGAACTGTAGTCAATGACTAACAGCCTGACATATGAGTTTTTGTTGTCCAAGTGGTCCAGGGTGGATTGGAGAGCCAACGAGATTGCATCCACCGTTGATCTGTTTTGGCGGTAAGCGAACTGCAGTGGGTCCAGGTTTTTGTCGAGGTAGGAGTTGATTTGCTCCATGATCAACCTCTCAAAGCACTTCATCACCACCGACGTTAGTGCCACTGGTTGATAGTCATTGAGGCACGTCACCTTGCTCTTCTTGGGCACTGGTATAATTGATGCCCTTTTAAAGCAGGTGGGGACCTCAGACCTCAGAAATGAGAGGTTGAAAATGTCCGTAAAAACTCCAGTCAGTTGGTCTGCACAGGTTTTAGAACACGACCGGGTATGCCATCAGGACCAGGTGCTTTTCGGGGGTTCACCCCTCTGAAGGATTTCCTGACGTCGACCTCTGTGGCCGTAACCTAAATACCATCACAGCGAATGGGGGCTCGAGAAGGCACAGCAGTGTTCTCCCTATCAAAGAGTGCGTAAAACGCATTGAGCTCATCAGGGAGTGATGTTTCGTTGACATGAGTGCTGCCTCCTAATTTTGCCTTGTAGGAGGTGATTGCATTCAGGCCCCACCACAGCTGCCGAACATCTGTCTCATCCTCCAGCGGAGCAGAAGTCCCTTTTGGCCTTTTTGATGGCCTTACCAAGGTCGTATCTGGACATCTTGTAGTCCTCGGTATCTTCAGACATGAATGCCCAGTGTCTGGACTTCAGAAGAGTGCGGATCTCATAGTTCATCCTAGGCTTCTGATTGGGAAACACTTGGAAGGTTTGAAGTATGAAGTACCCATCATACATGCTATTGGCAGTTTAAAAGTCAACATACCGGCCGACTTGTTCATAAGCTATTGTTCTACATACACAGCCATTTCCTGCACGACATTTGAATTTTAAGTTGACACTGAATCTCCCTTTATATGTGCATGTACACTGTTTCATAGCAACAGTGCTTCTAGTCTAGTTATTAATGACAGTATGTGCCCTTGATATAAGGCAAGCTGTAAGGGATACAAGATCCTTGCCTATCACCAGAATCAGGGGATGGCAAATGGTTTTCAAGTAAACAAGTGAAAATCTATTTTTTCTCTTTTTACTCTACCTTTCTAAGATTAATATTGATGTCGTAGTCACATTTCTCCTTATCACTCACCAAATATTGGCTTCCTAGGTTAGCATGTTCCGCACAGGTAATGCTTCAAAACCCACCGTACAAAATAAAGGTAAAAAAGCTTAACCTTATGTGTTACTCGTGACAGATCTCTTCTGCATAAAAAGCTGACCTCATGTTTTTGATGAAACATGGCATAAAACAGAAATTCCAGCCCGGCTGCAGTTGAAAGCAACACAAGTCAATCTGTTTGATGCAGCAGATTGCCACAGTCTACAATCCACATACAGAAATATGAAAGAATCAGTTGGACAACCATCACTGCAAAGAAATTATGACTGGGACAACAGAGCATGATTTATTGTTGCCTTGCCTCTTGTGTTTCTCTTGTGTGCCATTACAGCTTTGTCGCAGCACTCTTAAAGAGAGTGTAGCTAGACTGGAAATGTTGCTGCTTTCCAGGCACATCTTCGGCGTTACAGACAGGGTGCTATCTGGTCAAATACCCTTGCTTTATCCAGTGCTTTCAGCCCTTTTCTTGTTATTAAGAGGATTGAATTTGCTGAAGACTGGCTTCTTTGTTGTCAAGGATCTCTGCAGGAAGCTGAGTTGTATCATCAACTAGTGCAGCTGAGCATGTCTGCAAATGTTTCAACCTTGACTTTTGCACTCACGTGCTGGACCTGCCATCATGAAGGGTGGGGAGGTTCGTGCAGCCTTGGAGCCATTTGTTAACTGTTCAATCAACTTGGCCAGTTGGCCATGTTTTAAGGAACTTTTACGGTTCCTTTTACCTGAATGTGTCAGAGGTTATGTGCCAGAGGTACCAGGTGTCAGAGGTTATGGGGAGAAGGCAGGAGAATGGGATCAGGAGAGAGGCATAGATCAGTCATGATTGAGTAGACTTGATGGGCCGAATGGCCTAATTTCTGCTCCTATCATTTATGATCTTATGGTCTTACGATCTTATGAATTCATTTCACCTGGTAAATTCCTTTAATGCATTTAGCTGAATTGTACACCATTTGCCATGACTTGGCTAATTCTGGGAAGACAAACCAGGGTAGGACCAACGCAGTGAATGGTAGAGCTCAAAGTCAAAGTCAAAGTTAATTTTATTCGTCACATACACCCAAAGGTGCAGTGAAATGAATTTGCCAGCAGCGATGCACTTAAAAAGAACACACAATACACAATAAAATTTAACACAGCAGTCTTCACTGTGGTGGAAGGCAACAAACTTCAGCCAGTCCTCCTCCTTTGTTCACCTGTGGTCGGGGCCATAACCCCTCCGCAGTCACCGCTACAGACTGCCTGATGTACAGGCCCTCTCGTCGGGATGATTGAAACTCCGACATCGGGACAGACAAACACACTCCTCGGCTTGGAGGTCCTGACTCGGCACTTTCCTACCAGTGACGGCGGCTTCAGGATGTTATAGGTCACAAGCCGGTGGTCAGAGCTCTGCTCCGGCTATCCCCGGTGAGGGATCCCAGGCTCCGGATGGTAAGTCCACGCCTCGCCCACGGCTAGAAACCACGCAGACCGCAGCTTCAGGATGTTATAGGCCGCAGGCCGGCGGTCGGAGCTCTTCTCCGCGATCCCCGGCGAGGGATCCCAGGCTCCGGTTGGTAAGTCCACTCCACACCCACAGATAGAATCTCCGCAGAACACAGCCCCCCAATGTCAATGTCACCAAGCAGCGATCAGAGCACCACTCTCTGGCGACCCCCGGCAAGGGTTCGGCCGCTCTGTGATGGAAATGTCCATGCAGCGCCCGCTGCTGTAGCTCTGGTCACGACTCCGGGAACGGTTGCTCCAATCCATGGTGTTAGGCCGTGAGGGAGGCGACATGGAAAAAGTCGCCTCTCTGTGGAGGAGGCGACCATAAGTGGTTCCCCGCTTTCCCCTCCCCACCACCCCCACACAAGACACACCATGAGACACCCATACTAACATTGGACACACAAAAAAAACACAAAAAAATAAAATAACAAACACGCTGCTGGCAGGGCAGCCGACTCGCAGCGCCTCCACCAACCACTATGGGGAATATTGTAGAACAGAGAGACGAGATATCGAGGGTCTCCTCAATATCCCGCAGCAAGGGTCTCCTCGATATTCCACAGCACTCTTCCATTATAGACGAGGCTCTCACTAGGATCTGCTCGATATCCCGCAGCTCCGCACTTACTCCCCCTCCCCCCATTCGTAACAAGGACAACGTCTCCCTTGTCCTCACCGTCCACCCCATCAGCCGTCGCATACAGCATATAATCCTCCAACATTTTCTCCACCTCCAACGGGATCCCACTACTGGCTACATCTTCCCATCACCTTCCCTTTCTGCTTTCCGCAGAGATCGTTCCCTCCGAAACTCTCTGGTCAACTCGTCCCTTCCCACCCAAATCCCCCCTCCCCAGGTACTTTCCACTGCAACCGCTGGAGATGCAACACCTGTCCCTTTACCCCCCCCCCCCCTCAACTCCATCCAAGGGCCCAAATACTTTCCAGGTGAGGCAGAAGTTCATTTGCACCTCCTCCAACTTCATCTACTGTATCCGCTGTTCCCTGTGTCAACTTCTCTACATCGGCGAGACCAAGCGCAGGCTCGGCGATCGTTTCACTGAACATCTCCGCCCAGTCCATCTTAATCTACTTGCTCTCCCAGGGGCTCAGCACTTCATCTCCCCCTCCCATTCACAATCTGACCTTTCTGTCCTGGGCCTCCTCCATTGTCAGAGTGAGGCCCAGTGCAAATTGGAGGAACAGCACCTCATATTTTGCTTGGGTAGTTTGCACTCCAGCGGTATGAACAGTGGCTTCTCTAACTTCAGATAGGCCTTGCTTTCTCTCTCCATCCCCTTCTCCTTCCCATTTCTCCCACTAGTCTCCAACTACATTGTATCTTTGTCCCGCCCCCTCTTTTAAATCTCTTCCCTGTACAGGGACCCGACCTTTCCCTGTCAGGTCTCCGTTGTCATTGGGGACTAGCACCGTGGTGCAGCCTCCAACCGGAATCGACCTGGGGCTCCAGTCGCAGAGCCTGCGGACTCACCATCGCGGAGCTGGCCGACTTCGGAGTGTGGAGAGCTGTGGTGGCGCGCGGCTGCGACCTGACTTCGGAGTTCAGAAGCTTTGGCTGCAGGCCCTGTGACGGTAACATCGGGAGCTCGGGAGTCCGCTTTTTGGAGCTCCTGTAACGGCAACTTCTCCCGCCCGAATCGTGGGGTTAAAACGACCCGGAATGGGGCCTTACATCCCCCATTAATGGCCGTGGGACTTACAATCGCCCACCGGGGGCTCCAAGATCAAGACCCGGAACAGGGCCTTACATTGCCCGGTGCGGCCTTAATGGCCGCGGGACTTACCATCGCCCACCGGGGGCTTTAACATCGGGAGAAGAATAAAGAACAGGGGAGAGACAAGACTTTGCCTTCCATCACAGTGAGGAGGTGTTTGGAGATTCACCGTGATGGATGTTTATGTAAACTGTGTTAATTGTGTGTCTTGGCTTTTTTATTGTTTGTATGACTGCAGATACGAAATTTCGTTTGAACTTACGTTCAAATGACAATAAACGGTATTCTGATTCTGATTCTGATTCTGGAGAAGCCACTTTAACCCACAGTTTCATACTCTGTACAAAAATTAAACGTTTCTGGACGGAAATATTCAGCGTCCTCTCCAATATACTGAAAATCCCATTAGAGCCTGACTGATAATACTGGGAATATCAGAGGCATGTAGTAAATTGACTGTTTTTCAGCGACACTTTGTCGGCTATGGACTAATATCAGCAAAAAAACATACTTAAATTCTGGAAAAAGGTTAAGTTCTTCCAGTGAAGATGTGGATTACAGAAATGACGGACACATTACATCTAGAAATTAGGTTTATCTTGAATGATAAATTGAAGCAATTTTTTAAAATCTGATCACCTTTTATTGATTTTCTCGAACAACACAATATTTGAACACAAATTCAAAATTACTCGTAGGGCTGGATGAGCGGGCATATGGGTGGGTCGATGGGTATATCTCCCCTCTACTTTTTTCTCTCTCTTCTCCTTTTTCTCTCTTTTTAATTTAATGTCCTTTTTGGAAAGTGTTAAAATTGAAGCTGTTCACAAAGCTGTAAAATTGTCAAGTGTTTTGTACAAAGGCTTCCAATAAAAACATTGAAACCAATGGTATGAACATTGAATTCTCCAATTTTAGGTAACCTCTAACAACCCCTAACCCTTCCCCCTTTCTACACTCCCCCCCCCCCCCCCCTCCACCACCTGGTACCCCACCTGGACTAGTATCTATTTCTCTCCCTCCTCCTACATCCCTTCCTCTGGCTTCACAATTTGCAACTCTTGAACCGTCTGCCTCAATTTTTAATTTCTGGCCATTGTTCCAACCATCTGTTTATCAAAACAACCTTGCCTATGACCACCTATTACCAGCCACGTTTTATCCTGCCTCCCCTCCCTCCCAGTTTTCTCCCCCACAGTCTGTTTGAAGAAGGGTCCCAGCCTTCACATCACCTATCTATGTTCTTCAGAGATGCTGACTGACCTGCTGAGTAACTGTAGAACTATGTGTCCTCATGAGTATTATGTGTTGTGCCTACATTGTGTGAATGGGAAAGGACCAGGATCAGTAGTGATGTGATGGAAAAGATATATCGACGCATCATCAATGCACGCTAAGATTAAGGAAAGCCAAATAAAATTAAGGAATGTGTAGGAAGGAACTGCAGATGCTTGTTGTACACCGCAGATAGACATAAAATGCTGGAATAACCCCGCGGGACATTTAGCATCTCTGGAAGGAAGAAATGGGTGACATTTCGAATCGAGACCCTTCTTCGGACAATTAAGGAAAGGCAACTCATGCATCTGGTTAGATTATTAATAAGTGTGATATCACTGAACAGAAAAAAAAACAACAGACGTAAACTGACTAGTAGAGTTTTATGTTTTTCTTCTCCCCAAAATTTATTGGTGGTTTAAAAAATCCTTTTTATTTTCTCCAGTTACTGTCACAATGAGTGGCAGAAATACTCCCACATGTTCTTGTGGGAATTAGATTTCATGACTATTTTATTCTATGCCTAAGGGCAAGGGATAAGGAATTTGTACTGTATATCTGTGGAAAGTTCATCATTCATGTAATTTGTGCCTTGGAGGGATGGAAAAAGAGAGTTTATATTTGTAAGAGATAAATGGCAACATTGGGAGCCACTTATGGCGGCACGGTGGTGCAGTGGTAGAGTTGCTGCTTAACAGCATTTGCAGCACCCGAGATAATCTGGTTGATAATTGATACCGACTACGGGTGCTGCATGAATGGAGTTTGTGCGTTTTACCCGTGACCGCGTAGGTTTTCTCCGAGATTGATATTCTCCCACACTCCTAAGACGTACAGGTTCGTAGGTAAATTGGCTTGGTATATGTGTAAAATTGTCCCTAGCGTGTATAGGATAGTGTTAATGTGTGGGGATCACTGGTTGGTGCAGACTTGGTGGGATGAATGGCCTGTTTCTGCGCTGTATCTCTAAACTAAACTAAACTAAACTAAACTAAACTTCATTTGTAACAAACCACATTCAGCAGTTGAACATTTCCTCAATACAGAGCGGGGAGAGTGAACTCAGAAAAAAGATGGGGGAAGAGCCATGGAGGAGAGGGGGGAATCACGGGAGGGGGGAAGGAGCCAGCGAGGGGGACCAGAGAGGTAGTGGTTGGAATTGGCCGTGCGATGGGGACTCACAGTGTGCGCTGGTCGCTAGTTGTTCTCCACCTCCGGAATCAGTGTCTCCGCTTTCCGTTTGGTGACATCGACGACATCTCCGAATCTGGGCTGGGTCTCCGACTCTGGGCTGGGTCTCCGACTCGGGGCTGGGCCAGGATGACGTAGGTTGTCGCCGTGCTGACTTAAATGAATTCCATTGGTGAATATCTATGTCAACCTCCGTCAACCTGCGACAGGTACCGGCGACTGAATTGTCTTAAGTTGGCTTCAGTTGTCGCTGACAGGGTCGTACCTTATCGTAGCTTGTCACGGGTGGACGTGGGTTGTCATAGGTGTGGTCTTTGGTGGACGTCCTAATGGGTCGCCGGCTGTCGGTAGCTTGCCGTAGCTTGATGTTGACTAGGTGGTAAATTGTTGTAGACATTGTTGTAGACATTGTCATAGGGAGGTCCAGTCACCGATTTTTTGGCGACCTGCTACGACTATGACAAATCACCTAAGTGGGACAGGCCCATAAGGTTTGTGTCCCCATATTGTTCTCACCAGTGAAGCATACAGTATGTTTGTCCCAGCTTCCAACCATCCTCTGTGTATTCATATATTTACCTTTATAGTTAAAGTTAGGCTCCATATTTATCCACTTAGCAGATATTGCTGCTATTTTCCACCACAAACCTAATTCAGAATAGCTGGCGACTCAGTTAGATTATCATTGATGTTCAGCGATACAATAGGTTTCTTCAATCTTGAATATTTTCATAGCTAGGTGCTCATATAACCTTTTTTCTGAGGGTGCACAGTTCTTTTTCTGCAAATTTGCTAATGTTACTCTTTGCACTGACTGGTTAGTATGCAACACACACTTTTCACTGTACCTCGGTACACGTGGCAATAAACTAAACTTAAATTCAAGTTTCTCTTTGTTTTGGCTGGTGGCAAGAACTCATCAGTCTGTGTCCCGCTTCAGAACTACAATAGGCTGAACACTGGCAGCAAAGATGGCAAGCGTAGGGCTGACAAGAAAGCAGATTGAGGATGGGGTAGTAGAAGATCATGACCTCAAGCCTGGACAAATTTCAGTCGCCAGTCTTTCCCCGCTCAACTCACAGACTAACATCCTGCTATGTTGCTCCTTCTATGGACAAGATCAAATGTTGCTCCTTCTATGGACAAGATCAAATGAGCAACTTCTGCCGTTCTTGATGCACAGACTTAGAATTCCCAATAAGATCCCAAATGCACCTTTTCCATGTTGAGGTCTTAATTAGCCGTAAACAAAATAATATTCCTGGATTTCAAGCTCCACCTTTCCTCCATGAAGGGAAACTTCTCTGCAGCCACCTGAAGGTGAAGATCTAGTGAAAACTCACAAACTAAAGATGGGTGAAGAGAATGCAGAATGCTCAACTGCTCAATGGCAACCATAACTTGTGTGGGCTCTTCAGCCATTTATTACCCAAAGGTTTTAATCCACTGAGAGGTGAACTCCTCAGGCAGTCAGCATCTGCTGTTCGCAGACTTTCTCTATCAAGACTCTGGTATTGATGTGAGAGGTCTTGTTCCAAATCCAGCAACCTATCTAGGCTAATCTTGCCACCACTCTCCACTCACAAGTCCAAAGCGCCACTATATTACAAGTAAAAAAATAGCAACAAGCAGATGGTATCCTCACTATAATTCTAAAACTCAATGGTGGAGGGCTACAGCCCTGAATCCTTAATCTCAGCATTCACATCTGATAGAAGGGAAATGCACCAGGGTACCTGAGAGATACCACAATAGTGCCCATCTCCAAGAAGGGAGAAACGTCTATACTTATTGTACAGTACAAAGTTATTCAGAGCAAAAAAAATTAGCACAGCCTTATTCACTGCATAAAATGCCTTTTGAAGGACATGTTTGCTTTTCAGAGACAGGTTTTGAAATTAGAAACAAAACATAAATTATATTTGAATAATTCAAAATCATTTAAATTGTGTACATTTTAAGGTTTGTATTTAATTTTCTTGCATTCAAGCATGTTTGTGCTTTAGTAATTAAATATTACCATGTATTTCCAGACTTTCAATTCCTCATGAGGAACAATGAATGCTGAGGAATGCAGTCGTGCTTATCACCAATTTATTGCTCAGCTGCTCTTTCCAAACAGGGCTTTGCTTTCCTGGATGAAATACCGATGAGTTCTGCAGTTTAAAACTAGAATGCGATTCTACTGGTTTGTTATTGAGTTCAGCTGCACACTATGGCAAATGCCCTGCAACAAGAATGAATTGACCCTGCAGTAACTATATATTAATGACAACATAATAACTCCAACCAAAATAAATGGCATCTTAAACAATTTATGCCAACATCATAACATCATGACATGCACTGAAACCACTCTATCTCTACTAAAATACCAATCCTCTTTAGGTCACTAGATATGCCTGGGAGAAGGTTGGAGTGCTTTAAAGCTCACCACAACTTGCATTTGTTCTCAGCACATGCCTTTGCATATGTGTAAAAGCACATGCACAATTTAGAGTTCAATGAATGCAATGGCAATGAATTACACAGATCACAAGTCTTCAGCTAAATAAATTCTTCCTCATCTTCATTCTAAAGGTACATCCTTTCATTCTGAAGCTGTGTCCTCTGATCCTGGACTTCCATTTTACTGGAAACATCCTCTCCACATCCACTATCTAGTCCTTTCATTATTCAGTAGGTTTCAAAGAAAACCCCTTCATCCTTCTAAACTCCAGCGAATAGACAATACACAATAGACAATAGGTGCAGGAGTAGGCCATTTGGCCCTTCGAGCTAGCACCGCCATTCAATGTGATCATGGCTGATCATCCCCAATGAGTACCCCGTTCCTGCCTTCTCCCCATATCCCCTGTCTCCGCTATTTTTAAGAGCTCTATCTAGCTCTCCCTTGAAAGCATCCAGAGAACCTGCCTCTACCGCCCTCTGAGGCAGAGAATTCCACACACTCACCACTCTTTGTGAGAAAAAATGTTTCCTCATCTCCATTCTAAATGGCTTACTCCTTATTCTTAAACTGTGGCCCCTGGTTCTGGACTCCCCCAATATCGGGAACATGTTTCCTGCCTCTAGCGTGTCCAAGCCCTTAACAATCCTATATGCTCTCTCATCCTTCTAAACTCCAGAGTGTACAAGCCCAACTGCTCCATTCTCTCAGCATATGACAGTCCTGCCATCCTGGGAATTAACCTTGTAACGCTGCACTCCCTCAATAGCAAGAATGTCCTTCCTCAAATTAGGGGACCAAAACTGCACACAATACTCCAGGTGTGGTCTCACTAAGGCTCTGTACAACTGCAGAAGGAGTACAGGCTCAGCCATCAAATGCTCCTCATGCATTAACCCAATCATCCTTGGGATCATTCCCATAAATCTCCTCTGGACCCTCTCCAATGCTAGCACATCCTTCCAAGGATATGTCCCCAAACTGCTCAAAATATTCCAAATGTGGCCTCACCTGCATCTTATAAATCCTCAGCATTACATCCTTACAGCTTTTGTATTCTAGTCCTCTCTAAATGGATGCTAACTTTGCATTTGCATTTCCTCCTACTGACTCAACCTGTGAATTAACCTTTTGGGAATCTACATATTATTTGGGAAATAATGCAGCTCCTGCATTTACTTTGATGATGTTCCTTTATTCATGTTCCCACTCTTTAACTGTTCCCACTCACTCATTGACCAGATAACCTGCATACCGCTTATCTGGTCACTCCAGTTTTACCCTTTCAGACACATCCCTTCAGCCCCCCTCCATCCCCCATAGCCCCCCTCCCCCCACCCCCGCCAATCAAGCCTATTCTCCCTGCAGCAGCTTTTGTCTCTTTCCCAAAAACCCCTGTCCCACGGTACGAGTTCATTCCAAGAATTCTTCCGAGTTTGCCCTGATTCGAACTCGGAGATTTACGGCAATGGCCACTCGTCAGTACTCGGGGTCTCGTGGACATTTTTCATCATTTTAGCGAGTCTTCCCGAGTACCTGCCGTTAGCGCTAAGAGACGTCCCCAAGTTCCGACGTACCCGCTGCGTTCATTCTCCGTGTTTACAACGATTTGATTTTTTTTAAACTCGGGAGAGCTCTTGGAATGAACTCGTACCGTGGGACAGGGCTAAAAGGGTTTTCATTAACTTGGTTTCTCTTTCTATGGATGCAGCCTTACCTCCTGAGTGTTTCCAGCATTTTCTGTTTTTATTTTAAATTTCAAACATCTGTAGTTTTTTTTAAATTTCTAATCTATTCACTGTATGAGACTGTGCCTTGTCAGAGTTTCCAATATTGTGCCATCCTTCAAATTAAAAATGGTTCAATTTTAAAATCTTTGCCATTCAGCTGGAAATCTGAAATAGGCTCATTTGATCCAGCCATTATAACATAAAACTCAATGCCATATGTCATGATACGTAGTGCAATGACTCTAAAATATAAAGAGCACCTTTCTAAAATATAAAGAGCACATCTATAATGTCTTTGATAATTGAGGCACCAATAATCTGACCTCATCTTTTCAATGCTCTGCCTCCCACCAAATCCTTGATCTCCCTTCGCACCTCCAAAGGTCTTTCGGAAAAACAAGACCGTACAATTTCCAAATAAAAAGTGAACTATTTTTCCATGTTAGAACAGGGTCTGGTGCAGTGCCAGACTTAGATGAAGAGAGGCCCTAGGCTGGTCCAATTGTGAGGTCCCCCCCAATCACCCACCCCCACGACTAGAGGAAGATGGTCCACCAGATTGACATCGATTTGCAGCTGAGCGTGGCCAATGAGATAAGGGGCTGGAAAGCTGCGCTTTTCATTTATTTATTTATTGCCAGTACTAGTGTCAAGTTATCGGCTTAAAACACTATTATTCTGAAATGGAGGGCAAAGAAAATTACTGAAGTGTTGTTTAGAGACTACTGTGCGTTGTGACAGCATATGTAAGAAAGGCCTATGACAGTGTCAAAAATATTATACACCTTGCAGGGGTCTCACTTAACCTTTTTTCTCTGTTGTCAGCCAGGCAACCTTGGCAGCTTTTTAAGTTGCCAAATGACAGTTTAGGTGGTCATTTAAGACGGCTTGCATGACGCGTGCGATAATGTGCTCGGACGAAGTGCGTAGTTACCAGTCGGAATTATGCTCAATGAAGCATTCGCATATTATTTCTGCTTCAAATAAAGTCACAAACTAAACATTTTCACCAATCAAGACATGATATATACCACAATGACATGCAGCAAAATTATAATACAGTATCTCAACTCTTTTTACACGTTGCAATGAATGCAATTTATTTTCTTTCTTTCCACTTCCAAACAAAAATGTGGTTGGATTATTCAGCCTATGATCAACCTCGGTGAGACCAAGAGCAGGCTTGGCGATCGCTTCGCACAACACCCCCACTCAGTTTACAATAACCAACCTGATCTCCCGGTGGCTCAACACTTCAACTCCCCCTCCCATTCCGAATCCAACCTTTCTGTCCTGGGCCTCCATGGCCAGAGTGAGGCCCACCGCATATTGGAGGAGCAGCACCTCATATTTGCTTGGGTAGTTTACACCCCAGCGGTATGAACATTGGCTTCTCTAATTTCAGGTAGTCCTTGCTTTCTCCCTCCTTCCCCTCCCATTCCCAGCTCTCCCACAGCCTACTGTCGCCACCTCTTCCTTTCCTTTTTGTGTCCCCCCGACATCAATCTGAAGAAAGGTCTCAACCCGAAACACCGCCTATTCCTTCGCTCCATAGATGCTGCATTACCCGCTGATTTTCTCCAGCTTTTTTGTCTACCAATGGGATACCACCACTGGCCACATCTTCCCATCTCCTCCCCTGTTGGCTTTCCACAGAGACTGCTCCCTCTGTAACTCCCTGGTCAATTCATCCCTTCCCACCCAAACCATCCTCTCTCCTGGCACTTTCCCTTGCAACCGCAGGAAATGCTACACTTCTCGTTTTACCTCCCCCCTTGACTCCATTCAAGGATCCAAGCAGTCTCTCCAGGTGCGGCAGAGGTTCACCTACACCTCCTCTAACCTCATCTATTGCATCCGCTGCTCTAGGTGTCAGCTGCTCTACATTGGTGAGACCAAGCGTAGGCTTGGCGATCGCTTCGCCCAACACCTCCACTCGGTTCGCAATAACCAACCTGATCTCCCAGTGGCTCAGCTCTTCAACTCCCTCTCCCATCCCGAATCCGACCTTTCTGTCCTGGGCCTCTTCCATGGCCAGAGTGAGGCCCACCATAAATTGAAGGAGCAGCACCTCATATTTCGCTTGGGCAGTTTACACTACAGCGATATGAACATTGACTTCTCCAATTTCAGGTAGTCCCTGCTTTCTCCTCCCCTTCCCAGCTCTCCTCAGGCCACTGTCTCCGCTTCTTCCTTTCTTATTCCCATCCCCCTCACATCAGTCTGTAGAAGGGTCGCGACCCAAAACGTCGCCTATTTCCTTCGCTCCATAGATGCTGCCTCACCCATAGAGTTTCTCCAGCATTTTTGTCTACCCATTCACCCAAGTTCTGTTATCCCACTTTCCTCACCCACATTAGGGGCAATTTTACAGAGACAAGTTAACCTACAAAGCCAATGCTTCTTTGGGATGTGGGAGGAAACCCACACGCTTGCAGGGAGAATGTGCAAATTCAACACAGACAGTGCCCGAGGACAGGATCGAACACAGATCTCTGGCATGTGAGGCAGCAAGTCCACCAGCTGTGCCACTATATTTTGTTTTCCAACACACAAAAAATTATACGTTGATAACTTTGGTTACTAAAAAAAATGAAAATATCCATTTTCAGTCTTAAATCACCAAGTGACACTATGTCCCCCTATACAGCTACTGCATGTTTTAATTCAGTTCAAGACTATGGGGCAGTACATTGGCCATAAAGTTGCTGCCTAAAAGTGCTGGAGATCCAGAATTGATCCTGAATATGGGTGCTGTCTGTATGGAGTTTGCTCCTTTTCTCTTTGATCGCATGGGTTTTCTCTGGGTGCTCTTGTTTCCTTCCACATTCCAAAGGTGTGCAGGAACCTATTTCAGACCCAACCCAAAAGGCAATATTTTCCTTTTGTCCAGTGATTCTGTCTGACCTGTTGAGTTACTCCAGCTTTTTGTGTCTATCTTCAGTTTAAACCACCATTTGCAGTTCCTTCCGACACACACAATACTATCCGATAGAACTTTATTAATCCCAGGAGGGAAATTGTGTGTGTGTGTGTGTGTGTGTGGGTATATATATTATATATACCCACACACACATATATATATATATTTATATATATAGAGTCTGAAGAAGGGTTTCGGCCCGAAACGTCGCCTATTTCCTTCGCTCCATAGATGCTGCTGCACCCGCTGAGTTTCTCCAGCATTTGTGTGTACCCTATATATATATTTATATAGTTATATATTCATATATAAATATACACCATTTTGTTTTCTCGTTTATAACAATGTTTACAGAGTACTATGTTTACATATTCTGTTGTGCTGCTGCAAGTAAGGATTTCATTCTAACTGGGACGTGAGAGAATAAAACACTCTTGACTCTGGACTTACGTCGCTAATGTGTGGGATAGAACTAGTGCATGGGTGATCGGTGGTCGGCGTGGACTCGGTGGGCCGAAGGGCCTGTTTCCATGCTGTATCTTTAAATTAAACTAAAAACACTAAAACCAGAGGGAGACTAAAGAAGGGTCTCTACCCGAAACGTCACTCAATTTCTTCTATCCAGAGTTGCTGGCTGCTCCATGGAGTTCCCCCGCACAATTAAAGCATGGAATAGTCTTCACCCACCCATAGTTACCCAACCAGATGCAACAAAATTTAAGGCAGCTCATTTTTCCCCAAGAACCATTTTTTGCTTAAGTCCAAGTCAAGAGTCCAGAGATGTGTCCCAGATAGGACAATGAAATTCTTGCTTGCTGCAGCACAACAGAATATGTAAACATAATACAGAACAGGAGATAAAAGTTCAGTGTGTTTATATACCATATATATACACAATAAATAAACAGATAAAGTGCAATAGGCTGTTATTGTTCGGAATTTGGAGTTTGGTGATGGACCCTCCACCACCTCCAGTTTAAATTCCATTTAGAATATTTTTGGAGGACCAGGAAACCAGAAGCAAGAGTTACTCCAGGGAGTTACTCCAGCTCCAGGGAGTGATTCTGCATTGGTTTTCAGAGGTCGCGGTGAGGCGGTGGCAGCAATGGCGGCCAGATCTCCCACAATTCAAAGCGAGGGAGAAAGTGCCCGGTGTCGACCAGTTGCCGTGGCAGTGCGCATGTGCAGGGCAGTGGATGATGTGCTGGCCATGGTTGTGCGCATGTGCAGGGGGAGGATGTGCTGGTCGTAGCAGTGCGCATGTGCAAGGTGGCCGGCTGCGCCGGCGGATGAGGAGCGAGCGGAGAGCGGAGACCCGGTTGCCCGGACATGGATACGGATGGCGGGCGGAGACGGAGAGTGAAAGAGAGATAGAGAGGGGGGCCCGCTCAGAGATGAACGGTGCTTGCCAAGCCGGGCAAAATGACACAACTTTTAGGTTGCCCGGCGGGGCGTTAGGTGGCTATTGGCACCTGGGCAACTGATAATTTCGCGTCCTGCCTTGGCCGGAGGCCCCCTAGATTTTCAAGGCCCTAGTCTTCAGCCTACGAAGCCTAGTGGTAAATCTGGTTCTGGTCTGGTGAAAAGTTATTCTTCCTGACTGATGCTGCCTGACATGCTGAGTGTTGTCAACAGGCTCTGTTTTTATTTCAGTTGTTTCATTGGTTTCAGTGATGTGTAATTAGGCTGCTGCGGCATTAATTTATGATGAGGATTATTTTGCTCAGCCGCAGAAAGAGATTGTCTCACTTGACCTCCGCGATCCTTTTTGGAATGATTCAGTCATAGCACCTGAGCACTGTGGGCGGTATGAGGTTTATCATGAACACATCTCTAGTTGTCATGTTCAGCTGAGTAACTTGCCAGGTCACCTCAAAGTATGATTAAGATTAAACTATGTAAGGACATCATAGGAACTAAGTATAGTTCAATTGGAGCAAGGACATCAGATTTCCTCTCCATTAATATAACGTGTCTAACAGCCCTGCTCTAAGCAAGACATAACACAGGCAAATTAGGATATTCTGATTCTCCCTGGCACATCAGTTCATTTGATATCATATTATGTGTGATATTGTCACATCCCCTCCCTTCACTGCTTTGTAAGCAACCATGTTTTCTCTCCTTCTCAATTCTCAAAGAGCATCATATTTTATACATTAACTATGTTTTGATTTGCGGAGTGTTTTCTGTTATCCCACTAGGTTTCACTCTCAAATGGATTTTCATGAACAGCTTGTATTGTTACAATAATCTGATAACTTCATGGTTTTACTGGCACCATCTTTTTATTTCCAGATTTTTAGAAAATAATGTTCAGACTCCACAATGGGATTTCAACTCATGTTTTACAAGATTACTAGTCTGAGCATCCCGATTCCTAGTCCAGTAATATAACGAATGTATTATTGCACCTGAAATTGCATGCAATTACGATTTTACTCAAGTATATTAGTCACCAGGTCAGTGCCCTCATATTGTGTATTAAGTCAGCTTCCAACCCTGTTTAACATTTAATTAAAATTGCAGTTTCAAGGAAGCAACAATTTAAAGGATTAATTAAGGACTAAAGGTTAAAATGAGAATTTTATTTTAGGGTATTTTGGTTTGTAAGTTAAAAGAAATTAGGAACAACTGGTGTGTGCGTTGTGTTGTATTTGTGATGGTTTAAAATGTCTGGATCTTATTCAAGTGTACTTGCTGATTTTGGTTGTAATTATAATGCCTGCAGATGATTGCAGCATTCATGAGGCACAGACTCATTGCAAAACTAGCAGCCTTTATAGTTATCCTGGCAATTTTCTTTTTTGCTGCAATGCAGTATCACAGTCATTGCTCTGCTTGCACAGTCTGGCCAAACAAATGGTTTTTTGGGGGAGGGAAGGTTGAAGGAGGAGACAGAAGTGGCATACAGTTGACTGTTTTGTGATAGTAATCCAAAGTTCCTATTGAAGGTGACGTATTAAGTATGTTTTAACTGAAATGTATACATAGACGTGGATCAAAGCACTTCATGTAGCCTATTTAAAATATTATGTTTCATTTAAATTCGCATTTCTCATGTTAAAAATGGCAAATAAACAGAAACCTTTTATGCAGCAATTATGGTCACACCTGTGGGAGATTTATTTTCCCATTATAAACTTGATCATTGGGATTTCTGATATAGGTTTAAAAAATCTGGAAAATATGATTTTAAAATTGGGACTGAATTGTGTTTACATAATTTTGGTCCAAATATCCTTTGCCTTTTAACCTGATTTGATTGTGGTAAAGATTGATTCATCTATGGGTGTATTTTCGAGTCCTATAAGCGACCCACAGAGATTTTATGTACATTAAGAGAGAGAATAGGACCCCTCAGAAAGCAAAGTGGTCATCTCAGGAGATGGGCAAGGTCCTCAATGAGTATTTCTCCTCCGTTTTTACTGTGGAGAAAGATATGAAGTTTGGGGAACTTGGGACAATTAATGGCGATGTCCTGAGGGCTGTCCGTATTACGGCCAATGAGATAGTGAATATCCTAAGGAATATAAAGAATATAAAGATAAATAAATCTCGCAGACGTGATCAGATATATCAAAGGGCACTGTGGGAAGCCAGAGAATAAATTGCTGAGATATATGATTCATCATTAGACACAGGAGGTGCCGGAAGACTGGAAGGTGGCTAATGTGTGCCGCTATTTAAGAAGGGTGGCAAGGACAAGCTTGGGAACTATCGACCATTGAGCCTAACATCTGTGTTCAGCAAACTAATGGAGAGGATTCTGGGGGATTGGATATATATGCATTTGGATAGACAGGGGCTACTTAGGGATTGTCAGCATGGTTTTGCATGTGGGTGATTGTGTCTTACTAATCTTTTTTTGAAGAAATAACCAAAAGGTTGATGAGTGGAAAGCCATAGACATCGTCTATATGGACCTCTGCAAGGTATTTGATAAGGTTCTGCATTGTAGGCTATTCTGGAAGGTTAGATCGCACAGGAACCTGGGAGAGATAGCCATCTGGATAGAAAATAGGCTTCATGGAAGGAAGCAGAGGGTGATGGTGGAAGGTTGTTTATTGGACTTGAGGATTGTGATGAGTGGTGTTCCTCAGGGATCAGTGCTGGGCCCATTACTGTTTGTGGTTTATATTATTGATTTTGATGAGAATGTGGATGGCATGATTAGTAACTTTGCAGATGATACTAAAGTGGGTGGTATCGTAGATTGCAAAGATGGTTATCAAAGGCTATCATAGGATCTTGATGAGGTGGGAAAGTGGCCTGAGGATTGGTTAATGAAGTTTAATGCAGGTAAGTGCGAGGTGTTGCATTTTGAGAAATCAAACCAGGGCAGGACCTTAACAGCAAATAGCAGGATCCTGGGGAGTGGGGTAGAGCAGAGAGATGCAGAGTGCAGGTACACAGTTCTTTGAAAGTGGATAAGGTGGTCAAGACTTTTGGTACATTAGCCTTCATCAGTTACGGTACTAAATATAGAAATCTGGACGTTATGATACAGTTTTACAAGACGTTTGTGGTGCTGCATTTGGAGTATTGTGTTCTCTTTTGGTCACTCTGCTATAGGAAAAGTGGTGTTAAGCTGGAAGAAATGGCGGGAAGATTTAGAAGGATATTGCCTGGACATAAGGGCCTGAGCTATAGAGAGATATTGGACAAGCTTGGACTTCATTTATTGGAGCACAGGAGGATGAGGAATGATCTGATGGTGTGTGTCGAAGATCATGATGGGAATAGATAGGGTGAATGCACAGTATTTTACCCAGATTAGAGGAATCAAGAACCAGAGGACAAAGGTTTAAGGTGAGGGGGGAAACATTTAAAAAGAAGTTGAGTGGCAACATTTTCTCACAGAGGGCGGTGGGGATATGAAATGAGCTGCCAGAGGAGATTGTTGAGGCAGGTACTATAACACTATTTAAAGGACATTTGGATAGGTACATCGACAGACAATAGACAATAGACAATAGACAATAGACAATGGACAATAGGTGCAGGAGTAGGCCATTTGGCCCTTCGAGCCAGCACTGCCATTCACCGTGATCATGGCTGATTATCCACATTCAGGACCCGTTCCTGCCTTCTCACCATATCCCCTGACTCCGCTATCTTTAAGAACTCTATCTAACTCTCTCTTGAAGACATCCAGAGAATTGGCCTCCACTGCCTTCTGAGGCAGCAAATTCCACAGATTCACAACTCTCTGGGTGAAAAAGTTTTTCCTCATCTTCATTCAAAATGGCCTACCCCTTATTCTTAAACTGTGGCCCCTGTTTCTGGACTCCCCCAACATCGGGAACATGTTTCCTCCCTCTTGCGTGTCTAATCCATTAATAATCTTTTATGTTTCAATAAGATGCCCTCTCATCCTTCTAAATTCCAGAGTATACAAGCCCAGCCGCTTCATTCTATCAACATATGACAGTCCCGCCATCCCGGGAATTAACCTCGTGAAAGGTTTAGAGCGAAGATAGACACAAAATGCTAGACACAAAATACTAGACTTTCTATACATCACTGTCTATACCTCTCGTTTCCCTTTCCCCTGATTCTAGACTGAAAAAGGGTCTCAACTCCAAATGTCACCCATTTCTTCTCTCCAGAGATGCTGCCTGTCTTGCTGAGTTACTCCAACATGTTGTATCTATCTTTGGTTTAAACCAGCATCTGCAGTTCCTTGCTACACAAGATTCAGAGCGATATGGGCCAAGTCCAGGTAGTCAGCAGTAGAGTAGATGGGGCATCTTGGTCGGTGTGGGCAGCAATCACAATATGTTCCAATTCATTCCATGACACATGCATGCCCTTGGTAATGTTTTAATGATAGGCAAACTTGGATGTACCTATCATTACAGTTCTCTACCAATTTAGTTTTAAAAATACATTTTAATGTTCAGTGTTAACATTTATCAAGATTACTTTGCTTCTGTGGGAGATGTTGTATTTCATAGGCACAGAGGGTAAAGTGAAATTAAAAGATTTTTTCATTAAATGGACCATTTGCTGGCTTCCTATCTGTGACAATCTGTTATATACAGTGCACTGGGCTCCATGAACATTCTCCCTTTGCTAAATCATGGATTGAACTGATTTCACTGGTGCTCGGAAAGGTCACAAGGTCGACTCCTGTTTGTACTCGATATCAAGATTAAGATCATTTAAACCTAAATTCAAGGAAACCACAAACCATCACATGAACCTAACCTTGCCAATTCATAATCTAGTTCATCTTTTTTTTCAACAATTACAATTTACAATGTTTTAAAGAATAAATGCATGATATTTCATGAAGGGAGAAAAATGTACTGAGTCCCGGATTCTAATATTAGTAACTAATAGAAGGATCTTGTGGTCCATCTGTGTCAGCAAAATGAAGGAGCTAGTTGTTGACTTTATTGAGCCAAAGTTTTGACTAGTCTCACTGAATTCAATTTGTGTTTTTTTTTAATGAAACTGCCAGTTTAGGTATATCATGCATCTGTATAGCCACGTTGTACAACACTGAAACAAAGTTCCTCTTGCTATTTGTCTTTCATGATTTGTTATTTAGTGCATTCATAAGAAGAATGATAATTTTATTAAACTGTGGCCTGTTTCAACGTCAATAAATGCTCAGATTCCCTAATCAGGCCCTGTCTATATCTATATTACTAAAGGTAAGACTTGACCACTTTTGACGTACTGTGATGTGATTTCCGAGAGAACGTCGCATCTTACGGCCGTCCTTTTTGGCCACCTCACTCAGAACCCCCTTCCGCCGGACTGGACTGGAGGATTTTTCCCATCGATGAAAAATCAGAGATATGTTAATGTTTAAAATAAATTCGCCTATCTCTCTGCTGCCCCCGCTCGCGGCAGTGGGGAGTGACTATAAAACCCGGAAGTGTCGTGGTTCACTCAGTCTCTGCCAGATGGAGGAAGTGAGAGGGTCACGGCTCTCTGAGCTGCGAATAACACTGAACGCACGTCTACTCCACGGTGAGTCCCCGGGATGTGGTTTTCAGCAAATGTGTTTGTTGTTTGCAAAGTGTTTGCCCAATTGGGTTGGCTTTTTAAAGGGCTTTCAGCAAATGTGTTTTGTTGGCTTGCAAAGTGATTTTGCCCAATTGGGTTGGCTTTTTAAAGGGCTTTCAGCAAGTGTGTTTTGTTGGCTTGCAAAGTGTTTTTGCCCAATTTGGTTGGCATTTCAATGGGCTTTCAGCAAACGTGTTTTGTTGGCTTGCAAAGTGTTTTTGTCCAGTTGGCTTGGCTTTTAAAGGGCTTGCTTGCAACAGTTTTCGGATGGATAAATGTGAATAAACATTTTATTAGATCCGGACTGTGTTTAATTTCAAAATTGGCGCTCATTCTGTGGTTTTCGCTTAGTTGCAAGATGGCGCCGATGACGTCATTTCCGGTTAGCGGCATGCTGGCACTGAGTGCATCATTTCCGGTTCGTGGCAAGAAGCTAGAGGGTGACGTCAAGATGGCGTCGAGTGCAGGCACCGTTGAATAATCCAAGAGAGCTGTCTGCTCGGTCTATGGTGAGTGTGTTTGTTTGATGTTATTTAAAGCACGTTTTTGCTTCAGCACCAGCAGCCTCTACAGGAGGCTTTAAACATTTGTTTTACACACTGTATATTCAACACGTTCAGAAGTTACCTGGCATTTTAGTATTGGGTGAGTGTGTGTGAGTGAACGTGTGTGTGTGTGTGTGTGTGTGTGTGTGTGTGTGTGTGTGTGTGTGTGTGTGTGTGTGTGTGTGTGTGTGTGTGTGTGTGTGTGTGTGTGTGTGTGTGTGTGTGTGTGTGAATCTGTGTGTGTGAATGAGTGTGTGTGAATGAGACTGTGTATGTGTGTGTGAGAGTGTGTGTGAGTGTCTGTATGAGGTGGAGGGTGTGTGTGATCAACAAATAACAAATAGTACAAACTAGCACAACAGAACCACCCCCCCCCCCTACTGGCCAGCAATATTGTAATTGCTGGAGAGGTGGAATATTGCGTTGGGTGACCAGCCCTCCCTTGTGATGCTGGGACCCAACGGGTCCCACTTAGTCTAGTATATACAGTGGCTTGCAAAAGTATTCATACCCCTTGAACTTTTCCACATTTTGTCACGTTACAACCACAAACGTAAATGTATTTTATTGGGATTTTATGTGATAGACCAACACAAAGTGGTGCATAATTGTGAAGCGGAAGGCAAATGATACAAGGTTTTCACATTTTTTAACAAATAAAAAAACAGAAAAGTGTGGCGTGCAAAAGTATTCAGCCCCCCTGAGTCAATACTTTGTAGAACCACCTTTCGCTGCAATTACAGCTGCAAGTCTTTTGGGGTATGTCTCTACCAGCTTTGCACATCTAGAGACTGAAATATTTGCCCATTCTTCTTTGCAAAATAGCTCAAGCTCAGTCAGATTGGATGGAGAGCGTCTGTGAACAGCAATTTTCAAGTCTTGCCAAAGATTCTCAATTGGATTTAGGTCTGGACTTTGACAGGGCCATTCTAACACATGAATATGCTTTGATCTAAACCATTCCATTGTAGCTCTGGCTGTATGTTTAGGGTCGTTGTCCTACTGGAAGGTGAACCTCCACCCCAGTCTCGAGTCTTTTGCAGACTCTATCAGGTTTTCTTCCAAGATTGCCCTGTATTTTGCTCCATCCATCTTCCCATTAACTCTGATCGGCTTCCCTGTCCCTGCTGAAGAAAGGCATCCCCACAGCATGATGCTGCCACCACCATGTTTCACAGTGGGGATGGTGTGTTCAGGGTGATGTGCAGTGTTAGATTTCCGCCACACATAGCGTTTTGCATTTAGGCCAAAAACTTCAATTTTGGTCTCATCTGACCAGAGTACCTTCCTCCACATGTTTGCTGTGTCCCCCACATGGCTTGTGGCAAACTGCAAACGGGATTTCTTATGGCTTTTTTTCAACAATGGCTTTCTTCTTGCCACTCCTCCATAAAGGCCCGATTTGTGGAGTGCACGACTAATAGTTGTCCTGTGGTCAACTGTGGTAAATCCCACCTGAGCTGTGGATCTCTGCAGCTCCTCCAGAGTTACCAGAGTTGGCTCCTTCTCTGATCAATGCTCTCCTTGCCCAGCCTGTCAGTTTAGGTGGACGGCCATGTCTTGGTAGCTTTGCAGTTGTGCCATACTCTTTCCATTTTCGGATGATGGATTGAACAGTGCTCCGTGAGATGTTCAAAGCTTGGGATATTTTTTTATAACCTAACCCTGCTTTAAACTTTTCCACAACTTTATCCCTGACCTGTCTGATGTGTTCCTGGGGGTTCATGATGCTGTTTGTTCACTAATGTTCTCTAACAAACCTCTGAGGCCTTCACAGAACAGCTGTATTTATACTGAGATTAGATTACACACAAGTGGACTCTATTTACTAATTAGCTGACTTTTGAAGGCAATTGGTTGCACTGGATTTTATTTAGGGGTATCAGAGTAAAGGGGGCTGAATACTTTTGCACGCCACACTTTTCAGTTTTTTATTTGTAAACAAATTTAAAAACCATGTATCATTTTCCTTCCACTTCACAATTATGCGCCACTTTGTGTTGGTCTATCACATAAAATCAGAATAAAATACATTTACGTTTGTGGTTGTAACGTGACAAAATGTTGAAAAGTTCAAAGGGTATGAATACTTTTGCAAGCCACTGTATATATATTTTTCAAACAGCTTTGTTTCATCCCTCATTCTTTGCCTTGGTGTCACTCGTGCAGAAGCCTTTGTTCACTCAGTGAACCAGACACACTGGAGAATATCAGCAGTGCTGGATCTCTGCCAGCAGAGATTGCCAACTGATGTGAAGGCTGGGAGATCCACAGGAATCCCAAGAATACAGCGAAGGAAGCCTTACACCAGCAATTGAGTGGTTAGAAGGTTACTAACTCAGTGATTAGCAAACATCTCCCAGTCTGGCTACATTCCAGTCAGAAAAGAACAGCCAGTCAGTGGATCCGATATTTTTTAGTTTAGTTTACTTTAGAGATACAGCATGGAAACAGGCCCTTCGGCCCACCGAGTCCGTGCCGACCAGCTATCCCTGCACACTGACACTACCCTGCACACTAGGGACAATTTACAATTTTTTCAACAAAGCGAATTCACTTACAAACCTGTACATCTTTGGAATGTGGGAGGAAACTGGAGCACCTGGATAAAACTTACGCCATCACGGGTAGAACGTGCAAACTCCGTACAGGCGGTACCCATGGTCAGAAACAAACTGGGGTCTCTGGCGCTGCAAAACAGCAACTGTACTGTACATTGCTCATTTCTAGACTTCACCCCAGTCTAGTTTCAGTAAAAACACTGAATCAAGAACTTCAAACAACCAGATTTTATTTTAACAAAAGCGCATTATAGTTCAACTACTGTACCTATCCCACCGCGGGTTCGATCCTCGTATCTGCCTGTTCAAGCCCTCTAGGCCTCGCTCAGAAAGAGACACTCCAGAAAGATTCAGATTCAGATTCAGAAAACTTTATTGTCTGTCGTAACAGAAAATCTTCTTTGATGTGGCTCGATATACAAACAGGACAATGTACTGATAAGCAGTCATACAACACAGATTTCTGCGAGCACACACAGTGTCATGCAGTCCCAAGCGTTCTCCCAGAAGATCGACGCTGGACCTCGTGGTAGCGGACTTTTATATGTCCCGGGACCTCGAGGGGCCGAACACATGGGGGTGGTCTCTTAATAATCCAATTACAGATATCGATTAACCCCATACATAACAGACATTTCCCTAACCCAAATAATACAGCAGCTCAATGCATTGTATTCAAACCGGACTTCGCAAGGAAGTTAACTTAGAAACATTTACCCTGATCTGCCAGAAACCCAGACAAGGCTCAATACCTTATCCAATCAACACTCGGCAAAGTAGAATTCTGCAACATTATTTACAACTATTTACAAGGTTTGGTTTGCAGCCATTCAATCCATTCTATGCATTTTGAACCTAATTGACAGGGTCTGCAAGAATTCTTTTCTTGCAACTTGTATCTAGGCTCTAGACACACTGGCACCACTCCACAGCTTGTCCCAGCTCTGCAGAGAGCAATTCCAAATTGACCAAATCTCCCAGCAGCCCTGAAGCTTTTACCCCATTTTGAACTCCTAGCCTCTCCAATTATTAGGATTAACATTACCACTGTGCCACCATGCCACCCCTATACCGTTAAAACAAAAATCTAACACATTTAGCAAGAATTCTGAATAATCTTGCTTTTTAATATTTGCTCCTGATTGGACTGATTTGCTTTACAACAGTTTTCAAGATGGCCTATTAGATCTGTGACTCAGATGACCTCGGGTACTATCTGTGTGATGTTTGCACGTTCTCCATGTGACCACATGGGTCTCCTCTGGGTGCTACAGTTCCCTCCACATTCCAAAGACATGCGTGTTTGTAGGTTAATTAGCCTCTGTAAAATTGCCACCAGTGTATCGGGATGGGCAAGTGGGGTAACATAGAACTTGTGCGAACAGGTGATCGACAATCGGCGTGTACTCGGTGTGCCAAAGGGCCTGTTTCCATGCTGTATCATTCAATCAAACATACAAGAATACAAGTATCCATAGTTCATATTAGATAAGAACAATTAATCAAATAAATCATCTATGAATAATCGCTTTCCTTAATATTGGAGCATCTTCTACTGGTCCAATAAAAGGATATTGATTAAAAGATTCATTTGATTCACCTAACACAAAAACTGCTTGATCTACTACGGGCATCCAGAATTTTCTGTTATATATCTCGTGCTGAATATATCAAAATCTGAACTGGATTTTCCTCTTAAATAAATCCTGAAGTATCTTTCTATGGTTTTACCTGATTGTAACATCCACTCACACCCCTCCCTCCATCGTCAGATTTCAATCCTCCTCTCCACTCCTTATCTGACACCCTTTTGTCTCTTTTTCACCTCTGGCTTTTGTCGCCTACTCCACCCTTTTGCCAATCATCCCACACCTCACCTGTATCCACCTATCACTTACCAGGCTTTATCCCACACCACATATTTTTTCCAGTTTCTGCTCCCTACTCCAATTGGTCTGAAAAAGGATCCTGACCCAAAACATTGCCTGTCCATCCCCTCCACAGATGCTGCCTAATTCTTTGAGTTTCTCAAGCAAATTACATTTTGCTCAATTCTATTTTACATTTGCCTGCTGGACATACTTTTCTGTTTCTTCAGTCATGTAAAACCATATCTATATAATGTTCCTCTATGTTCATCTGTTCAGCCCTTCTCAATATTATGTATTTCACTGCACCTGGTACACGTGACAATAAATAAACCATTGAACCGTATATACTCCAATAAACACGGGTGAGCTTTAGTTGGATGGGACGGATGATCACAATTTTATTTGTCATGCTCACTGCCTGATCTCTTCTGGTGAGAAACCCAATCTATTCTGAAGATAAGTCATTATGAATAAACGGGTATTGAGATGAACATCTGCTTCATTGTCGCCCAGTCACAGCAATATCAAGCAGCCTGGAGGTCCAGTGAGATGAATGGATAGTGATGATTGTAGAGTGGGCAGCAACAGGCTATGTTATTCTGAAGAAGGTTCTCCACCCGTAACGTCACCCATTCCTTCTCTCCGGAGATGCTGCCTGGCCCACTGAGTTACTCCAGCATTTTGTGTCTATCTTATGTTATTCCAGAGTCGGGAGGAGCACGGCTCCACGTTACACTTGTTTTTCTCGGCATTTAATCTCAGAATGGGACATTTTCCTCCTCTTTCCATTCTTTGGTTCTGGAATTTACATCAGGTTCTCCATATTTTGTTCACTAGAACTCTGGTAAATAGTCAATGTAGGCATGAAGGGCTAAATGGTTTCTCTCTCTCTGTACTGTGACCATTCTATGAATTGATCCAGCTCTGTATATTGATCCAGCTCTATATATTCTTCAGATTGATCTTTGTACTGAAGTCTTCCACTTTTGCATAAACCTGTGCATTAGATGGATAAGAAAGGTCGAGAGGGATACGGGGCCAAACGTGAGTAACTGGGACCAGCTTCCATGTTGTATGAGTCTATGACTATAGCTCTATAACTCTATGAGACACATTGAAGTTAATATTTTCAGGAAAAACAGTAAGTTATTCATCTCAGCAAATCTTTTCAAATTGACATCTTTCCCAATAGTCACCTGGATCTCCTTCTTGAAAAGCATTACCCTGTGAAATCATCATCATTTTTGCTTTCCTAACCTTCTCTTATAGAGCCCGCAGGACCCAAGTGATCTTATCCAAATAGGACCCGGTGTTCCCAGTGTGCCCTGTGGTGAGATTGCAGGAAGAGTGTTCTTATGAGCTACAGTGAGGCATTGAAGAAAATGATTCATAACTCATGACGTACGGTAATCAGGAAGTAGTGAATCAGGTTGGCTTCATCTATAATCCCTCGTTATTAATTTGAAATGTTGCCTAATATCTATGACAGATTCCAGTGGAACAGTCATGCGATCTATAATCAATTCAGTGTGCTGATGTTGACTTCAAATGAGCATTACCCTTTGACATTCATTTACAAATAACACAGGTGACGAGTGGCATCTGGGCACGTTCTTCAATGACTGCAAGTTCCCAGGACGTTAACCCGAGCAACAGTAAATCCCTTGAAGAGAGAAAGAGAAGAAAATAACATAAACTCTTATGGCTGTAGCATGCTGTCTATGATTTATCTTTGAGTGCCGCTGTTTTCTTATCTTAATCATTCCAACACAAGAAACTTAATTGATTAGAAGAAAGACCAAAGCATTTCTAAAAATAACTTCAAACATGTTTCTGATCAAGCTGTTGAATGGTCTAATTGGCAGAGACTGTTTTGTCATATACTTAAAGGGACATTCCATGGTGCAGGCGTTGCTATTGCAACTGAATAAATGGACGCTGCATTGGTGGTAGAGGTGAAAGCGGCTAGGAATGGGAACCCAAGGGGATAGAACATAGAACATAGAAAATAGGTGCAGTAGGCCATTCGGACCTTTTAGCCAGCACCGCCATTCAATATGATCATGGCTGATCATCCAAAATCAATACCTCGTTCCCGCTTTCTTCCCATATCCCTTGATTCCATTAGCCCTAAGAGCTATATCTAACTCTTTCTTGAAAACATCCAGTGAATTGGCCTCCACTGCCTTCTGTGGCAGAGAATTCCACAGATTCACAACTCTCTGGATAAATCCTTTCACCAGATGCAAGCAACCATAGAGGATAAGTCTCCAATATTATTATCCTTTATCCTGACTACATTCTATACAATTATTGTTCCAATATTGTGTCCTATGACAGCTGGTAAAGCTGCTGTCTCAAGCTCCAGAGAACCTGGTTCAATCTTGACCTCAAGTGTTGTCAGCATGCTCCAGTTTATTTTTACATTTTCACATGGGCGTGTGGGTTAGTGTCCTCTGTATATTGCTTCTCAATTGCAATTGAATGGTAGAATTGAGGGAAGTTGATGGGAATGTGCGGAGAATGACAGAGGATTTGTGCAGGATTAGAGTAAATGAGCATTTGATGGTTGGTGCTAACTCGATTGGCCGAAGGGACCATTTCCATAACATATGACGTTAGCACAATGAAAGTTAAATATCTCTCAAAGCAGATGTGAAGCAAGTGCTTAAAGACCTCCGGATAAAGAAATGGAATGAGGTGCATCATTGTCTGTGTTCTTAAATACTGTTTCCTCATCTATAATTCAAATGTTTAATTAATAAAACAACTATTCAAAGTGGAACAGAAACACAATCTACAATCAACTGCAGATTTTCTATTCTCTTTTGCCTGTGTGCTTGTCTTATAAAATATTAATGTAGATCACTTCAAAAATAGAAAGCAACCCAAGAGCAGACAATCAATCTGGAGTGGCTCGTGCCCTTGTATGCACAAATAATCTCAGGTTCTCCAGCAGCCATAATCCATACAGAGAACGACTCTGAACAACCAACATAACAATTGAGTTATGAGGAACAGTGAGGTCATTTACGTCTGCACCTTTGAGTTTTGGTCTAAAGGCAAGACTTTTTACAAAACTCTCAGCTGCAATTTGATTTCAGCATTGCCAAGATGGTGTGAGCAACTGAGAACCAAAGGCAAGATTGGGCAGATGCACTTACATGTAAGGTTGAGGTCATTTTAACTCCTCAGCTTCATTTTAATTGACTTAATATGTGTTCTTCTGTGCTGATTGCACAGCAACCAAGTCACTTGTTACCATTGTTGGATATCTCCTCAATGCAACCAACCCTGCTTGTCTTTTAGAAACATCCTGATAGTCTCAATTCATTTTTAATGCCCTTCTGAGCAAAGCGATTATAACATGCTGTATATTTCCACAGGCTCCATTGTAGAAAACATTGGAACTGATGCAGGCAAGACAAGCATCCATCCACGACAGCACTGGAAAGGAAGGATCCATCCATGACAGCATCTGTCTTCCATCCCATGCCTTGCAGTATATTCTGCAAGCATGTGGTGATTCCCATGTGCACATTCCTACTCAAATAGCAAGCTCTGCTTGTCAGCAATTCCTGTCAGTTCCGGCAATTGCAGTGAAACCAAGAAACTATGGTGATCCATTGCCCAGCCGCCTTGCATCAATAATTCGCAGCATCACATCCGCAGGATGCAAGCCCCTTTGTCTTTGCCTTTTGCCCTCCATTTAATTATCTGCATTGTGTGGGATGCATGTGGTCATGTTATCCAAACCATCTTAGAGCAAAAATCAAAGCATTATTCAATACGGAAGCAGGCCCTCTGGCCCAACTCATCTATGCAAACCAAGATGTTTGCAAACCAAGGGGAACGAGGAGTGCAGGGGAGAGATAAGACTTTGCCTTCCATCACAGTGAGGAGGAGATTCACTGTGATGGATGTTTTGTGTAAATTGTGTTGTGTCTTGGTTCTTCTTCTTGTTTGTATGACTGCAGAAACCAAATTTCATTTGAACCTCTGGGTTCAAATGACAACAAATAAATTGTATTGTATTGTATTGTATTGTATTGTATTGTATTGTATTGTATTATGTCCCATCTAAGCTAGTCCCATTTAAGTTCAAGTTCAAGTTCAAGTGAGTTTATTGTCATGTGTCCCTGATAGGACAATGAAATTCTTGATTTGCTTCAGCACACAGAACATAGTAGGCATTTACTACAAAACAGATCAGTGTGTCCATATACCATAATATAAATATATACACACATGAATAAATAAACTGATAAAGTGCAAATAACAGATAATGGGTTATTAATAATCAGAGTTTTGTCCGAGCCAGATTTAATAGCCTGATGGCTGTGGGGAAGTAGCTATTCCTGAACCTGGTTGTTGCAGTCTTCAGGTTCCTGTACCTTCTACCTGAAGGTAGCAGGGAGATGAGTGTGTGGCCAGGATGGTGTGGGTCTTTGATGATACTGCCAGCCTTTTTGAGGCAGTGACTGCGATAAATCCCCTCGATGGAAGGAAGGTCAGATCCGATGATGGACTGGGCAATGTTTATTACTTTTTGTAGTCTTTTCCTCTCCAGGGCGCTCAAGTTGCCGTACCAAGCCACAATGCAACCGGTCAGCATGCTCTCTACTGTGCACCTGTAGAATTTAGAGAGAGTCCTCCTTGACAATCCGACTCTCCGTAATCTTCTCAGGAAGTAGAGGCGCTGATGAGCTTTCTTGATAATTGCATTAGTGTTCTCGGACCAGGAAAGATCTTCAGAGATGTGCACGCCCAGGAATTTGAAGCTCTTGACCCTTTCAACCATCGACCCATTGATATAAACGGGGCAGTGGGTCCCCATCCTACTCCTTCCAAAGTCCACAATCAGTTCCTTGGTTTTGCTGGTGTTGAGGGCCAGGTTATTGTGCTGGCACCATATGGACAGTTGCTCGATCTCTCTTCTATACTGCATTCGGCATTTGGCTTTACCTGCATTTGGCTTTACCTGCATTTGGCCCAAAGCCTTCTTAACCTTTCCTTATGGTTGAGGAGGAGTTGGATGCCCTAAGGAGTATGATGGTAGACGAATCTCCTGGGCCTGATCAGATATATCCGAGGACACTGTGGGAAATGGGCAGGTGGAATTAGAGTAGATGGGGTATCTTGGTCGGCCTGGGAAATTCGGGCTGCAGGGTCCGTTTCCGTGCTGTATGACTACATGACTTTGTGACTCTACCATATACCTAGATGTGACCAGAATATTAAGATGCTTACCAAAATAACCGCTCTCAATTCCTTGTTTCACTGCATCACTAGCATTTACTTTGCCCCACATTATGGGTTAGAAGGTGGCAATTCAGCCCATCTGGTCAATGCCAGCTCCCAGATGAACAATTCTGGGGCGATTCTGGAGCACTAGCATGGGTGTTGTGGGTCAAGTCAAGCACAGTGAGTGCAGGGCCAACAATCCATTTCAATCCATTTCATGTCAAGTCAATCCATGTCAAGTCAAGTCAAGCACAGGGCAGGCGGGGCCAGCCAACAATACAATCCATTTGCTTTCATTTCAGGTGAGGTCAAGCAAAGCAAAGGCAAAGCAAAAGAAAAGCAAAAGCAAAAGCAAAAGCACAGGGCAGGCTGGGCCAGCCAACAATACAATCCATTTGCTTTCATTTCAGGTGAGATCAAGCAAAGCAAAAGCACAGGGCAGGCCAAACAACTCATATCATTTCATTAAGGGCTAACAAATCATTTATTGCAAGCACATTAAGAGTTAACAAATCATCATTCATTGCAAGCACATTAAGAGTTAACAAATCATCATTCATTGCAAGCACATTGCTAGCTAACAAATCATTTATTGCGAGCACATAAATGGTTAACCACATAAAGCACATAACCACATAATCACATAAAGCACATAAGGGGTAGACTCACAGTTTTGAAGACTCACAGTTCAGTAGACTCACAGCAGACTCACAGTTGTGGTCTCACCCTCGTGATCTTCCAGAGTGACTGTTTCACGTCCAGGCATCCGGGGTTTTATAGTCCTGCCCCCCCCCCCCCCCCCCGGAAGGGGCGTTACCTTCATCACGATGATTGACAGGCGAGAGGACCAATCAGATGATCTCAAGATTTTTTAAACATTCATAACTTTTTTATTTTTAATCGATCTGAAAAATCCTCGGGGCTGCCTCAGTAACTTTGAGTAAGATGGCCAAAAATCATAGCGATATATGGTAGGGTTTTTTCTAAAATATATTTACAGCGCAGACAGGAAGTGGTCAAGATAAAACTTTTAGTTATATAGATATCAAAGGTAGAATTCCTGCTGAATGTAGCAGTCGGAAAGATGTGTATGGTGCCAACCACCAAATGACTAGACATAAAGCATGTGAAAATGTAGATGCTGGAATCTGGAGGAACACATTGGGTCAGGCAGCATCATTGGAGGGAATGGACAAGAGACATTTCAGGTCAGGAACTTCTGAAGTGGTGAAGAAATGATGCCATTATTGAGCATTTAGTAAATTAAATCCCATAAGCATTAAATTATATTTTCTGATTAAGTGTGAAGCACTTAAATTATTTGGGGTATCTTTGTTCCAAGTTTGCTCCTGATATACAATAGTAAACAAAATTCACCCAAGGTGGGAGGATGGTGAATTCACTTCCAGAAGGTCTTTTAAAGGTAGAAGCCCTTGCCACATGTAAACAGCATTTATATGTGAACTCAAAGAACCATGAATGTTGTGTTAGAAGGTGGAAAAAAGCTAAATAGGTCCCCCATGACTGTACAGATACGATGGGCCATATGACTTCCATTGTGTCATAGATTTTCTGTAAGCTAAGGGTTAGTCTCATGTCTTGTAAGAACAGCTCAGAGTTGTTTTGGATTAATTACCGATCTTATTCTGATAAACTCCCTTTCAGTGCTTACCCCATAAAAGGATTATGACAGACCATAACCGATAGGATCAATGGTGGCGCTGCAGCTCTTCACAATCTATCAGTGACAGAGATGAGGAAATTGAGCATATGCATCCAAGTTTGCTGCCAACACAAAATAAGCTGTTAGGAAGATGTTATAAAAAACCTGTAAAGGGTTATTGACAGGTTAAGTGATTGTGGAAGAAGATGAATGTAATGTAGGGAAATATGAAGACATCAACCGTTGGAAAAGAAAGCAGACTACCGTTCAATAAGTAACATGCTGGAAATCTTTAAAGAAATTTCTATGTCCTTGAAGGCGAACCACAAAAGATACAGGGTAGAAACAGTAAGCAATTAGGAAGTAAAGTTTTGTAAAGGTTAGAGTTTATTACAAGGATTGGGCTATAAATGCGCAAGTTCTTCAAGTTCCTGGGTGTACATATCTCTGAAAATCTGTCCTGAGCACAGCACATTGATGTAATCACAAAGAAAGCCCATCAACACATCTACTTCCTTGGAAGATTGAGGAGATTGAGGTAGTTAGGAAGGCAAATTCAATGATAGCATTTATATCAAGAGGACTAGAATACAAAAACAGACGTGTAATGCTGAGGCTCTATAGGCACTAGTCAGGCCACATTTGGAGTACTGTGAGCAAATTTGGGCCCCATATCTAAGGAAGAGGGTCCAGAGGAGGTTTATAAGAATGATTCCAGGAATGAGTGGGTTAGCATATGATGAGCGTTGAACAGCACGGGGCCTATACTCGCTGGAGTTTAGATGGTTGAGGTGGGACCTCATTGAAACTTACAGAATAACGAAAGGCATGGAGGGAGTGGGTGTGGAAAGGATGTTTCCACTGGTGGGAGAGTCCAGGACCAGAGGTCATAGAATTAAGTGGGTGCTCTTTTAGAAAGGAGGTGAATTAGAGGGTAGTTAATCTGCAGAACTCATTGCCACAGAGGGCTGTGGAGGCCGTCAGTGGATATTTTTAAGGCAGAGATAGACACATTCTTGATTAGAACGGGTGTCAAGGGTTATGTGGAGAAGGCAGGAAAATGGGATTAGGAGGCAGAGATCAGCCATGATTGAATGGCGGAGTAGACTCGAAGGGCCGAATGCCGTAATTCTACTCCAATGACTTGTGAACGTGAAATTTAATATGTTGATGGATGCTCTCTTGAGCTTCGACAAGTATACAGTGGAGAGCATACTGACAGGTTGCTGCACGGCCTGCTTCAGCGACTCGATCGCCCAGGAATTAAGGAGATTACAGGGAATGGTAGACATTGAAGGTAGACAAAAGTGCTGGGAAACTCAGCGGGTGCAGCAGCATCTATGGAGTGAAGGAAATAGGCAACGTTTCGGGCCAAAACCCTTCTTCAGAAACCCTTCCTTCGCTCCATAGATGCTGTGGACCCACTGAGTTTCTCAAGCACTTTTGTCTACCTTCGATTTTCCAGCATCTGCAGTTCCTTCTTAAACACGAATGGTAGACATTGCCTGGTCTGTCACAGGTATAGACCTCCCCACTATCACAGGGATCCATTGGAGGTGCTGCCTCAGAAAAGCAGGCAAAATCATGAAATACCCATCACCCTATCATGCACTCATTTCACTCCGCCCATCGGGAAGAAGTGATAGGAATAATGCAACCACCAGGACAAGAATAGCCTTTTCCAATCAACCATCAGGTTCGTGAACACTGCACAACACTAACATCAATTATTAACTTTACTTTAGAGATGCAGTGCGGATACAGGCCCTTTGGCCCACTGATTCCGCGCCGCCCAGAGATCACCCCGTACACTAGCAATATCCTACTCACTAGAGACAATTTGCAGTTTATAGAAGCCAATTAACCCACAAACCTGTACATCTTTGGAGTGCGTGAGGAAACTGGAATACTCCGAGAAAATACACATGGTCACAGGGACAACATACAGTCCGTACAGACAGCACCCGTGGTTAGGATCGAACCAGGGTCTCTGGCACTGAAAGCAGCAACTCTGCTGCTGCCTCACTGTGGAGCCCGTACTTTAGTGGGCTGAGGATTTGGAGGTATTTTGCACTGGTATTGTGGTTGTCAATTCATTGAATTTTGTTATATATTATCTTTATGTTTTGTTTTTATAGGCCTGTTATGCAACTGCATGTAAGAATTTAAATGTTCTGTTTTTAGTACATATAATAATAAATACTTTCGACTTGACTCTTGACTTCTTAGTTCATTGGTGAAAATAACTTTGTTTGCTGTTAATAACTATGATGTTGTCTTACTCAGGTATTTGCAGGTATACATTTCTTCCCAGTTCATTGCAATCTGGAGCTGATGAAGTGTATGACTGGCTCTTTCTTTGTTCAGGCCTCAAAGGCACCTGTTAATCCTGCTCCAATAAAAGAGAGATTTTGCCAGCTTTATGATAGACTCTCCCCAACAATAACCAATGTTCAGTTAATCCCCAAACAGCACTGAAACAGTAACCCACAGTAACTAGTCTCCAAAATAATGAGTTAAACTAATCAATCAATGAATTTAACTTCAATTTCTGAGGATTTTGCTATTTTCCATCTGAATTAGTGTAAACTTGTGCAGCCCTGAATTACTCATCATTTGCAACAACTGCTATAGATCATCTGTTTATGCACTAGAGTATAATGTATATCGATGCACTATATACCACACACATTGAACAACATCATATCCATTTTACTGAATATAATTATGGATTGTGGACACGTTCAGTACAACAGAGAATATGACACTTAATGCTGCTCCCTGACAGCCTCAGGGATCTGGGTTCGATATGACTCAGGTGCTGCCTGTGTAAAGTTTGCATGTTCTTCAGGTGATGCATGAGTTTCCCCAGGGTGCTTTGGTTCCACCCCCGTACCCCCCCCCCCCATACCCCTGTACCCCCCCCCCCACCCCTCCGATCTCCAAAGATGCACTGGTAGGTTGATGTAAATTACCCCTCATCGTGGGTAAGTGGCAAAATAATCGAAAGGTATGTGAGTCAGAATAAGTTACAAGCCAGCAGAATAATGGAACTGGATTGAGCTGTTGGGAGCTGACATGGTCTCTTGCTTGCACATCTCAACAGCATTTGAAGCAATAACTGAGAGACATATTTCCCAATCAGTAAGATCATGGATAATCTTATCCACTTGAACCTGTGGTATTCTGTTGTAATGAAGGTGATGGAAACCAAATCACTGAATATATTTAAGAAGGAGAGAAAGGGTTTCCGGGCAGGAAAAGCAGTGATGGTTATGAGATATGGGCAGAGGGCAGAAACACAGTTTTAAGAAAGAGGATCAATATGATTGTATTGAAAGGCAGAGTGTCAAAAAGCCAAATCACTTTCTCTTACTCCCATTTTGCAGTGCTATTATGTTTCGGAATATTTTAGTCACAGAACATCAGCTATGCTAAAGACGTGGAGAACAATTGTACAGATGATGGATGTACACAAGGGATGTTGAAAGAATTGTTTCCTGCCAAATCGCAGGTGCAGAAAAAGGCAAATAACACCAGTCATTGAATGTAATATAAATGCCTCACTGGTTTTAAAAATGAAGCAAAATGTAGGGAATAAAACAGATCAGCCCATAACCGTAAACATCTGTGCTATAGTTATTGTTTGCTATTTTGCCACAGGGACATGCACTCTTCTTCAGCAGTCAATAATGGAGTGGCCTCTGAAATTTCTTGTGCTTGATCGATAAGCCTACATTTTAACTGAAACCTTTGCTGAAATTGTCTGAGTCAATTTATTTGTGAACAGCCTGCTGATCAATTAATATTCAAGCATGAAAGAAATCATTGCCTCAGAGAAGTAGCTACCTGATAGGAATAATTTGGAGCGATTTTGTCGAGCTGTAATATTCCTTTCTAATCTAAATCGTTATAGCTCTGCTGAGTACAGTATTTGATTTTGTTTAATTCATATGCAGGCCATCCAGTGCATGTTTGCTTGGTATTGTAGCTCAGAGAAAGCTATCTGAGGCCTGTTTTTTGCATAATTGACGGTTTCTCTATAGTAAAACATAAAGAAGTGTAAGCTGTATTAGCAGATTTTTATATCGTTCAAGAGATTACTCCTTCTAGCCGCTAAGTGGACTACATGGTTAAGGGGAATGTCGTTATACGCATGCGAGCTCTCCGTCAGAGAACTTCAAAGCTTCTTCACAGATAAATCTTCATAACACAGTCTTTTGATTAATAAATTCTTTATTGTTGATGAAAAACAATAAGGTATACATCCAAACTTCTTCCGACTCGTACACTATAATCTTCATCGAACTCCAGCATATTGCATTAAACGTTAGAAAACGCCTTGTGTCTCCATTACATTCCGCATGGTCAAAGAGTATGCCTTCCCCATGCTGGTCCAAAACTAAACAAAAAATTAAGCTTCTGTGCAAGAAACTTAGCTTGAAACGCGCCCTAAAATACGTCATAAATCCCACCTACAATATAACGGGCAGTCTAAAATTTAAAGACACATGCCATATTCAATGACACACAAAACAAGCCAAATGGCCACTACATACTGGCCCCTAATTGTTCCGAGTATATAACAAGACAATTATTAATAAACAAATAAACTAGAACCTTTGCTAGTTGCAATTGGTTTATGATCTTCAATAGTCCCTTAGTGTGGTTCTAACATGTGCCGTACTCCCCTTTCTAAGAATTTCACCAGTCTCTCAATAGTCTCGTAGCTTGGCTACTCACTTCTTCTTATCCATTAGTGTGCCTGCTTCGTCTCTCCACTTTTCTCTCAGTCTTCTGGGCAATTTGCTAATGATGACTCGAGTATTACTCGCATGATTCATTTCCTCCATGTGGCCGAGATTTTTCATCGAGCTGCAACAACCTCTCAAAAATATTGTATATTTACTCAATGCTTTCCCATCTTCTGGTTTGATTTCTTTCCAAGCATGGGCCTTCTCCATGTATGCTTTATCAATCCTCTGTTCATTACCAAAATGTTCTTTAAGTAATCTTCTCGCCTTTTTATAGCCATGGCTGCCTGGCTCAATTTGACAACTTTCTACAAGTACCTGAACATCTCCGCTTGTGTACTTCACCAGAAATCATAAATGCTCCTTTTCATCCGTAGCTTTTGTTTCTTATACTTCTTTTAATGCCCTTACAAAAGCTCATACCACAAAGGATCTCCATCATATGTAGGAATTTCTGCTGGTGGTGGAGTGAGAGAGGTATTTTTTTGAGCTATGATCTGGTAGAATTCAGCTTGCCTTTTCACCAATGCCAATAATACATCCTGATATCATTGGCTTGGCTCCAACGAATGATAGACAGGCCTTGGCTCAAACTGGCTTGCTCGAGCCTGTGCACCAGGCCTCGGAAAAGCATGGTCTACTATTGATTTGTCCCTCGCATCTACAGATGCTCCATTTGTAATTTGTTTCGATCTAGCACTCATTTGCTAAGATGACGTTTTACCCATCTTACTCTGTTCCAATGGGTTTTCAAAGCCATTGGAACAGAGATTGTGGAATTGATCCAATTGCTGACTCACTTGGAGAAGTTTTTCCTCTTGGTCCAGAGCTCATCGTCTTCGATGATCTAGAGCTGCATCTTGAACCTTTTCTTTCCAATATCTCCTACTTTGCTTTGGCCACCGCCATCTTTGTATGTAGTTCCAGTTGTTCCTTTCGTCACCTCAGCTGCTCCTGCTGTCACGTCATCTCTTCCTTTTGTCGTCTCATCTCTGCTTCTTCTCCCCTCATCTCTTCTTCTTCTTGCTCAATCTCATGTTTCATCTTCAAGGCATCCGCTTCTATTGAGAGAGCAGCTAGATCAGCTTCAACTCCCAATCGAGCAGAAACCCTTGATACCGAACTGGCTTTAGAACCAGATTTATATCTTGATCTTCGTGTAGATACTTTTGAGATATTATCCCGTAGTGTAATTTAATCTTTCATTCTGGCACCTTGTTGCATCACACCTCCAGCTGTTAAGCGCGTAAGTTGTGGTATAATTTCAGATAACCACACCTCTGCCTTATCCATGAAACCATTGAATATCTTCACCTTGTCTTCCCACCACTGGGTGTGTCTTATGCGTTTTTCCAGAGATGGTTCTGAGTCCATCAGTGCATTATGTTTCTTTCCAACCTCATGGCAGAGGTTCCATAGTTGGCCCATATTAGATTTCACTTTGATTGGATTCTTATTCAATTCCATTAGTTTCTTCTGTTTCTCAATTAATCTAGTAACTTGCTTCCATAACTTGTTTCTGTCCTCCTTGATTTCTTTCAGGCAGGCAGCATGTGTATTATCTGTTTCTTCTCGATACATTAGTTTTCTGTAGCTTTCAATTGACTTGGTGTTCCTCTGGCGTGGCTCTTTCTTCATCTTCTGGCTCCATGATTTTAATGAGGTCTTGGCAGATTGCCAAGTCTTTAAATTGAACGAACCAAGTCTTCTCTGAATTCTGCTCCATATTTGTGTAAACATTGAGTGGCTATTTTGAAAATAAGCCACTGATATTGTAGACAACATCTCACAAACATCCATGAGCATAAAGCTGATGGTAGTTTGAAAGGAATGCGTGTTATCAAGACTTCAAAACAATCCAAGGTTGAACTGGAAGGTACACAAAATTGCTGGGGAAACTCAGCGGGTGCAGCAGCATCTATGGAGCGAAGGAAATAGGCGACGTTTCGGGCCGAAACCCTTCTTCAGACTGATGGGGGGTGGGGGGGGGGAAAGAAAGAAGGAAAAGGGGAGGAGGAGGAGGAGCCCGAGGGCGGGCGGATGGGAGGGTGGGAGGAGACAGCTAGAGGGTTAAGGAAGGGGAGGAGACAGCAAGGGCTAGCCAAATTGGGAGAATTCAATGTTAATGCCATAAGGACGCAAGGTCCCCAGACGGAATATGAGGTGCTGTTCCTCCAATTTCCGCTGTTGCTCACTCTGGCAATGGAGGAGACCCAGGACAGAGAGGTCAGATTGGGAATGGGAGGGGGAGTTGAAGTGCTGAGCCACCGGGAGGTCAGGTAGGTTATTGCGGACTGAGCGGAGGTGTTCGGCGAAACGATCGCCCAACCTACGCTTGGTCTCACCGATGTAAATCAGCTGACATCTAGAGCAGCGGATGCAGTAGATGAGGTTGGAGGAGATACAGGTGAACCTTTGTCGCACCTGGAACGACTGCTTGGGACCTTGAATGGAGTCGAGGGGGGAGGTGAAGGGACAGGTGTTGCATTTCTTGCGGTTGCAATGGAAAGTGCCCGGGGAGGGTGTGGTGCTGGAGGGAAGGGAAGAATTGACGAGGGAGTTGCGGAGGGAGCGGTCTTTGCGGAAGGCAGACATGGGGGGAGATGGGAAGATGTGGCGAGTGGTGGGGTCACGTTGGAGGTGGCGGAAATGGCGGAGGATTATGTGTTGTATTTGCCGGCTGGTGGGGTGAAAGGTGAGGACCAGAGGGACTCTGCCCTTGTTGCGTGTGCGGGGATGGGGAGAGAGAGCAGTGTTACGGGGTATGGATGAGACCCTGGTGTGAGCCTCATCTATGGTGGCGGAGGGGAATCCCCGTTCCCTGAAGAACGAGGACATTTCCGATGCCCTGGTATGAAATGTCTCATCCTGGGAACAGATGCGGCGTAGGCGGAGGAATTGGGAGTAGGGGATGGAGTCTTTACAGGGGGCAGGGTGGGAAGACGTGTAGTCCAGATACCAAGGTTGAACTGGTTGGAATCTCCAGACAGTGGAAAAACACTTTTATGCTATCTTCCAAGCTAGTGACTTTCTGGCTGTTCTTACAGAAGCTGTTTGAAATTAAAGCTTTGCAGCTTCAAAATTCAAAGAAATAATAGTCGATTTTACTCACAATGTCTTCATGATGTCTTCAGAATCTTCCTTTAAGTCGTGTCATTGTCGATAAACCTCTAGGCCATCTCTGGCCAAGATCTATTGTCTTCAGTTTCTCTTTCAAGATCTTAGCCAAATTGTCTGTCCCTGGGACTGGCTTCCACCCCCTGCCGGAGGTATCCTTTGACTTAATGTAGGTATGTTGCAAAGCCTACCTGAAGCGTCGTTGAAGATCTGCTGCTGAGGGTGTGCGCGATTTTGGCGCCGTTTAGAGGGGGCGGGTTTAAAACGCGATTTTCTCTAAGCTGTTCCAATCGAAAATGTTCAGCCTAGTTAATTATTAACGAAAAATCGCTGGAAGACCCCGTCGCAAAAGCTATTATTAGGTTTAAAGGCCTTGAATAATAGTTATAGTAGTTTAAAAATCAATCTCTAAACCCGCGACCGCCAGCAACCGCAGGGTCTCATAAAGCAAATAGCAGAAGTTAGGTTGTATATTTTTACATTAAAAAGGGCTTCTAAAGATCCCTTTATACTAAGTTTAATATTGCGAGTAGCTCAATTTGGGCCCATTATATCGCGCAGTATTTTTCTCGGCATTTGGGGCACAAATCTACCGCAATGTGAACGTTCTAAACCAGCGCGTTCCACAGGGACCCACTGGAAAGCTGATTTAAATGGGCATTTATTTACAGCAATTGAACACTAAATTCCTTCCATTTGGCCTATAAATTAATGTAAATGAGATTTAAAAATCATGTTTTGTTGTGAATTATTTGTGAATATTATTTGGACATTTAGGCTATTTAAAAATGTTAATCATTTATTAAGAAATGGATAGATGTTTAGATCTAGTAATTAAAGTCTGAAATTAGCTACAATTAGGTAACTAACTAATTATATGCTTTAATTTCAGGTCATCCAAGTAAGATTATTTTATATTTGTTTCAGAATGCTTCAATCTATGATAACTGAAAATTTCATTCAGTTCTCTTAATTTTTAAGAAAGTTATGGGCTTTTGACTGTTCACGATCACAGCTTTTTTGTTATGTCCATAGAAAATCAATAGGGAACAAGATGCTCATTTCCCAGTATGAAAATGGCCATAACTTTTTAAATACTTGAGATATGAAAGTGAATTAGGTGTCAAATTAAACTTATTTTTATGCTTTATCTGATGGGATAAATTACAGACTTGATTTTTAAAATCTCAAAATTTTGTAACATTGCTACTTAATGTAGTGGCAGATTTTTATATCGTTCAAGAAATTACTCCCTCTAGCCGCTAAGGATGGTTAAGGGGAATGTCGTTATACGCATGTGAGCTCTCCGTCAGGGACCTTCAGAGCTTCTTCACAGATAAATCTTCATAACACAATATTTTGATTAATAAATTCTTTATTGTTGATGAAAAACAATAAGGTATACATCCAAACTTCTTCCGACTCGTACACTATAATCTTCATCGAACTCCAGCTTATTGCATTAAACGTTAGAAAACTCCTCGTGTCTCCATTACACTTCGCATGGTCAAAGGTATGCCTTCCCCATGCTGGTCCAAAACTAAACAAAAAATTAAGCTTCTGCGCACGAAACTTAGCTCCAAACACACCCTAAAATACGTCATAAATCCCACCCACAATATAACGGGCAGTCTAAAATTTAAAGACACATGCCATAATCAATGACACACAAAACAAGCCAAATGGCCACAACATAAGCTGAGAGGAACAGTGGACCAGTATTTTTTCAGTACATCGCAGCTTCAACCATCACTTGTGCCATTGTCTACATTGGCTCTCTTCATTCTTTCTGTAAAATGCATTGGCCTAACCGATCCATGCCGGTCATGGGGCCTACCTGAGCTGGTCCCACTTGCCTGCATTTGGTCCATACCTCTATAACCTTCCTATCCACGAAACTGTCCAAATGTCTTGTAAACATCGTATAAACCTCTACCACCTCTAAATGACTCCAAGACTGGCATGAATAGGTGGCTGTGTGATGGTGATGAGGATGCTCCTGTCAGGATGCTCCTTGTGATTAAGGAGATCTTCAGTCGTTCCTTCCAGCAACCGTTTCTCTGCCTCTGACTAGTTCACTCCAGTTCCTGTCTCTCACTGGGGTGGAGGCTTTGTACATTTGAGCCGTGGATGGCATTATCAGTGCTGAAGGGGGCACACAAGCCCCAGCTATCAGTGAGTTGCTGAGCTTCTTGGAACTCCACCTGGTGCCTACAGACCTGCATCTATATTCTTGGGAGCAGTGGAGCTCCCAACCCAGAAAAATACTACATTTGATGTTTATTAGTTCCTCAATCAGCTGATCACTTCACCAATTTCAATAATGTATTTCACATTGGCAGAATGTTTTAATCATTTGCCTGCTACAGAAAAAGAAATACATTTACCTGCTCTCACCAATAAAGTGGTTATGTAGCGGTGCTGGTTCGAAGGGCCGAATGGCCTAATCCTGCACCTATTGTCTATTGTCTATTGTTTTTATTAATATCCCTTCCCTTTGGACATCCACTGGAAACAGAGGGGCTTAAAGGGCCTTTCCCACCTAGGCTATTTTTTAGGCAACAACAGGCGACGAGGCTGTTGACGCATGGTCGCCGGGGTGTCGCCTGTATGGTCGTGAGTAGTTTCCTCAGTCGCCCAAAGAGTCGTAGCGTCTTTCTGGTCACCGCTGGGTTTTCAACCCGTTGAAAAATTTTCGGAGACAGTCGGCGACAGTGGGTTTGACACCAATGAGCGTAGCTTGACTTCTCCTGACGTAGGTGCTGTTGTAGTTGTCGCCAGGTTAAAGTAGGTTGTCGCCAGGTGACGTAGGTTGTCGCTGGTGCTGACATGCTATGACTATGATAGTTACCAGCAGTCGCCTAATAATAGCCTAAGTGGGACAGGCCCTTAAAAGTCAAAACTGGTTTGCCTGCAGGACAATTGGTGAAGCTTCCATTAACAGCCCAATTGTTCTGCCCTGCAGGTTAGTCTTTACCTCTACGATTTACCAAGAGCTTAAACTGTGACAACTGCACTGCCGATATTCTGCTTAAGTATATTTTATTGTCCAAAATTCACTTTAATGGAGCTTGTTGTGTTCAACAATCTCATTGATCTGCAAATGAGTCGCCAGCCGCTGCCTTGAATACTTAAGATGCACAATCTGTCTCTGGAGCTTTCAGCTTCAGAGTCTGGAGCAGCCAGTGAAGATCAAACTACAACATCTGTATTCAGAAGTTGAAGAACTGCTTCTTCAATATCTGAAACAGCATCTCTGTTAAAATAGACTTTAGAAATACTGAACAGAATCAGGCCTTTCGGACCACCGAGTTCACGCCAACCAGCGATCACCCAGTACACTAGCATTATCCCCAACACTGGGGACAATATTAAAATGTCACCAAAGCCTAATAACCTGCAAACATGTATATGTTTGGGATGTGGGAGGAAGCTGGAGCACCCGGAGAAAACTCATGCAGTCATAGGGAGAATGTAGGAACTCCATACAGATAGCACCCATAATCAGGATCAAACACAGGTCTCTGACGCTGTGAGGCAGCAACTCACTGTGCTGCCCTATGGCTGAGGAATATCCATGGTGGAATTTAATGATATCAACAATGGAGTGAGGTAACTTGAGTCAATCATTGGAAATAAGTCTGAAAGAGATGAACAGCAAAAATAGGTGAGTGAGATGATTTAAGAGGGTTAGGGTGGTAGTTAAGATAGCAATGATTGAGATATACAATGACAAGTTAAATAAAATACCTGAAGCCAGTTGCCAGGTTCAGGCAGCTGATAAGTGTAGGACGTGGATAAGAAAGTGGGATAACAGAACTAGTGTGAACGACTGATTGATGGTCATAGAAACATAGAAACATAGAAAATAGGTGCAGGAGGAGGCCATTCATTGTGATCATGACTGATCACCCGCTATCAATAACCCGTGCCGGCCTTCTCCCCATATCCCTTGACTCCACTAGCCCCTAGAGCTCTATCTAACTCTCTCTGAAATCCATCCAGTGACTTGGCCTCCACTGCCGGGAATTGGCAGGGAATTCCATAAATTCACAACTCTCTGGGTGAAAATATATTTTTCCAACCTCAGTCTTAAATGACCTCCCCTTTATTCTAAGACTGTGGCCCCTGGTTCTGGACTCGCCCAATATTAGGAACATTTTCCCTGCATCTGTCCTTTTATAATTTTATATGTTTCAATAAGATTCCCCTCATCCTTCTTAACTCCAGTGAATACAAGGCTAGTCTTTTCAATCTTTCCTCATATGACAGTCCAGCCAACCCAGGGATCAATCTCGTGAACCTACTTGTGAACTGCCTCAATCACAAGGATGTCCTTCCTCAAATTCGGAGACCAAAACTGTACACAGTACTCCAGATGTGGTCTCATCAGAGCCCTATACAACTGCAGAAGAACCTCTTTACTCCGATACTGAAATCCTCTTGTTATGAAGGCCAACATTCCATTAGCTTTCTTCACTGCCTGCTGTACCTGTAAGCCAACTTTCAGTGACCGATGTACAAGGAAGCCCAGGTCTCGCTGCATCTCCCCCTTACCTAACCTAACCCCATTGAGATAATAATCTGCCCCCTTGTTTTTGCCGCCAAAGTGAATAACCTCACATTTATCTATATTATACTGCATCTGCCACGCATCTGCCCACTCACTCAACCTGTCCAGGTCACCCTGCAACCTCCTAACATCCTCTTCACAGTTCACACTGCCACCCAGCTTTGTGTCATATGCAAACTTGCTAGTGTTGCTCCTAATTCCCTCTCCCAAATCATTAATATATATGATAAACAGTTGCGGCCCCAAAACCGAGCCTTGCGGCACTCCACTCGCCACTGCCTGCCATTCTAAAAAGGACCTGTTCATTCCTACTCTTTGCTTCCAATCTGCCAACCACTTTTCTATCCATGTCAACACCCTACCCCCAATACCATGTGCTCTAATTTTAGTCACCAGTCTCCCGTGCGGGACCTTATCAAAGGCTTTCTGAAAGTCTAGATACACTACATCCACTGGCACCTCTTCATCCATTTTACTTGTCACATCCTCAAAAAATTCCAGAAGATTAGTCAAGCATGATTTCCCTTTCATAAATCCATGTTGGCATGGACTAATCCTTTTACTGCTATCCAAATGCCCTATTATTACCACTTTAATAATGGACTCCAGCATCTTTCCCACCACCGAAGTCTGTAACTGGTCTGTAATTCCCCATTTTCTCTCTCGCTCCTTTCTTGAAAAGTGGGATAACATTAGCTATCCTCCAATCCACAGGAACTGATCCTGAATCTATTGAACATTGGAAAATGATCACCAATGCGTCCACTATTTCAAGCCACCTCCCTGAGGACCCTGGGATACAGACCATCAGGTCCTTGGGATTTATCATCCTTCAGTCCCATTAGCCTACCCAATACTAGTTCTCGCCTAATGAAACTTTATTTCAGTTCCTCTCCCCCCTTAGATCCTCTGTCCTCCAGTACATCTGGGAGATTGTTTGTGTCTTCCTTAGTGAAGACAGATCCGAAGTACCTATTCAACTCTTCTGCCATTTCCTTGGTGCCCATAATAATTTCACCCGTGTCTGCCTTCAAGGGACCCACATTTGACTTTGCTACTCTTTGTCCCTTAACATATCTAAAGAAGCTTTTACTGTCCTTCTTTATATTCCTGGCCAGCTTCCCTTCGTACTTCATCTTTTCAGCCCATATTGCCCGTTTTGTTTCCTTCTGTTGTCCTATGAAAGTTTCCCAATCCTCTGGCTTATGACTACTCTTTGCTGTGTTATACATCTTTTCTTTTAGTTTTATTCTATCCCTAACTTTTCTTGTCAGCCACGGTTGCCTCCTACTCCCCTTAGAATCTTTCTTCCTTTTTGGAATTAAATTATCCTGCTTCTTCCGGATTATGCCCAGAAATTCCTGCCATTGCTGTTCCACCATCATTCCTGCTAGGATCCCTTTCCAGTCTAGCTTGGCCAGCTCCCCTCTCATGCCTTCATAGTCCCCTTTGTTCAGGTGCATCACGGCCACTTCTGATTTAACCTTCTCCTTCTCTAATTGCAGGTTAAAACTAATCATATTATGATCACTACCTCCAAGCGGTTCCTTTACCTAGAATTCTCTTATCATATCTGGTTTATTGGACAACACTAAATCCAGAATTGCCTTTTCTCTGGTCGGCTCCATTACAAGCTGGTCTAAGAATCCATCTCGGAGGCACTCTACAAACTCTCTTTCTTGGGGTCCTGAACCAACCTGATTTTCCCAGTCTACCTGCATATTGAAATCCCCCATCACCACAGTGGCATTACCTTTGTTACATGCCAGTTTTAACTCCTGCTGCAACTTACACCCTACATTCGTGCTACTATTTGGGGGTCTGTAGATAACACCAATTAGTGTCTTCTTGCCTTTACAATTCCTCAACTCAATCCACAGTGACTCTACCTCGTCAGTCCCTATGTCTTCCTTCGCATGGGACTGAATTCCATCCCTCACCAGCAGAGCTACCCCCCTCCTCTGCCCACCTGCCTGTCCTTTCTATAGGATGTATAACCCTGAATATTAAGTTCCCAGGCCCGATCCTCCTGCAGCCACGTCTCAGTAATCCCCACAATGTCATATCTACCTACCTCTAACTGAGCCTCAAGCTCATCTACTTTACTTCTTATACTTTGCGCATTCATATAGAAAACTTTTAATTCCGTACGCATCTCACCTTTCACATCGATCCCTATTACACGGCCATACTCTCCTATCCCTTTGTGAGCTTCCTTTCCCGTTAATTCTGGGCTCATTAACCATATCTTTACTCTCTTTCCCTTTAACTATGTCCTCGACTATCCCATTTGACACCCCACCCCCCTTATTCAGTTTAAAAGCACCTTTGTAGCTTTTGGTTTTAAACTGAATAAGGGGGGTGGGGTGTCAAAGGGGGGTCGGTGTGGAATCATTGGACCATGCTGTATCTCTAAACTAAACTAGTCTCTGAACAGAAATAAGTCTCTGTACACTGGGGGCAATTGTACAGAGGACAATTAATCACAAACTAGCACACCCGTGGAATGCGGGAAGAATGTGGGAAGAAACCGGAACATCCAGAGGGAATCCATGGGGTCACAGCTAGGATGTGCAAACTCCACACAGACAGCATCCAAGATCACGATCGAATTGTGTCTCTGACACTGTGAGGCAGTAGCTTTACCTGCTGCACCACAGCGCTGCCCGATCGCTTCACATTTGATGAAATCCGCTTGTAGGTTATAATTACACAGGCCAGGTTTGTTGCTGTTTTTGCCTTCGAAGAGATAAGATGTTGGAAGCTGAATTGTTCTATATCTCTACACATGTTACATTGGAAATTGATGGCGAGGAAAACTTTATGGTCTGTCAAACCAGCAAGGTTGAATTTCTAGCCAAACAGGTTCCAAGCAAGTACAGAAGCAGAAAAAAATATCAAAGAACTGAAAAGTGAGACCCGTTAAAGCGATGATGAAGATTTATTGACAATTCAGCACAAAAAGGATGTGGAAATAGGATAAGTGAAAGCACAAAATATAGTTTAGAGACAAATATACTGTGCTGAGTACTTTAGATTATGGTGGGTTTATGGATCTTGAAACTGCATTAAGTATAACAATCCTTATCTACTTAACACCTGAAGGAGAAGGGTATTGCATAATCCAGTTTTGTTCATGGTTTGTTCCAAATGGTTATCATCTAAATCTTTTTTTTAAATCCTGCAATGCAATTATTCAGCTGCAACGACATCAGTGATTCTCTTCCGGAGTCATGCCTGATGCAATGCAATCCCTATAAGCCAGCTCAATGGTCATCATGCCTACTTAGTGGTCATCGAAGAGCAGTGGATCTACAGTGCTGACCTCCTTGTTTGACTCTCTGACAAGGTCTCTCAATGAACTGCTTTTGAGATTTGCAAAAAAATGTTTTACCTGTAATATCATCAACATACAGCAAGCTGACCACTTGTTTAACATTAAATTTGAGATGGAAAGCTATCATGCTTGAAGAATAGAGTGTTTTAACTATATAACCATATAACATATAACAATTACAGCATGGAAACAGGCCATCTCGGCCCTACAAGTCCGTGCCGAACACTTTTTTCCCTTAGTCCCACCTGCCTGCACTCATACCATAACCCTCAATTCCCTTCTCATCCATATGCCTATCCAATTTATTTTTAAATGATACCAACGAACCTGCCGCCACCACTTCCACGGGAAGCTCATTCCACACCGCTACCACTCTCTGAGTAAAGAAGTTCCCCCTCATGTTACCCCTAAACTTCTGTCTCTTAATTCTGAAGTCATGTCCTCTTGTTTGAATCTTCCCTATTCTCAAAGGGAAAAGCTTGATCACATCAACTCTGTCTATCCCTCTCATCATTTTAAAGACCTCTATCAAGTCCCCCCTTAACCTTCTGCGCTCCAGAGAATAAAGACCTAACTTATTCAACCTATCTCTGTAACTTAGTTGTTGAAACCCAGGCAACATTCTAGTAAATTTCCTCTGTACTCTCTCTATTTTGTTGACATCCTTCCTATAATTGGGCGACCAAAATTGTACACCATACTCCAGATTTGGTCTCACCAATGCCTTGTACAATTTTAACATTACATCCCAGCTTCTATATTCAATGCTCTGATTTATAAAGGCTAGCATACCAAAAGCTTTCTTTACCACCCTATCTATATGAGATTCCACCTTCAAGGAACTATGCACGGTTATTCCCAGATCCCTCTGTTCAACTGTATTCTTCAATTCCCTACCATTTATCATGTACGTCCTATTTTGATTTGCCCTGCCAAGGTGTAACACCTCACATTTATCAGCATTAAACTCCATCTGCCATCTTTCAGCCCATTTTTCCAAATGGCCTAAATCACTCTGTAGACTTAGGAAATCCTCTTCATTATCCACAACACCCCCTATCTTGGTATCATCTGCATACTTACTAATCCAATTTACCACCCCTTCATCCAGATCATTGATGTACATGACAAACAACAAAGGACCCAACACAGATCCCTGAGGCACCCCACTAGTCACCTGCCTCCAACCCGACAAACAGCCATCCACCATTACCCTCAGGCTTCTCCCATTCAGCCACTGCTGAATCCATCTTGCTATTCCTGCATTTATACCCAACAGTTTAACCTTCTTAACCAACCTTCCATGAGGAACCGTGTCAAAGGCCTTACTAAAGTCCATATAGACAACATCCACTGCTTTACCCTCGTCAATTTCCCTAGTAACCTCTTCAAAAAATTCAAGAAGATTAGTCAAACATGACCTTCCAGGCACAAATCCATGTTGACCTGTTCCTAATCAGACCCTGTTTATCCAGATGCTTATATATATTATCTCTAAGTATCTTTTCCATTAATTTGCCCACCACTGAAGTCAAACTAACAGGTCTATAATTGCTAGGTTTACTCTTAGAACCCTTTTTAAACAATGGAACAACATGCGCAGTACGCCTAATCCTCGGGGACTATTCCCGTTTCTAATGACATTTGAAATATTTCTGTCATAGCCCCGGCTATTTCTACACTAACTTCCCTCAATGTCCTAGGGAATATCCTGTCAGGACCTGGAGACTTATCCACTTTTATATTTTTCAAAAGTGTCAGTACTTCTTTTACTTTGATACTCATAGTATCCATAACTACTCTACTCGTTTCCCTTACCTCACATAATTCAATATCCTTCTCCTTGGTGAATACCGAAGAAAAGAAATTGTTCAATATCTCCCCCATCTCTTTAGGCTCTGCAGATAGCTGCCCACTCTGTTTCTCCAATGGACCAATTTTATCCCTCGTTATCCTTTTGCTATTAATATAGCTATTAATATAGCTGTAGAAACCCTGTAGAAACCCTTTACGGAATAATAACTAACGTAGCTGGTGACATTATGTATGTAAGACAAAAAAAGCCGCATTTTGAAGAAGCTAAACGATATTCTAGATTATGATTTGAAAAAAGAGTTTAAGTTGCTCTTAGTTAACAATTAGAGCCTATCTTAATTGTATTTGAGACATTTGCTGCCTCCAATGTCACATTGTCTGTGCAAAACACAATATAGGACGTCATTTCACCAGAGAAGCAAAATTATCTTGCACAAGTCAAACCCTGATAGTGCCTACCTATGAGATAATGGTATTGGCTGGGGGGGAGCATTGTGTTATGTGGATTAATCTGAGTTGTGTGAACAACAAAGTCAGAGTGTTTCCAAGCCAACTGAAAATGTAGTTCAATGGTCAATTTAACTGCACATGTTAAATACATGGTAATAATGCAAGCCGCCTAATCGTCTTTGATGTGATTCACAGTGCCACTACTTTATTAACCCGGCTAAAAACTGTTTGCTTTGATTGTGAGCTAAAGTGCGGTCATATAATTTTGTGTTGTTTCTGGCAGAATCAGCAGTCATTTGGTATTTCAGTCTCAGTCACAGAGGCCGACGTCAGGAAATCCTTCAGAGGGGTGAACCCCCGAAAAGCGCCTGGACCGGATGGTATACCCGGTCGCGTTCTAAAAACCTGTGCGGACCAACAGGCTGGGGTTTTACAGACATTTCCAACCTCTCACTTCTGAGGTCTGAGGTCCCCACCTGCTTTAAAAGGGCATCAATTATACCAGTGCCCAAGAAGAGTAAGGTGACGTGCCTCAATGACTATCGACCAGTGACACTAACGCCGGTGGTGATGAAGTGCTTTGAGAGGTTGATCATGGAGCAAATCAACTCCTACCTCGACAAAAACCTGGACCCACTGCAGTTCGCTTACCACCACAACAGATCAACGGTGGATGCGATCTCGCTGGCCCTGCACTCTGCTCTGGACCACTTGGACAACAAAACCTCATATGTCAGGCTGTTATTCATTGATTACAGCTCGGCATTTAACACAATCATCCCCTCCAAGCAAGTTACCAAACTCGCAGAACTGGGTCTCTGCGCATCCCTCTGCAATTGGATCCTCGACTTCCTCATTCACAGACCACTGTCTGTTCATATTGGTGGAAATGTGTCAGCCTCAATAACAATCAGCACGGGAGCACCTCAATGCTGCGTGCTCAGCTCCCTGCTGTACTCAATCTATATTCATGACTGCATAGCCAGTCACAGTGCGAACTCCATCCTCAAGTTCGCTGACGACACCACTGTTGTGGGGCGTATCACTGATGGGGATGAGTCAGAGTATAGAAGAGAGATCGAGCGACTGTCCATATGGTGCCAGCGCAATAACCTGGCCATCAACACCCGCAAAACCAAGGAACTGATTGTGGACTTTGGAAGGAGTAGGAGGGGGACCCACACCCCCATTTATATCAACGGGTCGATGGTTGAAAGGGTCAAGAGCTTCAAATTCCTGGGCGTGCACATCTCTGAAGATCTTTCCTGGTCCGAGAACACTAATGCAATTATCAAGAAAGCTCATCAGTGCCTCTACTTCCTGAGAAAATTACGGAGAGTCGGTTTGTCAAGGATGACTCTCTCTAACTTCTACAGGTGCACAGTAGAGAGCATGCTGACCGGTTGCATCGTGACTTGATTCGGCAATTTGAGTGCCCTGGAGAGGAAAAGACTACAAAAAGTAGTAAACACTGCCCACTCCATCATTGGGACCAGGCCATTCAGCCCAATTTGTCCATGCCGACTAAGTTGCTTCACTGAGCTAGGCTCTCTTGGCTTTCAAATCTCTGCTAAAAAATATGCCCTCTGGATTTAGAACCCCTTCCCCTTGGGAAAAGACAGGGTTATTCATCTTATCTATTCCCCTCATGGCTATATATCCATATCTATATAAATAAAATTCTTAGCTTGACCACTGTATATTGGTTTTAGAAAAAACTCTACCCTATATCGCTATGATTTTTAGCCATCTTGCTCACAGTCCTCCTCCGCTGAGGTAATCCCAAGGATTTTTCCGATCAATTGTTCTATATCTCTACACATGTTACATTGGAAATTGATGGCGAGGAAAACTTTATGGTCTGTCAAACCAGCAAGGTTGAATTTCTAGCCAAACAGGTTCCAAGCAAGTACAGAAGCAGAAAAAAATATCAAAGAACTGAAAAGTGAGACCCGTTAAAGCGATGATGAAGATTTATTGACAATTCAGCACAAAAAGGATGTGGAAATAGGATAAGTGAAAGCACAAAATATAGCTTAGAGACAAATATACTGTGCTGAGTACTTTAGATTATGGTGGGTTTATGGATCTTGAAACTACATTAAGTATAACAATCCTTATCTACTTAACACCTGAAGGAGAAGGGTATTGCATAATCCAGTTTTGTTCATGGTTTGTTCCAAATGGTTATCATCTAAATCTTTTTTTTAAATCCTGCAATACAATTATTCAGCTGCAACGACATCAGTGATTCTCTTCCGGAGTCATACCTGATGCAATGCAATCCCTATAAGCCAGCTCAATGGTCATCATGCCTACTTAGTGGTCATCGAAGAGCAGTGGATCTACAGTGCTGACCTCCTTGTTTGACTCTCTGACAAGGTCTCTCAATGAACTGCTTTTGATAACATTCTCGCACACAAGGCAGTGAATCAGTCATGAAGAGATTCTCTGTTGAGATCAATCCAGTCCACACTGGAGGCCTGCACATTTATTTGTCGGCAAGTGTCCAAAGACAGTGAGCAAGAGAGTGAGCTCGGGATGGTTTTGATATCTCTGATATGAGGAAGCAGCAAGCAAGTGCTGCAATGGAACACGATCCAGAGCAAGTTGATTGAACTGAGCATCATTCAGACCCCAGGTGTCTCCTGAATCCACATGAATCACAGCCGTGCCAGATACTGAATGGATCCCGAATGCAAATCAGCTAATAAACAGGGAAGACAGACAATTTAATTTTGGAAGTATACAAATCTGTAACTAACAATATGCAACAAATTCAAAAACATGCACAGGCCAAAGCCTGTCAGAGCTTTATCTTTAGCATGACTTAAGAATAAGGGATATGCCATTTAAGACTGAGATAAGGAAAACATTTTTCACCCAGAGAGTTATGAATCTGTGGAAATCTCTGCCACAGAAGGCAGTGGAGGCCAATTCACTGGATGTTTTCAAGAAAGAGTTACATTTAGCTCTTCGGGCTAAAGGAATCAAGGAATATGGGGAGAAAACAGGAACGGTGTACTGATTTTGGATGATCAGCCATGATCATATTGAATATTAAAGACTGAGGAGTGGATGTTGTGTTACGTTCTTATGGCTTGTGTTAGATGATGAATGAACATATTTATGCTTCAACAATAAATAACCTTGGAAACTGTTATCTATAAGTAGTTAGGTAAAACCTCTCGAGCTGCAGGTTCAAGCCACACCAACACTAACTTCCATTTCTATAACATCTTTGTTGGCTCGGCAACCATTCTGGCGAGCTCCCACTTACGATAGGAGATACGTATTCCTGGAGCACAATTTCCTCTTCAGCCCCCTTGTGGAGTTGTTAACGCAGAATCAACGAAAGAATATCCAAACTTAAAAATGGAAACATTAGAAATATTCAGCAGGCCAAGATGCATGTACAGAGGGAGGCACAGAGACAATGTTTCAAGTCGATGGTCTGGAAACTCCAGAATGCTTTCTGGCTGCACAGTACACTGAATGTTTCATGGAGTGATTTCCCACAAGCTCTAGAGAGTAACGGGCAGTGAGGGATTGGGTGACGGAGAAGATGAACAAGACGGAGAAGACAGACAAGACGGAAAAGACGGAGCAGATAGGTAGTTTCAAGGGACCACTCGTCATCTTTCTCTCTAACCAGTTTTCATTTGTGAATACTGATGGGGAACTGCGACCAGAGGAGCCAGGGCCACAACATCCACATATAGCTGAGCCATGCATGGTGCATAAAACTCATTAGGTCATATGGGAACTATTGGGGGGGGGGGGGGGGGGGAGGAGAACAAAAGGGGGAGCCGGCATGCTTTGTAACTTTGTCAGCGCCGTAGGTGGCTGCTATTTGTATACATTTGGTATGCAGCAAAGAATTTCACTGTGCCTAGTCACATGTGACGATAAAGTATTCCATTCCATGCCATTCCATAAGGGATAGGGGTAGAATTAGGCCATTCGGCCCATCAGCCCATGGCTGATCTATTTCTCCTAACCCGATTCTCCTGCCTTCTCCTCATAACCTCTGACACCTATACTAATCAAGAGTCTATCTATCTATGCCCTAATAAACATCCACTGGCGGCCTCCACAGCCATCTGTGGCAAATAATTCCACAGATTCACCACCCTCTGACTAAAGCCATTTCTCCTCATCTCCTTCCTAAAATAATGTCCTTTAATACTGAGGCTATGACCTCTAGTCCTAGACTTTCCCACTAATGGAAACTCTCCTAATAGTAGAGTTGCAGTAAGATGCTGCAGATGTTCTCCCAATCTGGTGGTAGCCAGTGTCATCTTCTTCGCTGCCGTGTGCTGGGTAGCAGGGGGAAGGCCGCGGATGGCAATAGGATTAACAAACTCATCAAGAAGGCTGGCTCTGTCCTGGAAGTGGAGTTGGATGTTGGAGACCATGGGAGATGGTCTTGGAGGGGAGGATGCTCCTCAAACTGCGGAGCATTTTGGATAATATAGCTCACCCCCTCCATGACACACTGGTCAACCTGAGGAGCACCTTCAGCAACATACTGGTACCACCAAGATGCAGTACAGAACGCCACAGGAGATCCTTCTTCCCTGTAACTATCAAACTGTACAACTCCTCCCCTTCTGTCGTGGACTAGATTGACACCCCTCCCCCCTCCACAATCTTTGCACATCCCCAATCCTTTCCACACTTTAATTTTATGTTTCAATATTTTGTGTTTTATGACAGTCCTCTCCACATCCACTCGATCCAAGCCTTTCACTATCCTGTATGTTTCAATGAGATCTTACCTCATTCTTCTGAGCTCCAGCGAGTACAGGCTCAGTTCCGACAAATGCTCATCATAGGTTAACCTACCCATTCCTGGGATCATTCTTGTAAACCTCCTCTGGACTCTCTCCAGAGCCAGCACACTCTTCCTCAGATACGATGCCCAAAATTGCTCACAATATTCCAAATGCGGCCTTACCAGCGCCTTATAGAGCCTCAGCATTATGCCCCTGTCCCACTTAGGAAACCTGAACGGAAACCTCTGGAGACTTTGCGCCCCACCCAAGGTTTCCATGCGGTTCCCGGAGGTTGCAGGTGGTTGCCGGAGGTAGCAGGTAGGGAGACTGACAAAAACCTCTGGGAACCTCACGGAAACCTTGGGCGGGGCGCAAAGTCTCCAGAGGTTTCCTTTCAGGTTTCCTAAGTGGGACAGGGGCATTACATCCCTGTTTTTGTATACAAGCCCTCTTGAAATAAATGCTAGCATTGAGTTTGTTTTCTTTACTCCAGAACATTATTGTTGTCGTGCTCCATAGTTAATAAAGTAAACAGGTATTTTTGCTATCCGAAGGGTTGGGTGGTCAGCCAGAGGTCTTGCCCTACATTGGAGGAAATGTCATAAATAAAAATGGGGGAAGTCCTGCTGAAATATGTTAAAGATATTGAAAGATGATTAAGAAGCAGGAGCTAAGCGCCAGTTCCCTTTAGATGACCATCCTTGGCCATGCAGAAATAGATGGGTAGTGCCATTGGTTTAGGTTATTAGGTTTTGGTTTATTATTGTCACGTGTACTGAGGTACAATGAAAGGCGTTGTTTTGTATGCTATCCAATCAAATCATATAATACCATATAATACCATACATAAATATAATCGTCAAACTGAAGTACAATACTGGTAATTAGGGCAAAGAGGGAGATAGAGTGCAGAATATAGTTCTCAACTTCATAGTACATCAGTTCCATAGACAAAGTCCAATGTCTGCAATGGGGTAAAGATGAATCAGATTGTACCTTAGCTTATGAAAGGACCATTCAAAAGCCTGATAGAGGGGAGTAAGCTGTTCCTGAGTCTGGTGGTGTGCACTTTCAAGCTTATGTACCTACTATCGGGTGGGAGCAGGGGGAAGAACATATTACCGGGGTGAAAAATGTATTTGATTATGTTGGGGACTTAAATGGGAATAGGAAAATTCAAGATGGACTCTGAACCAGAGCTCACCCTAAAATCCTGGGAGCCTCTGTACAATTGATAGGGTACTGGAGTCTCCAGGTCAAATTCATAGTTCTCAGGGATGGAACTTTGCTGCAGATTGTTATTGTGTTTTATACCACAGTGTTCTCTCAGAAGAATACGTTCCTTGCTTGACATTTGTAATCATAACTCACAGCATTGAATGGAAGAGATTGTTATTCTTATATAATGCAGGCGGCAAATCTTCCCCATCCCATTTGGAACAGTGACCTCGCAACGGTGAGGCTCCATTTACGAGAACTACTCATTATTTTTCATCAAAGTGTTTCGGATAGCACCGAACGATGTTTACTTCAGCATTTAGCAAATTATTTTGCAATTCAGCATTTTAAAACATAAATACTGTGTGTGTTTAAATTCCCATTAATCAAATCGTCCACTGCTATTGCAGTCTGGTACACCTCAGTGGCAACATGCACATTTGTTTGGCAATGACAAAAAATAAACTCAGTCTGAAGAGTAGAAGTGGTTGAGAATGTGAGAGGCAATCACAAACTATAACTACATTCAGCCCAGATAGTATAATCAGTTCAGAATGACACTTTGCACTGCAGTATTTTAAGCAAGTGAAACAATCTTATTTGTGTTACCAGTGTTTGTCATATAAAGTGACTAATATTCACAACTGTACCATTTAAAAAAAATAATTTGCAGGATGTGTGTAGTTGGCATTTATTAAGTTGTCTGTCGAACTACCTTTACTGGGAAGATATTTTGCGGGAGGGTGGTGAGGAGCGGCAACTGGTTGACTTGTAAGCCCTATAGGTAAGCACAAGATAGCAGGTTAATTTACTAAAGAGCATTCATGAACCAGTTAAGATTTCATCAACTTCATGCTCATTCTTTCTAGCACAAATGCAAGTTGTTTATTTTCAATATTTGTTTTAATCAATACTAATAGGGTTCGAATTTGCATTCCTGCATTATTAGCCCAGGCCTCAGGAGTACAATATCAGAATCCCTCATCATTCTGATATGCTGGTCTCTTCCATTTTGTCTCAGCTCTGTTTTAAAATGAGGTCATCTTTTTCAAGGAAATACAAGCCACATTTCAGCAGCATTGGCCAGATATTGCTTTAGCTGTGTGCAACAAATACTGTAAGCCATTGCTCTGGAAATCATATTTGTCTAATTGTGTCAAAACATTGCAACTACAATCCTTTTTTTCATCTATTCATTAGATTTGCAAAAAAGTGTTTTACCTGTAATATCATCAACATACAGCAAGCTGACCACTTGTTTAACATTAAATTTGAGATGGAAAGCTATCATGCTTGAAGAATAGAGTGTGAACGGAATAATAACTAACGTAGCTGGTGACATTATGTATGTAAAACAAAAATAGCCGCATTTTGAAGAAGCTAAACGATATTCTAGATTATGATTTGAAAAAAGAGTTTAAGTTGCTCTTAGTTAACAATTAGAGCCTATCTTAATTGTATTTGAGACATTTGCTGCCTCCAATGTCACATTGTTTGTGCAAAACACAATATAGGACGTCATTTCACCAGAGAAGCAAAATTATCTTGCACAAGTCAAACCCTGATAGTGCCTACCTATGAGATAATGGTATTTGCTGGGGGGGAGCATTGTGTTATGTGGATTAATCTGAGTTGTGTGAACAACAAAGTCAGAGTGTTTCCAAGCCAACTGAAAATGTAGTTCAATGGTCAATTTAACTGCACATGTTAAATGCATGGTAATAATGCAAGCCGCCTAATCGTCTTTGATGTGATTCACAGTGCCACTACTTTATTAACCCGGCTAAAAACTGTTTGCTTTGATTGTGAGCTAAAGTGCGGTCATATAACTTTGTGTTGTTTCTGGCAGAATCAGCAGACATTTGGTATTTCAGTCTCAGTCACAGAGGCCGACGTCAGGAAATCCTTCAGAGGGGTGAACCCCCGAAAAGCGCCTGGACCGGTCGGTATACCCGGTCGCGTTCTAAAAACCTGTGCGGACCAACAGGCTGGAGTTTTTACAGACATTTCCAACCTCTCACTTCTGAGGTCTGAGGCCCCCACCTGCTTTAAAAGGGCATCAATTATACCAGTGCCCAAGAAGAGTAAGGTGACGTGCCTCAATGACTATCGACCAGTGACACTAATGCCGGTGGTGATGAAGTGCTTTGAGAGGTTGATCATGGAGCAAATCAACTCCTACCTCGACAAAACCTGGACCCACTGCAGTTCGCTTACCGCCACAACAGGTGGATGCTAACTCGCTGGCCCTCCACTCCACTCTGGACCTCTTGGACAACAAAAATGCATATGTCAGGCTGTTATTCATTGATTACAGCTCGGCATTTAACACAATCATCCCCTCCAAGCTGGTTACCAAACTCTCAGAACTGGGTCTCTGCGCATCCCTCTGCAATTGGATCCTAGACTTCCTCATTCACAGACCACTGTCTGTTCATATTGGTGGAAATGTGTCAGCCTCGATAACAATCAGCACGGGAGCACCTCAAGGCTGCGTGCTCAGCTCCCTGCTGTACTCATTCTATATTCATGACTGCATAGCCAGTCACAGTGCGAACTCCATCCTCAAGTTCGCTGACGACACCACTGTTGTGGGACGTATCACTGATGGGGATGAGTCAGAGTACAGAAGAGAGATCGAGCAACTGTCCATATGGTGCCAGCGCAATAACCTGGCCATCAACACCAGCAAAACCAAGGAACTGATTGTGGACTTTGGAAGGAGTAGGAGGGGGACCCACAGCCCCATTTATATCAACGGGTCGATGGTTGAAAGGGTCAAGAGCTTCAAGTTCCTGGGCGTGCACATCTCTGAAGATCTTTCCTGGTCCGAGAACACTAATGCAATTATCAAGAAAGCTCATCAGTGCCTCTACTTCCTGAGAAGATTACGGAGAGTCGGTTTGTCAAGGATGACTCTCTCTAACTTCTACAGGTGCACAGTAGAGAGCATGCTGACCGGTTGCATCGTGGCTTGGTTCGGCAATTTGAGTGCCCTGGAGAGGAAAAGACTACAAAAAGTAGTAAACACTGCCCAGTCCATCATCGGCTCTGACCTTCCTTCCATCGAGGGGATTTATCGCAGTCGCTGCCTCAAAAAGGCTGGCAGTATCATCAAAGACCCACACCATCCTGGCCACACACTCATCTCCCCGCTACCTTCAGGTAGAAGGTACAGGAGCCTGAAGACTGCAACAACCAGGTTCAGGAATAGCTACTTCCCCACAGCCATCAGGCTATTAAACCTGGCTCGGACAAAACTCTGATTATTAATAACCCATTATCTGTTATTTGCACTTTATCAGTTTATTTATTAATGTGTGTATATATTTATATTATGGTATATGGACACACTTATCTGTTTTGTAGTAAATGCCTACTATGTTCTGTGTGCTGAAGCAAAGCAAGAATTTCATTGTCCTATACAGGGACACATGACAATAAACTCACTTGAACTTGAACTTGAAAATTCAGACTTTACACTTATATTTTGTAAAAATCGGATTTATATGGTTTATATAAATATTTTAAAGAAATAAATTATTAATGTCAGCCTATATTACAAACACCTATCCGTAATAGTTTCCACTTATCTACTATAGGGTCTTAGAGCATGGGACCAGGCCATTCAGCCCAATTTGTCCATGCCGACCAAGTTGCTTCACTGAGCTAGGCTCTCTTGGCTTTCAAATCTCTGCTAAAAAATATGCCCTCTGGATTTAGAACCCCTTCCCCTTGGGAAAAGACAGGGTTATTCATCTTATCTATTCCCCTCATGGCTATATATCCATATCTATATAAATAAAATTCTCAGCTTGACCACTATATATTGGTTTTAGAAAAAACTCTACCCTATATCGCTATGATTTTTAGCCATCTTGCTCACAGTCCTCCTCCGCTGAGGTAATCCCAAGGATTTTTCCGATCAATTAAAAATAAAAAAGTTATAAGTGTTTAAAAAATCTTGAGATCAGCTGATTGGTCCTGTCGCCTGTCAATCACCATGATGAAGGTAACGCCCCTTCCGGGAGGGGCAGGACTATAAAACCCCGGATGCCTGGGCGTGAGTCAGTCACTCTGGAAGATCGCAAGGGAGAGGCCACAACTGTGATTCTAAGCTGTGAATCAACTGAACTGTGAGTCTGCAATGTACTTGCAATAAATGATTTGTTAGCCCTTAATGTCAATGCCATGAGTTGTTTGCCCTGCCCTGCCTGTGCTTGAAACTGCAATGCAAAATTGGCAATGAAATGACAATGCCATGAGTTGTTTGGCCTGCCCTGCCTGTGCTTGAAACTGCAATGCAAAATTGGAAATGAAATGACAATGCCATGAGTTTTTTGGCCTGCCCTTGAAATGGATTGACTTGACTCGAATTGAAATGGATTGACTTGACTTGACTTGAAGTGGATTTACTTGACTTGAAGTGGATTCACTTGACTTGACTTGAAATGGATTGACTTGACTTGACTTGAAGTGGAATGTTGGCCATGCACTGACTGTGCTTGACTTGACCCACAACACCCATGCTAGCGCTCCAGAAAGCCCCCACCAAAATTGGTCACCAAAATTGGAAGTCGTGGAGAGGTGGAATATTGTGTTGGGGGACCAGCCCTCCCTTGTGAACATGGGACCCAACGGGTCCTACTTAGTCCAGTAACTATTAAAAGTCTGATCTTGTATGTGTGTGTGTGCGTGCATGCGTGCGTGCATGCGTGTGTGTGTTTATTTGTTTGTATGTTGTCAAATCTTCTCGAAAAAATGACACGCTTACATATTCTGGTGGATATTTTTCACCTGGAGTCCAAAATCTGCAAATTTCATGATTTATTTCTCGAGTTATTAATGAAAATGTTCAAAAATCTGACAAAACTGAAAGAAAAACGACTGTCTTTCGCTGATGACATCACAATGGGTCTGCGCGCTGTGTTCCATGTGCTGTGTTCCACGCGCTGTGTCAGAGCTCTCGGGTCCATCTCGGGTCGGGTCTGTCTCAGGTCGGGTCCGTCTCTGGTCCGTCTCAGGTCGGGTCCATCTCAGGTCCATCTCGGATCCGTCTTGGGTCAATCTCGGGTCGCTTTGGTCCATCTCGGATCCTCGGTCCCTCTCTGCCCCTCTCTCTCTCCCCTCTGCCTCACTCGCTTTTTTTTAAATTTTCTATTTCCAAGGACTTTATTCAGCAAATATGCATAGTACAGCACATCAAAACACATTCAGATGTTACAATACATCAAGCAATCATTATAATACAACGATGCAGTAATTATTTACAATGCTCTCGACCCCACGCGGTGACCAGCATTCACGGAAGGCCTCCTGAGTCCCCGTGGACACCGCGTGTTCCCTCTCCAGGGAAACTCGAGCACGGACGTAGGCCCGGAAGAGGGGCGGGCAGCCGACTCTGGATGACCATCGACCTGCCTGGACCAGTGAATGGCCATCTTGGCCAGGCCCAGGAGCAAACCGACAGGGAATCCCACCCACCCGATCCGCTCACCCCAGTGCCTGCCTTGTGTCCAAACACGAGGATCGTGAGCCTAAAATGCAACCAAAACATGAGGAACAACCCCGTCAGATATTGGTACAGGGGCAGCAACCTCACACACTCCATATACGCGTGGAACACGGTCTCTTCCTCGCCGCAGAAAATACAGGTAGCCGGCGAGCCCGTGAACCGACTCAAAAGTTTATTACACACCATCGCTCTGTGCAACACTCTCAACCCCAGGTCCCCAATGTAAAGGGGGATGACTCCCTTGTAGGGAGATCTCCACTGGGGACCATCCCCGCCTCCAGGTGGTAACACGGACTGCCAATGCGTGTCCGGACGGAAGACGAAGGCAAGGAGGTGCAGAATGTGCAGAAGCATTCTGTACAGTATGCGTCTCTTTGCATCACAAAATGACACGCTAGGCATCTCGGAAAGGCGGCTCAAGTTGTGTGGAGCCGGCGCCCTGGAAATATCCCGCAGCCTGGGCCTGATGAGCAAATCCGACAGAGCGGGGGTAAGCTCAGTCAGAATCACACGTCTCTAGTCGACACCCGCCATGACAGGGTGAGGACTGGCCACCCTCCCCCTGTGGAGCAACACGCTGACTGAAAACAACCAAATTCCTCACTCTTAGCACATCACGATAGAAAACAGGCAAACCCTGTAAGGTGGGTCGACTGATACCCGCCACCGGGAGCCGCGAAACCCCCCTTAGGCAACAACCCCAGTGGAAACAATACGTGGCCAGAGCGTGCCATCTGGGGGGGTGCTCCGCTTACATGTACCTCTGCAGAGTCCTGAGACGGAGAGCCGCCACCTGGGTACGCACACATACCAAGGACTGGCCGCCCTCCTCCAATGGGAGACTCAAGACCGCTGTGGAAACCCAGTGCTGCCTATCTCCCCAAAATAAATCCACAAGCTTCTTCTGTAATGCAGTTACAAAGATAGAGGGCGGGACAAGAGTAGCCAGCTGGTACCACAACATGGAGGCCACCAGCTGGTTTATGACCAGCACCATACCCTGGAAACAAAGAACTCTAAGCAGGCCTGACCAGCGCTCCAGCCGGGCGACGACTTTTGTCTCCAGCTCCAGCCAGTTCTCCGGCCAAGCATCCTCAGTGGGACTCAGGTAGACCCCCAGATAGAGGAGGTGCGTGGTGCTCCATGCATACAATGTCATCTCCTCTGGCAGGGAGTCCATCTGCCACTGTCATCTCCTCTGGCAGGGAGTCCATCTGCCACTGACCCACTAAAAGTCCAGAACACTTACTCCAGTTAATCCTGGCGGACAAGGTAGCCGAGAAAACCTGCTGGCAATCACGCATCCTCCGCAGGTCACCAGGGTCAGTGAATATAAGGAGTACATCAGCATAAGCTGAAAGAACCACCTCCACCACCGGTCCTGGTAGAGTCAGGCCTGTCAATCACCTCCAGGAGACACAGGAACGGCCCCACATAGAGTACAACTGACCAGACATGGAACACCCCTAGCGTACCCCCCTCCCAAAGTGAATGGGAGCCAACAACGCACCATTAACCTTCACGATACACTCTGCTGCAGAGTACAAAAGCTGGACCCGGGCCACAAAATGCGGTCCAAATCCGAACGCATGCAGCATCCCGAAGAGGTAGTCATGCTCTACCCTGTCAAAAGCCTTCTCCTGATCAAGAGATAGAAAAGCAAATGACTGACCAGTACCCTGAGATAGATGAATCAGGTCCCTAACCAGGTGGTGGACTGGTCAAATAAACCCCACCAACCATTTGCAGTGCTTTCACTTCAACCCAAACCCCCACCAACCATTTGCAGTGCTTTCACTTCAACCCAACCCCCACCAACCATTTGCAGTGCTTTTACTTCAAACCAACCACATTTTTATTTTCAAACCACATTAAGGGCACTCAAGGTCAGTAAAACCACACTCACAGTTTAGTTAACATGTGTTCAGTGTTATTCACAGCTCAGACTGAGAGACGTGACCTCCTCACTTCCCCCATCTTGCAGAGACTGACTGAGGCACAACACTTCTGGGTTTTATAGTCCCTCCCCCTCCCAACAGCAGGAGCAGCAGAGAGAATCTCAACATTTTTTAATCATTAATAACTCTATTATTTTTCATCGATGGGAAAAATCATCTTGTCCTGCGCAGCGGAGGGGGACTGAGTAAAATGGCCAAAAATCACAGCCATAAGTGGCAGCGATGTTTCTAAAATCATGTAACAGAAAACAGGAAGTGGTCAAGATCAGACTTTTAGTAATATAGATTAATGATTTAGATGATGGGATTAAAAGTAACATTAGCAAATTTGCAGATGGCACAAAGCTGGGTGGCAGAGTGAACTGCGAAAAGGATGCTAGGAGGTTGCAGGGTAACTTGGACAGGTTGAGTGAGTGGGCAGATGCATGGCAGATGCAGTATAATGTAGAAAAATGTGAGGTTATCCACTTTGGCGGCATGAAAAGGAGGCAGATTATTCAATGGTGTTAGATTAGGAAAAAGGGAAGTGCAATGAGGCCAGGGTGTCTATGTACACCAGTCACTGAAAGTAAACATCCAGGTACAGCAGGCAGTGAAGAAAGCTAATGGCATGTTGGCCTTCATAACAAGAGGATGTGAGTATGGGAGTGAAGAGGTCCTTCTGCAGTTGTACAGGGCCCTAGTGATACCCCATCTGGAGTATTGTGTACAGTTTTGGTCTCCTAATTTGAGGAAGGATCTCCTATTCCTTGCTATTGAGGCAGTGCAGCGTAGGTTCATGAGGTTAATCCCGGGATGGTAGGACTGCCATGGAGGAAAGATTGGAAAGACTGGGCTTGTATTCACTGGAATTTCGAATGATGAAAGGGGATCTTATAGAAACTAATACAATTATAAAAGGACTGGACAAGCTAGATGCAGGAAAAATGTTTCCAATAATGGGGGATCCAGAACCAGTGGCCACACTCTAAGAATAAAAGGAAGGCCATTTAAAACTAAGATGAAAAAAAAAGTTTTCACCAGAGTTGTGAATTTTTGGAATTCTCTGCCACAGAAGGCAGTAGAGGCCAATTCACTGGATGAATTTAAAAAAGAGTTAGATAGAGCTCTAGGGGTTAATGGGGAGAAGGCAGGCACGGGTTACTGATTGTGGATGATCAGCCATGATCACAATGATTGGTGGTTCAGGCTCGAAGGGCCAAATGGCCTCCTCCTGCAACTATTTTCTATGTTTCTATGTTTCTATGTTTCTATGACCTCCAGTCCAAAAAATAACCTCCCACCACCACAATTCTCTCTCTCTCTAACACTAAGACAATTTTGTATTCTGTTAACTAGCTCTCCCTTACATCCCATGCGTTGTAACCATCCAAAGCAGCCTACTCTGTAAAACCTTTTCAATATATCTTATATCATGTAAGGCAATGAGAGCTCACTGACGCAGCATTGTGGGGCACAGTGTACTCAGCCACAGAGCAATGTTGGGTTTTTGCTATTCGCATTTAAATCCTTGAATTGATATGAGCTATATAGCCACCATGGGACAATGAGGCGGGCTACTGGGTGTGAGATTCACCCTGGCTTCACTGGTACATGTTTGAAAGCAGCTGTTTAAAAAGCAGCACTTGAAGTAATTCTTTGCCTCAATTTATCCGAAGAAGAATGCACTGTCTTGGAACTGAACCATGAATGTCCCAGATCTGCACACTGGTCTGTGATGAATGATTTGGGCTGAGCAGAAATAATGGTGAAGATGATCTGATAGGCTTCAGCATACCCTGAGCATACAGGCACAACATATATATTGGATTTCTGCTCTTAGTGACCCCTAACATCATATTTTTTTTTTTAAATATTCCCTTTCATTCTGCTCTGATGTCAAAACATTATGGCCAATAGACCCCAATTGTCCCTTTGCAACTAGCTTTTTAGTATTCCCACTTCATTCATTAAAACTAAGGACACTATTCCATTATCTCCAGTGGATTCCTTAACATGCTGATTTAGAAATTAGTCCAACATAATTTCAATAAATCATGTGTATGATCTTGTTACACAGAGAAATATGCTCATAAATATCTACTAAAAGGTGACTTCTATTTTCCATTGAACTTTATGAACTGGTTTGCCAGTAACCACATTAGGAATGACTTTTATGAATGTTAGATATAGAGACAATAGAGAAATCTGGCAAATTGAATGTTTGCTTAGGTGGCCTGAGTTGATTCTATTGACATAATTGTGCTTTAATAAAGCAAATGTAGGCAGCAAATTCTATTCAGCATTAAGCCAGAAACGTCTCAACTATAGTAATTTAGAAAGTTAATGAAGAGTCACTAAGGCAAAAAACATAATTTTGCCTGCGGTTATAAAAATATGTCTCCCTGCAACATCTTTTAATACAGATGATTCATATCAGAATGGACAGATTAGAGTGAAAGAACATGAGAATATGAGGACATCAGGAATATACCATCCACCCCCTCATGCGTGACTGCCTTTCAATAAGATAATAAATGATAATTTACCTCAATGTCACTTTCCTGCACTAACCTCAAAGCCCTTGATATCCATTGACAATTTTTTTGAATATGTAGCACTAGTCTCCATGCCCTTTTGGGTATTAAATATCACTACAGTCACCACCCTCAAGGTCATGATTTTTTTTTAGATCCGAGTCCGGAATGACCTGAATGCCTGACCCGTTAGTTTGAGACAACCAGGAGAAACATCAACTCTACATCAACCCTATCGGGCCATTTAAACTCAAATGAGTGCAGGCAGATTATGCTTAACATTTTTTCCTATGACAAAACACCACTCAGCATCAATTCAATAAACTTTAGCTGTAGTGCTTCTTTCACATCTTCATCTTTAAATATAGGGACTAGAATTGCATGCAATATTCCAGAATTAGTTTCACTGAAGTTGTGTGTAATTGGGGCAAGACATCTCTATTCATACTTAAATGTTCTGAAGCAACGGACAATATGTCTCCTAACTTTCAGGGTGTTTGCTGAACCTGTGTCTTACCTTTCAGTAATCAATGTGTAAGAATACCTTAGTCCTTCTGAACCTTGCTATCTTTCATTATTTAATAATGATTTCACCTTTCTATTTTGTCCATCAAATAAATTAATTCCATATTTTCCCACACGTATATTATTTGCATGCCCACTCCCATTAACATTCTGTCCATATCCCCTAAAACCTTTGTTTAAGAAGGAACTGCAGATGCTGGAAAATTGAAGGTACACAAAAATGCTGGAGAAACTCAGCGGGTGCAGTAGCATCTATGGAGCGAAGGAAATAGGCAACATTTCGGGCCGAAACCCTTCTTCAGCACCTCCGCTCGGTCCGCAATAACCAACCTGACCTCCCGGTGGCTCAGCACTTCAACTCCCCCTCCCATTCCGTATCCGACCTCTCTGTCCTGGGTCTCCTCCATGGCCAGAGCGAGCAACACCGGAAATTGGAGGAACAGCACCTCATATTCCTCTTGGTGAGTCTGCATCCTGGGGGCATGAACATTGAATTCTCCCAATTTTGTTAGCCCTTGCTGTCTCCTCCCGTTCCTCAGCCCTTGGGCTCCTGCTCCTCCTTTTTCCTTTCTTCAAAACATTCCAACAGAATTGTCAAACATGATTTCCTTTCATATGTTCTTGCTGACTCTGCTAAAATCTATTATTATTATTATTTTCCAAGTGCTTTGCTGTTACCACTTCCTTCATAATAGATTCCAGCGTTACTGATGTTAGTCCCACTGCTCGTTTATCAAAAGGATAAGCTTCCCTTCAGGAGATCAACTTCAGTTGAAAACTCATTAAGCCATCTGACAATCTAAGGAGGCAGTTTACAGAGAAGCGGTCTCCAATGTACTCATTCGCTTTCTCTCTCTCTCTCTCTCTCTCTCTCTCTCTCTCAACCATTACAGACGGTTTAATACGAACAATAAATAGTTATCTTAATTATACCATACATACAGTAAAATATATCAAGTACTAGAATGCATAGCTTTTAGGTGAGAGGGGCAAAGCTTTGAAAGAGATGTGCAGGGCAAGCTTTTCACACTGGGCAGTGAATGCCTAGAACTCGCTGTCGAATAAGGTGGTGGAAGTAGACACAACAGTGACAATCAAGAGACTTTTGGATAGGCACATGGATATAGGCAGTGAATTGAGGGATATGGATTATGTGCAGGTAAATAAAAGTTGTTCTCGACATTATTGGTCATGGCACAACGTTAGCCTATTTCAGCAAAGCATTTGTAAGATACAGAAAGCAAGAATGGACAATAGCTGATAGATTAGATGCCAATGACACTCTCATGGAATATGTCAATGAATTCAAACAATCAATCCTTATCCACAACAAGAAATTATTTTAAAAAAACACATTGAGAGTTGTCGAACAGACTGTTACTAGCAATGTTACAAAATTTTGAGATTTAAAAAATCAAGTCTGTAATTTATCCCATCAGATAAAGCATAAAAGAAGCTTAATTTGACACCTAATTCATATCTTCAGTATTAAAAAAGTTATCACCATTTTCATACTGAAATTAGCATCTTGTTCCCTATTGCTTTTCCATTGACTTAACTCAAAAGCTGTGATCGAGGACAGTCAAAAGCCCATAACTTTCTTAAAAATTAAGAGAACTGAATGAAATTTTCAGTTATTATAGATTGTAGCATTTTGAAACAAATATGAAACAATCTTACTTGGATGACCTGAAATTAAAGCATATAATTAGTTAGTTACCTAATTGTAGCTAATTACAAAATTCAATTACTAGGTCTAAACATCTATCCATTTTTTAAGAAAAGGTTAACATTTTTAAATAGCCTAAGTGTCCAAATAACATTCACACAAGAATTCACAATATAACATGATTTTTAAATCTCATTGTCATGAATTTATAGGCCAAATGGAAGGAATTTTATGTTTAATTCCCGTAAATTAATGGCCATTTAAATCATCTTGCAAGTGGGATTTTGTGGAACGCAATCATTTGGAACGTTGCGGTTGTGGTGAATTTAAACCCCATATCAGCGGGAAAAACACTGCCGGTTCGTATGGGACCTAAATCACCATTTCGCAATGTAAAATTTGGATTAAAGTAATCCTAAGAAGCAAGTTTATATGTAAAATAAACGGCTTACCTTTACTTGTCCCGTACGGGAAGTCCGTCCCGTTGTCGGCGTTGACGGCGTTAGAAGTTTATTTTACTCCAGCAATTAAATTGTCCAGCGATGTTTTTAAAAAACTTCAGTGAATGGATCTCGGAGCGATTTTTCAGCAGCAGCAGAACAGGCTGAGAAAGATCGACTCTGACCGGCAGGAGAAAATGGCATTTTAATCCCGCCCCCCTCTCAAAGGCGCCAAAGTCGCGCACACGGCCAGTGGCAGAACTGCAGCACCGCTGAAGGAAAGTATTGTAACATACCTACTGCTACACTTTTCTTTGGTGATGGCAGGATAAATCTTTGATGGACCCTCCAGTTAAGGTCACCAATGCCTGTGCCACACGTAATGCTGAGACCAACTCTTATCTACCTGCACATAATCAATATCCCATCACTCACTGCATATTTATGTGCCTATCCTATCGTGCTTTCCTCCAGCACTATCCCCAGCAGTGTATTCCAGGCAGTCATCGCCCTTTGTGTAAAAAACTTGCACTGCACATCTCCTTCAAACTTTTCTCACCTTAAAGCTATGCCTCTAGTCGAGTAGAAATATATCTTCCAAAATGGCGCCCAACCCAGGCGACTATTTGCATGCTAGCCACAGAAGCAGATCTACAATCACATATTATAATCTCTACCCCTATAGTAGCATTTCTTACCTTTCACTAAATGTTATTCCCTATCGTGTATCTGTACACTGAAAATGGTTTGATGTATTGTCTTTCCGCTGACTAGTTAGTATGCCACAAAAGCTTTTCACTGTACCTCAGTACACGTGACAATAAACTGAACTAAGCTGAACTGAACTGAACTAGTGCTTGATATTTCCATCCTGTGAAGTCTGAAGAAGGATCTCGACATGAAACATCACAGCTTTCTTTCTCTCCAGAGATCCTGCCTGTCCTGCTGAGTTACTCCAGCTTGTTGTGCCTCTCTACTGTCTACACTATCTATGCCTCTCATAATTTTATATATAGTAAACCCTCGCTTTAACGGACCCTTCTATAACAGATTTCAGTTATTGCAGACGGACCTGCCGAAGCCACCCCAGTGCGGACCAGCTCCCCGGCTGCTTACAGCCACAGTTGCCGACGCAACCCCTGAATCACAAGGTACACCAGTGAGCTCCTCTTCACCAGCTGCCACACCGTCCAGTTGACATCACTGTTGCTGAGGCTTACACTGTAGCCCCTGGCCGACAAAGCTTCCTTCAGGCCACCGCCACCGAAAGGATGTGCTCTGTCCCCTCTCACCAGCTGCTGCTTCATCCTGTTGGCCATCAATTTGTCCATTTGGCCTCTCCCTCACACTACCGCAGCCTTCTCCTACTTCTCCCATCACTTTGTCAACTCAGCCACTCTCCCACTTCATCATCACCACCTCATACTCCTTCACCCCGCGGAGACACTGACACAATCCACATTGGAAGAAGGTAGGCAACTGCGGGGGAGAAGGAGATGAGGAGGAGGCAGCGGTGGATGGAGGAGCCCTGGGTGTGAAGCAAACTGACCAAGCCTTGCAGGAAGAAAGTTTACCCTTGTGTCCTCCATCATTGCAAGTGAAATTATTTAAGTCGGATAAGTTGCGAAGCTTTATACAAGCAATATTAAAACCCATGACAGTAATATGGTGGTTCAGTAGCGACAGCAAAAAGACAGCATCAACCTGCATAGGTACAAGGGGGATAGATGGACCGATTACATACTTCCCAATGCAGATCAGAATACAGCATGAAAACCTGATAGGGGCATGAATGTGGGGTTGGGGGCAGGTATCCTTCAACAAGTTATCCTTCATAGTTACTGACCTGCTTCACCATTCATATTTGGAATTGAAGCCAAACACAAATATGTGACTGCTTGTGCCAAGCTTTTTGATGAGAAGAGAATGGCTCTCTGATTCAATGCCACAAGATAATATTAGCAAAAATAGTCAATTTGCTGTTCATATAGCTGTCAGCAACCTGTATTTATGTACTCATTCAAAGTACTATATTATCACCATCTTACAATTGTGGCCATTAAAAGAAATAAAGAGACAGGTTGAAGGTTTATGTTAGAAACTGTAGAATTGACCATCATCCCCAAAATTAATATGTGAAATATGAAATATTCTTCGGAATAAAAATCTAATATTTTGTAGAAGGAAAACTGTATAATTTCCCAAACACTTTGTGAATAGCATAAACTATGATGGTTTAATGTAGTCATTATTCATTCATCATTGTGTGGAAGAGGTCACTGGTAATTGCATTGCTCATAAAATATGGCCTTGGATCCACTCATGTAAACATCATCTCACCGTGGAGTGTTCTTATGAAATTTAGATAATTAAAAAGCTAGATGTAAATGTCAGGGAAAGAAGTCAGTTTGAAAGTAGGAGAAAAATAAACATTGAAAACTGTCACCAGAAATTGTTGATCCATTGACATTTGCAACAGTGAAAAATTGTAATGCTCGGGCAATATTGAAGCTAAAAGTGTGCAGGTCTGCATGTAATTGTATGTCTGTCAGTCTGGCTACTTAATATGAGATACTTTTAAATTGAGTGAAAAATACAGAATGCAAACGGGCCCTTCCACCCACTCAGTCCACACAGACCATTGATCACCCATACGCACTAATTCCACTTTTGCATCTATCCCCTACACATGGGGGCAATTTAGAGAGGCCACTTAACCTAAAATCCCTCCATGTCTTTGGGATGTGGCAGGAAACTAGAGAACCAAGAAGAAACCAATGCAGACGTAGAGAGAGCATGGAAACTCCACTCAGACAGCACCCGTGATCAGGATTGAACCATGGTCTCTGGCGCAGTGAGAAAGCTGCTCTACCAGCTGCACCACTGTGCCACCTTAGTTTTATCATAAACATGAAAATAATGATGCTTACAAATGTTAATGTACATAGGAAGTGCCTGCAAAATAGTTCTGCAGAACTGCTCCACACCAGATTCTTCTCAGTCTATGGGAAATAATTGTTTTTGCATGCATAAGTGTGCATTTATGCATCACAAGTCTGTCCTCTCAACATATGGCAATTATATAATAGTATATGAGCAGTGAAAACTTAAAAGTGCATCCTTCCACCATGGCTGAACCTCCTGAAGCAAAAGTTCTCAGTAAGAACTGCCGTTCAAGTGGTGAGGAATGTAATTTTGGCTGCTGGATAATTAATTTTGGCTACTGGATAATTAAATCAGATGCACAGATTAGTGGAGACTGCTTTACTTTTTCATTGAAGTCTATGGAAAGAAAAATAATCAAAAATAGCTCCGTGTATGAACTGATAGATTGCATTTGAAACCGTTCTTTGCACGAGGGTGTTAAAGAACAAAAGTAGAGAGAGTATTTAAAATCTATTTTAAAGTATCTCTTAACAAAAGGATAAAGTAGCTGAACAAAGGGCATAAATATGTCTGATGACATGAGTTTGAACCCTAGATTGAAAGCTGAGGAATTTATATTTGACTTTCTACTTTTGTGTGGCACATTTGGAGCTGTAATTGTAAGGCTAGTCTAGGATTGCTAACGTCCAATGCTCTTGAGTAGAGGGAGTGTATCTGTGTAAACTTGATTGCTACGTGATATATAGTTTGATTAGGTTTACCGCAGCATATTTGTGCATCAAGTGATTAGGGTTTTCAGCATTTTCAGAACTGATTTAAAACCTTGCCATATTTATTTGCAGGTCTAAACCAGGAGGCTTCACTGTTGAGTCAGGGAATTAATGTTAATTTCAGATGGCAGATTCATTCCACACTTTACCTGTGTCCTTGAGCACAAAGTTTACATGAGATCAAATATTGTGCTGTGAGGTTTGTTAATTTTGTATGTGCAGTGAGGTCTGTGTTGCATTCATGCAAGCAGTCTCGCTGTACACAACCACATAGTGGTTTTTAGCCAGAAGACCAACGTTGGTCAAAACTGGTCACCACTCAATAGATTAACATTCAAAAAATGGAGAATTTAACTGTATAGCCATGACATTTTAAGGATTGTTTGCAGCCCTGACAAGTGCAAAATACTCACCTGTTAACCTGATCAACGGCAAATCTCACGTATCTTTGCACTCTTTTCATCCCACCTCCGATCTTCTTAGCAGTTCTTTAAAGACGAAAACAAAAATTACAATAGTCAAACTAAAGCGAGGTTAGCCTTGGATCACACTGTGCGTTCTTGTTGCAGAAAGTGACAATGAGATGAACTTGGGCTTTGTGGTCGTTGAGGTGAATGGTTGAGACAATGGACAAGGCAGCAGCCTCCAGTTGCAGGGATATTCCGTCACTATTGGCAGGTCTAACGTCAGCCTGTACTCAATCTCTGAATATTCTTTTTACTGTGGTCAGTGCCAGGTCATTAGCATGTGTGAATTACCTTCAGATGGCAGATTGCCTCAGTAGGTAATGTCGGGATAAGTACATTTTCTTGTGGAGACTATTGTTTAAAATCCTTTGGTCTATTCTCTTTTCTTGTGGGTAGTCACATGCTCTATAATTGCTTAGAAGTTACCCAGGGAATTGAATTAATGTTCTAGTAATTAAATCAATAGGATCATAGAATCATAATCATGGTCACAGAGCTGAGCAGCATGGAAACAGGTCCTTTGGCCTAACTCGTCCACATCAACCATGTTGAGCTAGCACCACATTTCTGTACTTGGCTCATGTCCCTCCAAATCTGTCCTACCAACGTACCTGTCCAAGTGACTATTAAATGTTAAAAATTAAACCCACTTCTACCACTACCTCTGGCAGCTCATTCCATATAAAGTCACAGAGAGGTACAGCACAGAATCAAGCCCTTCGGCTCACTGAGTCTGCGCCGACCAGCGAACCCCGCACACACACACTATTCTACACACACTAAGGGAAAATTACAATTTTAAAGCCAATCAGCCTACAAACTTGTACGTCTTTGGAGTGTGGGAGGAATCCAGAGCACCCGGAGAAAACCCATGCAGGTCACGGGGAGAACGTATAAACTCCGTAAAGAGAGCACCTGTAGTCAGGATCGAACCCGGGTCTCTGGCGCTGTGAGGCACCAACTCTACTGCTGCTCCACCGTGCCACAAGTAGCTGCAAGAAATCCATGTGGTCACAGGGGAGAAAATGCAAACTCCACACAGACAGCACGAGAGATCAGATTGAGGCAGCCACTCTCTACTGTGCCGCTGCACCACCCCACAGAATTAAAGTTATGTGTCCATAGTAGTGATTATGACTGTGCTTAGAACTACACTGAGGCTCAGTGTTGAGGCTACTGACAACCAGGCCTTCCTACCGGCTGTCAGCTGAAGATCAGGACAGTCCAGAATATTGTGTTCAAATTTACAAACAAAGACTTATTTACAGCCTATTATAGGTAATTACGGTTGGATTAACAGCAATTAAGCAGGAAAAGCGATAACCATGTAAAGGGGCTGTCCTACTGCGGGGACCTAATCTACGAGTTTAGAAGAGTTTGCCCTCGACTCAAACTCGTAGCATGGTCGACACGTGGTCCTAGCAGGTCCTATGAGATCACTGGAACTCTCCTTCATGCTCGAGGGAAGTTCCCGCATACTTGCGGCCTCAGTTTGGTTGAGGACCATTTTTCAGCATGTTGAAACATTTTCCACAAGTAAAAATTGGTCGGCCTGGTTCTTTTTAACTCGTAGTGCAGTGGAGTGGGGTCATTATGTAGTTACAGGCAGTCGAGGGCAGCCGTAGGCAATCTCCTTTGCTGACCGGGCATTTTAATTGGCTCATTGGAGTTTTCAGGACCAAGTAAAACCGACCGGTAATTTAAATGCCCGCTAAACTTTATTATGTTGTCTGGCTTCTTAAAAGTGTCCCCACTCCTTCTCCCCCTCTTCTCCCCCCCTTCTCTCCATTTATCTCCCCTTCTTTCCCCTTATCTCCCCCCTCCCCCCCCCCTCCGTGCTCTCTAAAGGACTTACCGTACACTGTGTAGCCATCTTTTACCTTCCTGTTCATCGCGGGTATGAATTTCAGACAGCGGTCCCCTGCTTTCCCTGGCCCCCGCCTTTGTGATGTGATGTGAGTGTGTGTGTGTGTGTGTGTGTGTGTGTATGTGTATGTGTATGTGTGTGTGTGTGTGTGTGTGTGTGTGTGTGTGTGTGTGTGTGTGTGTGTGTGTGTGTGTGTGTGTGTGTGTGTGTGTGTGTGTGTGTGTGTGTGTGTGTGTGTGTGTGTGTGTGTGTGTGTGTGTGTGTGTGGTCGGTCGATCGATCGATCGATCCAGCTCGCGGTTTCATTGCTGATGGTCGATCCAGCTCGAGGATTTCCAGGCAAGTGCCCTCGAGCTTGAAGATGGAAGACAGTCGCTGTAAAGTCACGTCAGTGGGACAGGCCCTTAACTGAATAATTCATAATTGTTAACCAACATAGATTTTTTTGAAGAATAGAACCTCCACTTGAAATGGGGAATAGTCAGGGCCAATTTAGGAAATTAGGGATAGGTTTATGGAGGATTGCCGTGTTGCTAATATGAGTGAAAAGATGGAGAAAATAGAGTTTTAAAGGGCAAGGATTAATGAGAAATTAAGAATGAGGGAGTGGGGTAAACTAGTAAGGAACGTAAAATTGTGAGAGTCTGTGCAACATTTTACAAAGGAAAAGATTAGCAAGGTGGTTCTTTAGAAGAAAGAGAAAGAAAGAGAAGAAATGTTGAAGCAGAACATGGAAATGACAGTATTAAACAACTGCTTTGTGCCTGTCTTCAGTGGAAGTCACAAAGAACAATTGTGTCGAGGTCTGATTGGGAAGAGAGCACTGCGTTATATCTGCAAAGATCGAGCTTGAAGGAATCAATGCTTGAAGGATGCTGCTCTTGCTGAAGAATGTGGGACAAAGAGTTATAGTCTCAGAATAAGGAGTATCCCATCTAAGTCTGAGCTGTGGGGACATTTCTCTTTCAAGGAGGCTGCCAACCCAGAAGACGGACTCGTCATTGAGTATATTCAGAGCTGCGATCGGTGGGGTTTTACGCACCAGTGAAATTCAATGATGTAGGGACAAGTACAAAAAAAATGATAGTAAAATTCAGTAATTACCTAACTACATGTCAGCAAACATCAAGTCATACAGTCACAGTCGTACAGCATGGAAACAGGTCCTTTGGTCCAACTCAGCCCTGTTCATCCACGCTAGTCCCATTTGCCCAAATTGACTCATATCCTTCTAAACCATTCCTATCCATGTAACTGTCCAAATGGCTTAAATGTTGTTATTGTAATTACTTCATCCACTTTCTCTGGCAGCTCAATCCATGTATGACCAAACCTTTGTGTGAAAAAGTAGCCCCTCAGGTTCCCTTTAAATCTTTCCCCTCTCACTTTAAACTCATGCTCTCCAGTTCTTGATTTACCCAGCCCCGATAAAAAGACTGTGTGTGTTGAACCTATCTATAATAGACACAAAAGATTAGAGTAACTCAGCGGGACAGGCAGCATCTCTGGAGAGAAGGATTGGGTGGCGTTTCGGGTCAAGACCCTTCTTCAGACCTGAAACGTCACCCATTCGTTCTCTCCAGAGATGCTGCCTGTCCCGCTGAGTTACTCCAGCATTTTGTGTCTATCTTCAGTTTAAACCAGCACCTGCAGTTCCTTCCTACACTTGACCCTATCTATGCCCCATGATTTTATACAATTCTTTCCGATCACATCTCAGTCTCCTTTGCACCAAGGAATAAAGCCTTAGCCTGCCCAACCTCTCCCCATAACTCAGTCCCTTGGGTCTTGGAAACATCTCATATTTCTGCAGTTTTTCCAGCTTAATGGCATCTGCCTTATAGCAGGGTGACCAAAGTTGAACACACTAATTTCTGTCATATTCTGTTGGTTGGGCACACTGGTTGAGGAACTTCAATATCAGTCATTTACAACTTTCACTGAAATTATTGTTTTCCCTGAGATGTTTACTTCCTAATTTTAAAGCCACATTTAAAAAAAGCTCCCACAATGCAAAAGATGTGCTGGTAAATTAATTGGCTATTGTAACTTTTCCCTTGACGTAGATAAGTGGCAAAAGATGCGGCAAGCGCGACCTAACCAGAAATGAGGGCCACGCGGAGGTCGAGTGAGTGGCATGAAGTTTGAGCAAAGTCCGCGGGAAGTTCGCGCGTGACGTACGGTGTTAAGGTGGCTGCGGGCCGGCAGGGCGTTGCCGCGTGGAATCTTTGAACACGGTCAGTTTTTCGGAGCCCCGCGCGATGTCGGGACCAGCTCCGCACAACTCTATACGGCACCGGCGATCGAAGTTGGACCGACCCCACGAGGCCGTACGGCTCAAGCGACCACGTTAGGTCGCGCTTGCCGCATGCAGTCGCTTAGGTCGCGCTTGCCGCATGGAGTCGCATGCTCGTGGGACAGGCCCTTTACTTACCATATAAGACAGATAGAAGGTTTAAGGGCTACAGGGGAATCAAGACAAGGGGAAAGGGACTGATGGGGCTCTCTCCTCTGCACTGGCAAGAACATAATGGGCAGAATGGCCTCTTTCTTGGACATTGTGTGCAGGGGTACTTTATAAGTAAACAAATGAATGAAAGGTCCTGGCCTGAATCGTCATCAGGTCACTTCCTTTCCCAGATGAAACCTCTTGCTCCATGTTCCAGCATTTGCTGTCTCTTCTGTCTCTGTGAAAAAATATTTCTTGCATTTAATTCAACAGCCTACGAATCATTAGTGATGTCAGCAAATTTTAAAGCTTCGCTGCTTATTTCTTCATTCAAGGGACGTGGGTTTTGCAGCTGAGCCAACATTTAATTGCCCATCCCTGGTTATGCTTGATTGTCGAATGATATAAACAGCCTTGGTTCTGTGGAGATCAATTAGTTTTCTCAAATGATACAAGGTGGTTACTTACCAGATTACTTCTGTGGAAGGATCAGTGTAATGTCTATGGAATAGCGAGTACTGTTGTATAATCTGCTAAAAAAGGCTGATATTTCTCAGGCTGCACTGCTAGAACACGGCATCATACCACTCTGGTCCGATTAACTTTGATGTTTGATTACATGAATTTAGTTTTAGTGCATACATAAATTGCCTTCAAAAAGCAATGGAAAGGAAGTGCAGATGCTGGTTTCAGTTTGGGACCTTTCTTCACCGAAATGTCACTTATCCATTTTCTCCAGAGATGCTGCCTGATCCGTTGAGTTACTCCAGCACTTTGTGTCTATCTTTGCCTCTAAAAAAAAAATGGCCCAAACACTTCATGATTTTGCCATCTAAATAACTTGTCTGATAGGTTATGCAATTAATGTCTAATTAATACTTAAGTGCACAAATACATTTTGGCAGATGATGTGGAAAAATAATTGCTGGCTTTTACTGAGTTGCTCTGGTATACTTCCTCCATTCGATAATGTTAAAATTGCTGCAGAAATGTTGTGAGCATCATCAGCACACAATGAACAGTCAATCTATGTAAACACTGCAGGTTCTTTCATATGGTTATTAATAATTTTCCTTAGGCTGACATCTGGAAACAGCACACAAGAGGCTGATCCATCAAACAAAATGTTGTTTTTGTTCTTAAAGTCAGAATAAACCTGCTGCAGGGAAAACAGCTTATGTTAGAGTTGATGCAACTGGTCAAAGAAATGAATTGCAAATCAGGTTGCTAGCGAAGGGAACAGTTCTCTCGAACTGGCAATAACCAGAAAATGAATGCCACAGAGGTGCAGCCAGTGGACCTGCTTCCGCACAACGCTAAAAACCCAGGTTCAATCCTGATTTAACATGTTCCCTGTCCAGTGCATTCTTCGTGCGTCTGCAGGAGTTTCCTCCCACAACCCAAACGGGTAGGTTAATAACCATTGGTGTTGAACATAGAAAAGTACAGCACAGGAACAGGTTCTTCAGCCTATAATGTACATGCCAAACATCATTCATTGTTATTTATCTCTCTACATCATCATCCATATCTCTCGTTTCCCTTTTTCCTGACTAGTCTGAAGAAGAGTGTCAGCCCGAAATGTCACCCATTCCTCTCTCCAGAGATTCTGCCTGTCCCGCTGAGTTACTCCAGCTTTTTGTGTCTACCTTCATGCCAAACATGATGTTAGGTTCACCTAATCTCATGCCATGGAACGTGGACACCTGGAGCAGAGATTAGTGTCGTGGTACCCCGGCCCATCACACCAAAATAAGGAAGGGGTTACTTTAGGCAATCGTGACATAGAATATAGAACATAGAACAAAACAGCAAAGGAACAGCTTCGGCCCACATTCTCTGTGCTGAACATCATGCCAAATTAAACTAATCTTCTCAATCTGTGCGTGATCTATGTTCTTCCACTTCCTGCATGTTCATGTGCCTTTCTAGAAGCCTCTTAAAACACCTCAATCAGATACGTCTCCACCACTATTCCTGGCAGTGCATTCCAGGCCATTTTTGTGTTAAAAAAGCATTATTCGCACATATTCTTTAAACTTTCCTCATCTCATCTTAAAGCTATTCCCTACAGTCTTTGGCATTACCACCCTTGGAAGATGTTCTGACTTTCTACCCTATCTATGCCTCTCATAATTTGACATACCTCCATCGGATCTCCCCTCAGTCTCCGAAACTCGAGAAACAACAGTCAAAGTTTATCCAACCTCTTCATATCTATCATCTTCCAATCCAGACAGCTTTCCACTAAACCTCTTCTACACCCTCGCAAAAGCCTTCACATCCTGACTGTAATGTGGTGACCAAAACAACGCACAGTGTTCCAAATGTGTCCTAACCAAAGTCGTTAAGTTGCAACATGACTTCCTGACTCTTATATGCAATTGGTTTATTATTATCATGAGATGATAATGAGTGAAAAGCATTATTTGCATGCTATCCAGTCAAGCATTACTGTAGGTGAGTACAATCAAGCTGTACACAAGTACAACAAGCAGAACAAAGAAATAAATACCAGAATGCAAAATATAGTGTTCACATTACAGCGGTAATAAGATCATATTCATTTCAAAGTATTCTTCCTCTTACAATCTAGAAAATATACATTTAAATGCATTTAAACTCTGATTGGGTTGACAAAGACAATACAATGATGCACTCCAGTATGATGTGCATGTACCAATGAAGGAAATCTTGGTCCCAGAAGGTTTCCAGTCACTTAGGATACTTTGACCTGGTATGGAAGATGATTTAGAGCCACCTGACACTAGATAAACCCTTCGGGCAGAAATACATGCGGATTCTCAGATCTTCTGATGGCATGTTGGCCTTCATAGCGAGAGGATTTGAGTACAGGTACAAGGAGGTCCAACTGCAGTTGTACATGGCCCTGGTGAGACCGCACCTGGAGTATTGTGTGCAATTTTGGTCTCATAATTTGAGGAACAACATTCTTCCTATTGAGGGAGTGCAGCGTAGGCGGGCGGGATGGCGGAACTGACATATGATGAAAGAATGGATCGACTGAGCTTATATTCACTGGAATTTAGAAGGATGAGAGGGAATCTTATAGAAACATATAACATTAGAAAAATGGTCCTGATGTTGGGGGAGTCCAGAACCGGGGCTCACAGTTTAAGAATAAAGGGTAGGCTATTTAGGACTGAGATAAGGAAAAACTTTTTCAGCCAGAGAGTTGTGAATCTGTGGAATTTTCTGCCACGGAAGGCAGTGGAGGCCAATTCAATGGGTGTATTCAAGAGAGAGTTAAGCTCTTAGGGCTAACGGAATCAAAGGATATGGGGAGAAAGCAGGAACAGGGTACTGATTCTGATTGATCAGCCATGATCATATTGAATGGTGGTGCTGGCTTGAAGGGCCGAATGGCCTACTCCTGCACCTATTTTCTATGTTTCTGTTAATTAACCATTTCCCTGCCCTAAAATACAGTTCTTATCCAGCACAGATACTCAGAGATTTTTTTTTTTGGGAAGCCTGCTCCTTGCTGATCTTAGAGACCCAGGGCAACATAGGGTTCTCCAATCATATGTATCATTAAAACATATGTATCATTAAAAACATCTAAAATATCAAGAAAATATTTTTTAAATGGACCTAAAACAATTAAGTGTTTAAAGAAGAGTCCTGACCCAAAACGTCACCTATCCATATCTTCCAAAGATGCTGCCTGACAAATTGAGTTACGCCAGCATTTTGTATGTTTTTCTTTTTGTAAACAGCATCTGCAGTTCCTTGTGTTAACAATTGAAATGGATTTAAATTAACCCCATTAAAAAAAATGTGCTTATTTTAATCTGTGCTTTTATCTGCAGGTATTTCTTTCAATAGGTCCACTGGATTTACTTCAGGTTACCCTGGCAAAGGTTCAGCAGGCAGAATTCCCAGGTAGGAAATCTACAGTTTGTGCTCCCCCACTGGAGTCTGGCAGTGGGCAGGTGCTATAGACCTGCACGAGAAGTTAGACGCTTCCGCCCCCATGAATCTCGGGCACATGGGGCTTGTCAGCCTGGGAAGGCAGTCCAATAGGAGATGGAAAACTCTGACTTAAAACCTCCACTGCCTTGTGGCCATATCCAGTCATGGAAAAGGTTCCTGGAGTAAACCTCAAGAAAATCCGGAGTCGGAGCCCCTAAGGCAGTTTGTCGTTGTCTACAACCTCCCTCTGGCAGCTCCTGTGACGGCGCTGGTGCCAAACTGTAACGGCCCTGCTGCTCCTTTGGATCGATCAGCCAAGTGGAGAGGGGGGACGTGCTGCATGGGCAACACTGCCTGTCCTCCATATGACATCGCCGAGGCTTGCATTCGACCACACATCACCTGCAAACCAGGATGCATCACCCATGGTCAGTCTGTGAGGAGATTGTGATTAAGGGTGTCAAAGAGTACAGGGAAAAGGCAGGAGAATGTAGTTGAGAGGGAAATGTAGATCAGCCATGATTGAATGGCAGAATCAACTCGATGAGCTGAATGATCTAATTCTGTTCCTATGTCTTACTGAATGTATAAACCAGGACTGGAGGGCAGTTGCCCTGAGACCAGCAGAGGCCAGGTGGAAGTTCAGAACATCCATTCTTGCTCAAGAATCAGAAATATCTACTTAATTAAGTAGGCAAATAGTCATGGGGTCATCAAGTCATACAGCATGGAAACAGGCCCTTCAACCCAACTTGCCCATTCCGTCCAACATGCCTAATCTACATTAGTCCCACCTGCTTGCATTTGGCTCATATCTCTCTAAACCTATCCTATTAATGTACCTGTCCAATTATCTCTTAAACATTTTAGATAGTAACTGCCTCACAACTACCTCCGAACGCAGATCGTTCCATATATCCACCACCGTTTGTGTAAAAAGGTTACTCCTCAATTTCCTATTAAATATTTTCCCCCTCACCTTAAACCTATGTCCTCTTATTCTCAATTCCCCTTCACTGGAAAAAAGACTGTGTATTTACCCAATCTATTCCTCTTACAATCTTGTCCTGGCAACATCATTGGAAATCTTTACTGCACCTTTTCCAGCTTGACAACATCATTCCTATAACATGGTGACCAATACTCTAAACACAATATTCTAAATAATATATCCAAATAGATAGGCAGACTCCTAATAGGAAGATCCATGCCTCTATAGTTTAAGTACTGATGCATTTCCATGGACTGTAACATCCACATTTCTACAGCTGTCCAACAGACCCACAAATAGACCAGGACAAGACAGCATCTCGGAGAACTTACTCACCAAACCTTGCAAGGAGTAATTTGCTTGCATTCAGTGTGCACTTAAATAGACACAAGAGACTCGGAAGCTCCAGCTGCAGCCGCAGGTTCGGTGGACTGTGATATCGGGAGCTCGCGGGTCCGGGTGAAAGACCGCTTTCCGGAGCTCCCGCAACGCGACTTCTCCAGCCCGTGTCGCGGGGTTGGAATGACCCGTGGGGTAGGAATTGTCTCTGTTTGTATGGCTGTGGAAACTAAGTTTCGTTTGAGCCTCACTGAGGTTCAAATGACATGTAATAAATATTCAATTCTATTCAAATGCTGGAATCGTAAGTAAAAAAACAAAGTGCTGGAAGAACTCAGCAAGCCAGGCAGCATTTGTACCAGGCAGCAACAGCACCTTATCAGTCCGAAGAAGTATCCCGACCCGAAAGGTCTTCTGTCCATATTGATGCCTGGCCTGCTGAGATCCTCAAAACTTTCTTTTGTGCTATTAGTGAGCTTGAGGAGGGAGCATTGAAGAACGGTAGTCATGGTGACGCAGCAATAGAGTTGCTGCCTTATAGCAAATGAAGCGCCGGAGACCCGGGTTCGATCCTGACTACGGGTGCTGTCTGTACGGAGTTTGTACGTTCACCCTGTGACCTGCTTGGGTTTTCCCCGAGATCTTCGGTTTCCTCCCACATTCCAAAGATGTACAGGTTTGTAGGTTAATTTTTTTTGGTAAATGTAAAAATTGTCCCTAGTGGTTGTAGGATAGTGTTAAGGGCCTGTCCCACTTAGGAGACCTAAACAGCAACCTCTGGTGACCTTGCCCGCTACCCAATGTTTCCATGAGGTCACAGGAGGTTTTGGTCACTCTCCCTAATGGTCGAAAGTGGTTTGCGCGTGATCGAGGCTTCATCTAGGTTTTCTAGGCGCAGGTCTAGTCGAAGCCGGTTGCAACGCTAGTCGAAGGTAGTCAAGGGAGGTCGAAGGAGGTTTTCTTCATAGTCAAGGAACGTTTTCAACATATGCGTGGGAGGTGGTAGGAAGTAGCAGGTCACCTCGACCTTGATTTTTTTTTGGGTGGCGGGCAAGGTCACCAGAGGTTGCTGTTTAGGTCTCCTAAAGTAGGACAGGCTCTTTAATGTGCGGGGATCGCTGGTCGGCGCGGACCCGTTTGGCCAAAGGACCTGTTTCCGTGCTGTATCTCTAAACTAAACTAAATTAAATGACAGAACAAAGCTAAACGCAAGTGGCATTAGAGGAGAGATAAATGATAATTTGTTCTTTAGAAAATGGATCAATTATGACACTGGACATTGGGTCACATATCTAATGCAAGCAACGTAAAGGTGAAAACTGATCACATTGCTTAAATGCTATTCATTAATTGTTTTACATTAATGGTTAAAGCCCTGTCCCACGGTACGAGTTCATTCCAAGAGCTCTCCCGAGTTTAAAAAAAAATCAAACTCGTGGTAAGCACGGAGAATGAACGTAGCGGGTATGTTGGAGCTCTGGGACGTCTCTTAGCGGCTCGTAACGCTAACGGCAGGTTATCGGGAAGACTCGCTAATGGCAGGTAAGCACGGGAAGACTCGTGAAGATTTTTTAACATGTTGATAAATGTCCACGAGAGCCCCGAGTACCAACGAGTGGCCATTACCGTAAATCTCCGAGTTTGAATCAGGGCAAACTCGGGAGAGCTCTTGGAATGAATTCGTACCATGGGACAGGGCTTTGAGCCTTACATATGACTGAGAAAAGACATAAACAATAAAAAGTTGATTGTAAGTCTTACTGAGAGTGATAATGGCAAGGAGCAGATTAACAGTGAGTCCTGTTGCTGCAGATTATATAGCTCCCGAGCTCCCACTTGACTCATGACTTGTCAATACTGGCATCATGGTCGGTGTAACCAGTTGGACTAGCTGCTTTTGTGTCATGTTTCATTTCCTTCTTCTCCACAGATCATGAAAAACTTTCCATGCCACCGCTGTGGTAATTTGACAACTAAAGTTGCTTGTGACAAAGCTTTGGCTTTGGTTCAAAGGAATTGTAAGCAGTCTCTCTTTAATTCATGAGGGAGATAGTTGTCACTTTCATTCATGTAGCACTTGGGAAATTGAGTCGAGTAGCACCTTACTAACAAGCAATTGATTGGCATTGATTGGCCATCTCAGTAAAGTCTGAATAAGACCAATGTTCAATCAAGTCCCAACTGGCCTGATTTCACTGCTCCCTACAGAAAATTAATTCCAAACATTCTTTCATAATTGGCTCCTGCAAACTGCCTTAGTGTGTGGGATGCGAAGGTGGGATAACATATAACTAGTGTATTGGTGATCGATGGTCGGTATGGCTAGGTGGGCTAGGTTGCCATGCTGCATCTAAAACATCAAATATCGTAAATGTTCAGTAATTTTGGCAGAAGGCCTTGTTGCTGAGATGGAGAATCTGTAATGAGATGTTCCATGTGACAGAGAACTCTCACAGTATCCTTCATTAACCTCTGTCTGCATAGTGATATAGCAAGAAGCAGATTGAATTGCAAGCGTGTCATCCTGAGTTATATGTGCCTGCTTCCCTTACATGTCAAACTGACACAATTAGATGAAAATGTCAGTCAAAACAAGGCTCAAAGTTATCTGGATAGTCTCTCTGAAACCTGTTTCAAGACATTGATCTATATTTTTAGGACAAAGCTGGGGAGCAGGTACAGTGTATCGACAGACATTGCAATTAGTTATTCTTTCAAGGGCTTGGAAACATACAAATCAACCATGAACATGGAGTTAGAAAGTAAAGATTATGGCCATAAATCATTGACCTAAAATATATATTTTTTTCTTTCTCAACAGATGCTGCTGAATATTCTCAGTTTTTATAAAATGTGCTTCTAAACTCTGAAATAAAATGACATAATTAATATACAGGGAGGAGTTAATTTTAACTAATTAAAACAGACACATAGAAACATAGAAACATAGAAATTAGGTGCAGGAGTAGGCCATTCGGCCCTTCGAGCCTGCACCGCCATTCAATATGATCATGGCTGATCATCCAACTCAGTATCCCGTACCTGCCTTCTCTCCATACCCTCTGATCCCCTTAGCCACAAGGGCCACATCTAACTCCCTCTTAAATATAGCCAATGAACTGGCCTCGACTACCCTCTGTGGCAGGGAGTTCCAGAGATTCACCACTCTCTGTGTGAAAAAAGTTCTTCTCATCTCGGTTTTAAAGGATTTCCCCCTTATCCTTAAGCTGTGACCCCTTGTCCTGGACTTCCCCAACATCGGGAGCAATCTTCCTGCATCTAGCCTGTCCAACCCCTTAAGAATTTTGTAAGTTTCTATAAGATCCCCTCTCAATCTCCTAAATTCTAGAGAGTATAAACCAAGTCTATCCAGTCTTTCTTCATAAGACAGTCCTGACATCCCAGGAATCAGTCTGGTGAACCTTCTCTGCACTCCCTCTATGGCAATAATGTCCTTCCTCAGATTTGGAGACCAAAACTGTACGCAATACTCCAGGTGTGGTCTCACCAAGACCCTGTACAACTGCAGTAGAACCTCCCTGCTCCTATACTCAAATCCTTTTGCTATGAAAGCTAACATACCATTCGCTTTCTTCACTGCCTGCTGCACCTGAATGCCCACTTTCAATGACTGGTGTACCATGACACCCAGGTCTCGCTGCATCTCCCCTTTTCCTAGTCGGCCACCATTTAGATAATAGTCTGCTTTCCTGTTTTTGCCACCAAAATGGATAACCTCACATTTATCCACATTATACTGCATCTGCCAAACATTTGCCCACTCACCCAGCCTATCCAAGTCACCTTGCAGTCTCCTAGCATCCTCCCCACAGCAAACACTGCCCCCCAGCTTAGTGTCATCCGCAAACTTGGAGATATTGCCTTCAATTCCCTCATCCAGGTCATTAATATATATTGTAAATAGCTGGGGTCCCAGCACTGAGCCTTGCGGTACCCCACTAGTCACTGCCTGCCATTGTGAAAAGGACCCGTTTCACAAAAGGACACCATCATTTCAGCCACTTACAACATACATGGCTTTCAATTCCATTGACTTTAATTGACGTTTTCATACTACTTCCACTAATCAAAATTATCTTCAGGTTGCTTTTGGATCAACATGCAACTTGTGAATGGAAAATGCCATATAGTCTTTCAGGTTATAATTCCAGAGGAGAGGACAGTTGCTGGCATGCTGTGACAACTAATTAATTTAGAGAATGGAAAAAAAAACAATTACAATGCCTTCATTATAAAGTTAACTGGTGGCATTTTTCTGGCTTAATTAACCCCAAGAAAGCTTGAAAAGAAGGTTTTGTAAAGCCAACTGGTCGCAAATGTATCCCACAGACAAATGTTCAGCATGGCACTGCTTCTGACAGCACTGGTGCAGAAACAAAACATTTAATGGATTTAACACATTTAGACAAGGCTCTGAATGAGAAATATATCAGCTTTGGCATGTGCAGAATATATAGTCCTCTAACCAAAAGGAAAGTTAAAATGTTGGCGCTGCAGGATACCTATCGACTTGACCTCGATGAAACACTGCGCACGTAAAGATGGAATTGATTTGCTATTAGCAATTAATTGACACCTTATTAACTTACAAAGTTTGTATATTTAAGTAAATGGACATAATCAAGAAAGATTGGAGTACAAAAGCAAGGAATTGAAAACATGATTGACAATGATTGACTCACACTATGGGAGTATTCAATAGGATGCAAGCCATTTTTATTCTCTAAACTCAATTGTTTCTTTATTTAGTTTCCATAGACATAGAACAGTACAGCTTTGGTCCACTGTGTCTGTGCCGAACATAATGCCAAGTTAAATGAATCTCTTCTGCCAACGCGTGATCCACATCTCTACATACCCTGCATATCCATGTGCCTATCTAGAAGCCTCTTAAATGGTACTATTATCTGCCTCCCTCACTATCATTGGCAATGCATTTTTTACATTGTGTAAAAAAAACCTGCCCCACACATCTCCTTTAAACTTAAGAAGATCCTCTCACCTAAATCCTATGCCCTCTAGTCCTTGATATTTCCATCCTGGGATAAAGGTTCTGGCTCTTTACCCAATCTATGACTCATAATTCTATAAACTTCTATCAATTATCCACTCGACCTCTGATCTTCCAGAGATAACAATCCAAGTTTATCCCGAAAGGTAAAACCCTCTAATCCAGGCAGCATTCTTGTGAGCCTCTTCTGCACCATGTCCAAAGCCTTCACATCCTTTCTGTAATGGGGCGACCAGAACTGCATGCAGTACTCCAATGTGGCCTAACCAAAGTCCCATCAAGATGTCACATGAGATCCTCACTCTTCCCAACCGATGAAAGAAAGAACACCTTTACTAATCTATCTACTTGCGTTGCCACTTTCAGTAAGGTATGGACCTGGATCCCAACATTCCTATGCACATCAATGCTGTTAAGTGTCTTAGCCATTACCTGTATACTTTCCCCTTATATTTGACCTCCCAAAGTGCAACACCTCTCATTTGCTCTGAATTATTTGTTCTTGAATTACTCTTCAGCTGCATGTTTATCCTTTTCACTTCTTCAATAATTGCTTATGTAAATTGACTCATTCATAAGTTATGAAAAATGGAAAATTTGTTTATATATAAATAAAATATCTGAAGAAGTGTCTCGACCCAAAACGTCACCCATTCCTTCTCTCCAGAGATGCTGCCTGTCCCACTGAGTTACTTCAGCTTTTTGTAACTATCTTTGGTTTAAACCAGCATCTGCAGTTCCTTCCTCCACAATAAAATATCCTTATGTTTTTAATGTTCTTAACGTGAGAGGCAGCATTGCTCCATCAGCCTGATGCTATTAGACAAACAAAGCCTGTCTACCTTTAATAATGATAATCACGGCAAAACCTGGGATCTTTTTAATTAAATGATAGAAAAAATGCATTTTCAATTTGTCCCCCTTTTTCTAAGAAAGCATTGCACGGAGGAAAAAGGCATTTCAAGGGCTGTTTTTCAATGTTCCCAATCCTTGCAATGAACCATGCTCACAGGAGGCATTCCCCGGGGAGTTTTACACTGAAGGTTAGCTGCCCACAGAGTGAACTTCCCACTGAGAGTTATGCTCATTAACAACCAGCACATCCTCTCCAGGCAAGAAAATCTCACTTTCCATCTTGTCCAACAATTGCATTTGTTTTTCAAAGCAGCATGATTTTTCACTCCCCACTGTCCTAGTTTTTCTTTATGAAGGGAGGGTTTGGGATGAGTTGGGTCTGATGGAGAGAAGTGTTCGCCCCTAGAGATGCAGAAGCTCATTGTATTTGCTGAGATTTCGGGCCTTTTCCCAGCAACGCCCAGCAATGCCCTGCAATACCCACTAACCCACTAACCCACCTACCCCCCTACCCCCCCCCCCTCCCCTCCCCCCCCCCCCCCCCCCCCCCTCCCCTCCCCTCCCCTCACACCACAGCTATGGTTTATGGCTTTTCTTTCTTGATTTTGTACCAACAACCAATCATGGCCCACAGGCAGTTAGAAGCTGACACTTTTAAAATTGTCTGAAGTTTTCCCTATGGAGACTTACTGGGATAGATTTCCAATTTGCAGCCAGGACTAATCTCAAGTGCAAGAAAAATAAAGGCGAAAAATCACTTGGTTTCAGGAACCTGACCATAAGATTAATTTTGCACCAACCTGAGGAGAGAGACTGCCCTTCATTTCAAAGCCTAACCTAACCTTGTGCTAAAACCTATTTTCTGACAAGACATTGGCAGAGAGTAAAATAAATCTTCTCCACAAGGTGATATTAAATGACACGGACATCTGGATTCAAACTGTCTTATTTGGACACATTAAGCTGGAGTAACTCAGCGGGACAGGCAGCATCCCTGGAGAAAAGGAATGGGTGATGTTTCGGGTTGAGACCCTTCTTCAGACTGAGAGTCAGGGGAAAGGGTAATGAGAGATATAGACAGTGGTATAGAGTGACATAGAACTAATGACTGAAAAATATGCAAAAATGTAATGACGATAAAGGAGATTGCCCATTGTTAGTTGTTGTCTAGCAGAAAACAAGTTATTGACAACGAGACTCAACAGGATGACTTTGAAGCTAGTAAAAATGACGGGTGGGGAGGGACGGAGAGAGAGGGGATGCAAGAGTGACTTGAAATTAGATAAATTAATATTCGCACCACTGGGTTTAAAGCAGCCCAAGCGAAATATGAGGTGCTGTTCCTCCAATTTGCGTTTGACCCCACTCTGGCAATGGAGGAGGCCGAGGAGAGAAAAGTCGGTGTGGGAATGGGAAGGGGATTTAAAGTGTTTGGCAACCGGGAGATCAGGAAGGCCGAGGCAAGTTCTCTATTGCCTTCGCAGATTAAGGAAAAAAGGGTTAAAGGCTGTAGTTGTTCGAACCGATGTTCCTCAGTTTCCAGATGGCAGATATTAGCTATTGTAAACTGGAGATCATGCTGACGGGTTACTTACATGTAACTTTCCTTGTGCCGTGTCCAAGCACAACATTGAAATCTGGAATGCTTTCCATATCATCTCCTAAATTAGCTTCTTCCACTACTTCAAAGAAATTTACAGCAATGAGACTTGTCATTTTGAAGTGAAGTCAATGTCAAAGGTAAGAATTGCAGCAGGCATCGTGCCCAAAAGTTCCTGTGGCTGACAAATCGAGAGTAATCTGATAATCTGGGTCTGAGCCTTCAGAAGCCTGTGAATCTGGCAGTGTGGCGTGTAGAGAGTGAAAAAAAGTGTCTTTACAGGACCTGCCATTGCAAAGCACTGTGAAACATAGAAACATAGAAAATAGGTGCAGGAGTAGGCCATTCGGCCCTTCGAGCCTGCACCGCCATTCGATATGATCATGGCTGATCATCCAACTCAGTATCCCATCCCTGCCTTCTCTCCATACCCCCTGATCCCTTTAGCCACAAGGGCCACATCTAACTCCCTCTTAAATATAGCCAATGAACTGGCCTCAACTACCTTCTGTGGCAGAGAATTCCACAGATTCACCACTCTCTGTGTAAAAAATGATTTTCTCATCTCTGTCCTAAAAGACTTCCCTCTTATCCTTAAACTGTGACCCCTAGTCCTGGACTTCCCCAACATCGGGAATAATCTTCCTGCATCTAGCCTGTCCAACCCCTTAAGAATTTTGTAAGTTTCTATAAGATCCCCCCTCAATCTTCTGAATTCCAGCGTGTACAAGCCGAGTCTATCCAGTCTTTCTTCAGCAGGAGGCCTTACATTCGATGTGCTTGTACAAAACCTTACATGGTGAAAGGCCGTTCCTTTGCATACTTCATAAAGGACAAGGGGTCTGGACTGGGCATTGTGGTTGGGAGGTGTTGGTGGATGAGGGCTGTCTTGGATAAGGTCATGGTGATGTGCAGTGGGTGTTTAGGTACAGCCAGTGGAAATGAGAGTCTGATTGTGGTGATCAGGAAGTGGGGGTTTCACCTTTTGGAATTAAAGATAAAGCTGGATAAAGCTGTGGTAACAATCAAATTAACCAGTTTGTCGTAAACATCCATTGGAAACAACCATGGAAAACAAACACTGGCTACAAACACTGGCTACAAACACACTCCTAGTGGCGGCGCGGCTCTGGCTGCAGCGGCTCTCCGGCAGTCCTGTTTGTTTTGTGTTTTTTGTGTTGTTTATTTTCGTTTTGGTTAGTCTAGTTTTGGTTTTTAGTTTGTGTTTTGGGGGGGGGGGTGTTGAAACGGGGCTTGCTGTCTCTCCCTGCGGGGGAATGCGACTTTTTTGTCGTATTCCCCTTCTCTGCCTCCGTCTGCGCTGAGGCCTAATGGCGGAGCTGGCGACCTCGAGGCTCAGGAGGCAGAGCCCACCAGGACTCGCACTGGGCTCGCTCCCGTGAGGACGGCCCGGCTCGGGGCTGGAACAGGGCTTCCGTGAGGGACTGTGACGCTCCCGTGAGGACGGCCGGCCCGAGGAAAGAACGGTGCTCCCGTCGGAGTGGCCGAGCTCGGGGAGGTACGGCGTTCCCAGCCCGAGGGAGGAGCGGCGCCCAGTCGGGGCGGCCCAGCCCGAGGGAGGAGCGGCGCCCATGCCGGGGCGGCCTAGCCCGAGGGAGAAGCGGTGCCCATGTCGGGGTGGCCCAGCCCGAGGGAGGAGCGGCGCCCAGTCGGGGCGGACCAGCCCTAGGGAGGAGCGGCGCCCATGCCGGGGCAGCCCAGCCCGAGGGAGAAGCGGTGCCCAGTCGGGGCGGCCCAGCCCGAGGGAGAAGCGGTAATGGCACTCACGTGAGGGCGATCCGGCTCGGGGCTGGAACGGTGCTCCGGCGGCGGTGGCCTGAGTCCGGAGTTCGGCCGCGGGCCAGCGGCTGCGTCAGCAGGACTGGTGGGCGGCAGCTTCGACCACCCCGGGCCGCGGTGTTTGAGCCGCGGGACAGTTGTAACATCGCCCGGGGGGTATCGCCTCAGCGCAGAGGGAGAAGAGGAGGGAAGAGACTGGAGACCAAAGACTTTTGCCTCCATCACAGTGAGGAGATGTTGGGTGGACTCACTGTGGTGGATGTTAATATGTGTTTATTGTTGTTTTTTATTGTATTGTATTGTATGTATGACTGCTTCAATTTCGTTCAGACTTCGGTCTGAATGACAATAAAGGCTATCTAATCTAATCTAATCTACCTTATCTATGCCACTCATATTTTCATATACACTTTGCACTTTATCAGTTTATCTATTCATGTGTGTATGTATTTATATAATGTTATATGGACACACTGATCTGTTCTGTAGTCATGCCTACTATGTTCTGTTGTGCTGAAGCAAAGCAAGAATTTCATTGTCCTATCAGGGACACATGACAATAAACTCTCTTGAATCTTGAATCTTGCATCCATCATGCCCAAGCCAGGCGATTCTTTGTGTACTGGTCACAGAAGTGAATCTGCAATCACGCATTACAATCGCTTCATTCTTTTAAATCTCCATTCCAACAGCAGCATTTCTTACTTTATGCTCTTTGTACATTGTGTATGGCTCAATTGTATTTTTTTAAGAAGGTACATCACGGAAACAGGCCCTGCGGCCCATCAAGTCTGCACCGACCAGCAATCCCCGCACATTAACTACCCTGCACACACTGGGGACAATTTTACATTCATACATTTATACCAAATTTATATCGTGTATTACTACAAACCTGTATGTCTTTGGAGTGTGGGTGGAATCCGAAGATCTTGGAGAAAACCTAAGCATGTCACGGGGAGAATTTACAAACTCCGTACAGACAAGCACCCATAATCAGGATCGAACCAGGGACTCTGGCCCTGCAAGGCAATAGCTCCACCTCGACGCCATTGTGCCACCCTTAAATTACGTATTGTCTTTCCACTGACTGGTTAGCATGCAACAAAACTTTTCACTGTACCTCAATATATGTGACAATAAACTAAACTCAAACTCAAACTCAAACTCATGTTATCTTTCAGTTTCTTTCACTCCAGGAAAAAGAGACCAAGCCTTTCTAATCTCTCCTGATAGCTCAAGCTTTCAAATCTTAGTAACTTCTTTCCACCGCCCCGACACGGGAGCTTCGACCGCCCCGACACGGGAGCTTCGACCGCCCCGACACGGGAGCTTCAATCGCCCGGGAGAAGAAAGAGGAAGAAGATTGGACTTTATTGCCTTCCATGACGGTGAGAAATGTGTGGAAACCGCTGTGGTGGATGTTTATGTTAACTTTTATGTAGTTGTGTGACTTGGTGCTTTTTTTTAGTATGGCTGTATGGTAATTCACATATCACTGTACCTTAATTGGTACATGTGACAATAAAAGACCTTTGACACCTTTGAAACCTTTGATTTTCTCCAGCTCAACCATACCCTTCCTAAAACATGGTGGCCTGAATTGCATACTTCAAGTGCAGCCTAACTAATTTTTATATAAGTGTAATGTGACATTCTTGTACTCAGTGGATGAAGGCAAACATACCAGTGTCATCCTTGCTATGTTGTGTTCCCATTTTCAGGGAACTATGTACCTATTCTCTGAGGTCTCTTTATTCTACAACACTCCCCAGGACCTTTGTCATTTATTATGTACAGTTTGGAATGGTTTAGGTTCTCAAAATATATCACCTCGTACTTATCCGAGTTAAATTTAATCTGCCACTCCCATACCATCTTTCCCAGTTGATCTAGATCCTGTTGTAACATTAGGCAACCTTCTTCATTGTATGCTATGCCGCAAATTCTGGTATCATCTGCAAACTTACTAATCATACCACCTACATTCTCATCCAAATTATTAATGTGTATGACAAACAACAGTGACCCCAACACTGATTCCTACGGCATGATAGGGTGTGCAGCACGGTAGCGCAGCAGTAGAGTTGCTGCCTTACAGAGAATGCAGCGCCAGAGACCCGGGTTCGATCCCGACTACGGGTGCTGTCTGGAGTTTATACATTCTCCCCATGATCTGCGTGGGTTTTCTCCGAGAACTTCGGTTTCCTCACACACTCCAAAGACATACAGGTACGTATATTAATTGGCTTGGAAATGAATGAATTATCCCTAGTGTGTGTAGGATAGTTAATATGCGGGGATCACTGGTCGGCACGAACCAGGTGGGCCAAAGGGCATGTTTCCGTGATGTATCTTTAAACTAAACTAAACTAAACTAAACTAAACTAAATACTGAGCACGTGTCCAATCTGAAAATGCAACCCCCCACTACTACCACCAAGCCATTTTGTATCTAAATGTCTCACTCACTCTGGATCCCATGCATGCTAACTATATGGACCAGCCCTCTCTGTTGAAATTCAGGTCTGAGATGATTATGTCAGGTAACTCTGACCTACTCAGGAAATTCAAGTATGACCTTGGTAAAGCCATCAGGGATGCTAAGAGACAATACCAGACAAGCTAGACTCCCAGACTGACCACACATACACCTGTCAATGGTGGCAGAGTCTTGCATACTACCATGGGTTGCAAAGGGAAGGCAGGCAGTATTGCTGGCAACCACGCATCTCTCCCCGATGCGCTCAATGCATTGTATGCTTGTTTTGAACAGCAGGTTAGTGAAACGCCATTATACGCCCTAACAACCCTGGGTGAATTTGTACCCATGGTCACTGTCACACATGTCAGATCGGCTGTCCTGAGACTAAACCCGCAGTTAGCTGATGGCACAGATGGAGTCCACATACATGTACCTAGAGCCTGCATGGACAGCAGGCGGGATTATCCGTGGACATCCTTAGCCTCTCCCTACTCCAACCTGAGGGACCTATCTGCTTGAAGAAGACTGCTATCATCCCTGTGCCAAAAAAAACCAAGGTGTACCTAATGACTATTATCCAGTAGCTCTGACATTGCCCATCATGAAATGCTTTGAAAGTATGTTCATGTCGTACATCAACTCCAGCCTTCCAGATAGCCTTGGTCCACTGTACTTTGTCTACCACTGCAACTGGCCTACAGCACACACCATCTCACTGACCTTACATTCATCACTGGAACAACTGGATATCAAGGACACCTCCTATTTATTGACTACATCTCCATCATATTCCAATAAAACTCATCTCCAAATTCCTGGATCTGGGATTCAGCAACCCCTCTGTATCTGGATCCTCAACCTCTTGACCTGAAATTCACACTTAGTAAGGATAGGGGCCAATACCCTCTCCATGATAATTTTCTGCACTAGTCCCCCACAAGACTGCGTCCCCAGTCCCTTATGATATTCCCTATGCACTCTCAACCCTCTCAATAACTGGAAGCTGCCAATTGTCACAGCTTAAAAGATATAAAGCCCATCACCTGACTGAATGCACCTACCAGCACCAATTGATTGAAGTCATTGGAGTAAAATGATGATTGTCTGAAAGTGACAATAAACATTTTGACATTTCTATCACGCTATTATATGGAGAATAATATAATACATGTTGAATTCTTAAGAATATCAAGAGACACATGTGATACGTGATCTTTTTTGCCATTATGAACAAAGATTCCAGCGTTTGCAGTCTCGTGTCTGCACTCATTATAAGTTCCATGTAGTAAATTTGCAAAATAATATTTAAAACCATAAAGAGTCATACAGAGCCTGTGTCTGAACTGCTGAATTTGCATCACAAAGTAGATGACCTGAGCTCATAAATAATTCAGTTTGCTGTCTCAAATTTGCTTCAGTACAGAGGAACATTCTGCATTATGCTTTAACCATTTCACTGGTAAAATGATTAAGAGTCTAGTCATGGTTTGACCCTGGCATCAACCACTGCTAAATACTATGTAGTCAGCTTTCCTGGGTTACTCTGCCTGGTCTCTTGTGAATCCTTTGCTGTGGCCTCATTGGAAATATTTCACCTTTGCACTCCAATGCAATTGACCATCATAACAGTGACCTTATGCTCTCAGATGGATAAACACTAATATATAGTCTCCACAGTACTTTTAGGTACACCCCCCGAGGGAATTATTTTGAATGGGCAGGAGCCTAAGGAATCCAAAGGTCGCATGAAGGGTAAGCAATCCTGTAAATTACTAGACAAGTAACAATGCAGTAGGTGAAGTTCAATATACTTTGTTGGTTTATTGGTTTGGTTTTTATCGGTTTATTATTATTGTCACGTGTACCAAGATGCAGTGAGCATTTTGTTTTATCTGCTATTCAGGTAAAAACTTCCATGCACGAGTACAAGTAAACCATACACTAATACAACAGACAGTGCAAAGACAAAATAAACAGAGTGTAGAATATAGTGTTAAACCCACAGAGAAAGTGCAGATAAAAAATGTGTAGGGTCCACATTTTTAGATAGATTGGGTGGGGAGGTCGGGAATACATTATTAGCTTGTGAGAGGTCTGATAATAGCAGGGAAGAAGCTGTCCTTGAATCTGGTGGTGTGTGCTTTCAAGCTTTTGTGACTTGCTTGATGGGAAAGGGGAGAATAGGGAGTGACAGGGGTGGGTTTAGTTTAGTTTAGAGACACAGCACAGAAACAGGCCCTCCCGCCCACCTAGTCCATGCCGACCAGCGATCCCTGCACATTAACACTATCGTATACACATTAGGGACAATTTACAATTATACCATGCCAATTAACCTACAAACCTGTACATCTTTGGAGTGTGGGAGAAAACTGGAGATCCCAGAGAAAAAACACGCAGGTCACGGGGAGAACATACAAACTCCAAAGTGGTCTCTGCTTAAGTTGGTTATTTTCCATGTAGGCATGAAGAATAGATGGGCCGAACAGGGGGTGAGGAGTGGGATTGCCGGTAGAGGTAGGCTGGCTTGTGTGATGTAACGGGCTGCTTCCACAACACGCTGCAGATTCTGGGGTGTTGGGCAGAGCAGTTGCAAGACCAAGCTTTGATGCATCGCAACGGGATGCTTTCTATGGTGCATTTATAGAAATAGATAAGTGTCATTTGAGATATGCAGAAGTTCCTTCGTCTTATATGATCCTGGTGGTATTATTACCAAAAGAAAAACACCTCTTGAGAGATGGCAGAATAATTGAAAATAGCCATGACCTTATAATACAAGATTCAAGATTCAAGAGAGTTTATTGAGTTGGATGATCAGCCATGATCATATTGAATGGCGGTGCAGGCTCGAAGGGCCGAATGGCCTACTCCTGCACCTAATTTCTATGTTTCTATGTCTATGTTTCTATTGTCATGTGTCCCTGATAGGACAATAAAATTCTTGCTTTGCTTCAGCACAACAGAACATAGTAGGCATTGACTACAAAACAGATCAGTGTGTCCATATACCATTATATAAATATATACACACATGAATAAATAAACTGATAATGTGCAAAAAACAAATAATGGGCTATTAATGTTCAGAGTTTTGTCCAAGCCAAGTTTAATAGCCTGATGGCTGTGGGGAAGTAGCTATTCCTGAACCTGGTCGTTGCAATCTTCAGGCTCCTGTACCTTCTACCTGAAAGTAGCAGGGAGATGAGTGAGTGGCCAGGATGGTGTGGGTCCTTGATGATACTGGCAGCCTTTTTGAGGCAGCGACTGCGATAGATCCCCTCGATGGAAGGGAGGTCAGAGCGGATGATGGACTGGGCAGTGTTTACTACTTTTTGTAGTCTTTTCCGCTCCTGGGCTCTCAAGTTGCCGAACCAAGCCACGATGCAACCGGTCAGCATGCTCTCTACTGTGCACCTGTAGAAGTTAGAGAGAGTCCTCCTTGACAAACCAACTCTCCATAATCTTCTCAGGAAGTAGAGGCGCTGATGAGCTTTCTTAATAATTGCATCACGCCCAGGAATTTGAAGCTCTTGACCCTTTCAACCATCGACCCGTTGATATAAACAGGACTGTGGGTCCCCATCCTACTCCTTCCAAAGTCCACAATCAGTTCCTTGGTTTTGCTGGTGTTGAGAGCCATGTTATTGTGCTGGCACCATATGGACAGTCGCTCGATCTCTCTTCTATATTCTGACTCATCCCCATCAGTGATACAGTGGTGTCATCAGCGAACTTGATGATGGAGTTCGCACTATGACCGGCTGCGCAGTCATGAGGACAGCAGGGGGCTGAGCACGCAGCCTTGAGGTGCTCCCGTGCTGATTGTTATCGAGGCTGACACATTTCCACCAATACGAACAGACTGTGGTCTGTGAATGAGGAAGTCGAGGATCCAATTGCAGAGGGATGCGCAGAGACCCAGTTCTGCGAGTTTGGTAACCAGCTTGGAGGGGATGATTGTATTAAATGCCGAGCTGTAATCAATGAATAACAGCCTGACATATGAGTTTTTGTTGTCCAAGTGGTCCAGAGCGGAGTGGATGGCCAGCGAGATCGCACCCACCGTTGATCTGTTGTGGCGGTAAGCATACTGCAGTGGGTCCAGGTTTTTGTCGAGGTAGGAGTTGATTTGCGCCATGATCAACCTCTCAAAGCACTTCATCACCACAGGCATTACTGCCACTGGTCGATAGTCATTGAGGCACGTCATCCTACTCTTCTTGGGCACTGGTATAATTGATGCCCTTTTGAAGCAGGTGGGAACCTCAGACCTCAGAAGTGAAGGTTGAAAATGTCCGTAAAAATCCAGCCAGTTGGTCCACACAGGTTTTTAGAACACGGCCGGGTATACCATCAGGTCCAGGCGCTTTTCGAGGGTTCACCCCTCTGAAGGATTTCCTGACGTCGGCCTCTGTGACTGAGACTGAAATGCCATCACAGCGAATAGGGGCTCGTGAAGGCACATCATTGTTCTCCCTATCAAGGCGTGCGTAAAACGCATTGAGCTCATCAGGGAGTGATGTTTCGCTGACATTCGAGCTGCCTCCTGGTTTTGACTTGTAGGAGGTGATTGCATTCAGGCCCCGCCACAGCTGCCGAACATCTGTCTCATCCTCTAGTTTGGAGCAGAAGTCCCTTTTGGCCTTTTTGATGGCCTTACCAAGGTCGTATCTGGACTTCTTGTAGACCACTGTATCATCAGACAATAATGCCCTGTTTGGTCTTCAGAAGAATGAGGATCTCAAAGTTCATCCAAGGTTTCTGATTGGGAAACGCTCGCAAGGTTTTTGTAGGGATGCAGTCCTCTATACATTTATTTATGAATTCTGTAACAACTGTAGTGTATTCGTTCAAGTCCGTTGCCGAGTCCTTGAACATTTCCCAGTCTACAGACTCCTCTGGGGGTGTGGTCTTTAATTGCTGCCTGTAGGCAGGAAGAAGCAGCACCGCGGTATGGTCGGATTTACCGAAGTGAGGGCGAGGGATAGAACGATAGGCATTCTGATGGTGGTGTAGCAGTGGTTTAGGGTGTTTGGTCCTCTGGTGCAGCAGGAGACATGTTGGTGGAAGTTAGGGAGTGATTTCTTTAGGTTTGCCTTATTGACGTCCTCAGCAATGGTGGTAAATGCCTCGGGGTAAGACGTCTGGTGTTTGTTGACCATGGCGTGCCGCTCCTCCAGTGTCAGACGGACATCTGCCTGGGGTGGGATGTAGACCGCGGTCAGGATGATGGTGGTGAATTCCCTTGGGAGGTAGAAGGAATGGCACTTCACCGCCAAATGTTCGAGGTGTGGAGAGCAGTAGTTGGACAGGACGGCCACGTCTGAGCACCACGCAGAGTTGACCATGAGGCAGACGCCCCCTCCTCTCCCTTTCCCATATGCCAGTGTCCGGTCCATACGGTGGATGGAGAACCCTTCAGGCTGGACCGCTGCATCTGGGGAGCTGGGGGTGAGCCATGTCTCTGTGAATCAGAACACAGAGCATTCCCTCAGCTCCCTTTGATAAAGCAGCCTTGCCCTTAAGTCCTCCACTTTGTTTTCAAGGGACTGTATATTTGCCAGTAGGATAGTAGGGAGAGGGGGCCGAAGTCCCCAGCGCTTCAGTCTGACCTGAAGTCCTGCCCGTCGGCCATGTTTCCGGACACAATGGGGGCCTCCCCTTTGTTTCCAGGTACTGAGTTTACTGTACCTGCTGTTTCTGCGAACCTGCGCTGGAACAGGGATTCCTTCACAGACGGCAGCTCCAGCTCCGTAATGAACGGGGGTTCCTTCAAAGTCGGTAGCTCCAGCTCCGTTGTTCCTGTAAGATCCAACCCGTCGGCTGATGAGGTCATACTGGAGTTTCCAGGTACAGTACCTGCGTTCCTCCATCGGGTCGGGTGATTTCCAGCAAGCGTGGGAAAGTTTAAAGTTCGGGACTCCTGCAGCTGCGGGAGATCATGAAATTGCAAGAGCCTTGAGGGGCACAAGCAGCTTGTCCGAAACGGCACCGATTTCTGCCATTTTCCTGATCCAGGTGAGTTGATGGAAGTTGTATTTAAGCCTTTTATGTTCTGGTGCTCCGCAAAAGTCGCCGCAGGCAGGCGCCACCTTGTAGGTAGACGATCCTGTACGATACGATAATGATACGATACGATAATTACAACTTTATTTATCCTGGAGGGAAATTGGTATGCCACCAGTCAAAAGATACAGTTACAAGGCGTTGAAAGTGTCATGTGTATTATAATAATAAAGACATTTAAGTTCCTTCCTTTGGTGAAGCTGTGATCTTGTACTGCATCATCAACACAACCACTATTTGTGTTTGAGAGGAAGGTAAAACAAAAGCAAAAATGTTTTCCACTGGTGAACCAGTAAGCACTGTAAATACTATCTAAACTAATCATTAAGTTATACAGCATAGAAATAGGCTCTTTGACCCAAATCATTCATCTGACCAATATGTTTCAATCAATCAATCAGTTTTATTCGTCACTTGCAAATAAAGTGCAAGTGAAATGAATTTGCCAGCAGCGGTACAATGAAAAAGAACACACAAAAACACAATAAAAATTGAACACAAACATCCACCACAGCATTCATCACTGTGGTGGAAGGCACAAAAATTGGCCAGTCCTCCTCCATTTTCCCCCGTTGTCGGGGACCTCAACCCTCCGCAGCTGCCGCTGTGGGCAACCAGATGAGTAGACAGGTAAAAGTCCAGGTAAGTCCTGAATTGGCGCTTCCCTATCGGAGACCGGGGCTTCAGGTTGGGGCGCAGGCCGGCGGTCGAAGATTTAAAATTCCCGCCGCACCGCAGCCAGAAGCACCGCAGACCGCAGGGCCGGCGGTCCAAACTCCCCTCCAGGGATCCCCGGCGAGGGACCCTGCTCCTGATGATAAGTCCCCGCCGCGCAACGGTAGAAGGAGGCCGAGGGCTGGCGGTTGGTGCTTCTTCTTCTCCCGGGTCCCCAAAAAAAGGATCCCAGGCTGCAGACGCCACACCAGCAAACAGAGTGCTCCCCTCTTGCAAGCCCCGGCAAGGGCTCGACCGCTACGCGACGAGTGTCCACGCTGCGCCCGCTGCTGAAGCCCCGGGCACGTCTCCGGGAAAGGCGGCACGATCCTCGATGTTAGGCCACAGGGGAGGCGACATGGAAAAAATCGCCTCTCTGTGGAAGAGTTTCCCTCTTACCCCCCCCACACCACCCCCCCACACAAGACACTCAGAGTAACATTAAAAACATACTTTTAAACACACTAAATGTAGAAAAAAACATACACGCTGCTGGCAGGGCTGCCGGCTTGCAGCGTCCCCACCGGCCATATTTCAGATGAGCTATATGAATAGTTTGTTCTGTAGTTGTCCAAACGAGCAGTTTGTCCTGCAGTTTAGAATTTCAAATATTGGGCCTTGGGGCACAAAATTTACAAAATCACATGGAAAGCATGAATGTTGAAAGGCTATGTCCTATAATGACAGGAGGTGTGAAATAAAGATTCCCAGGGGGGACATTTGGGCTGATTGTCTAGTTCTAGCAAATGGCATGAGATGTGGATACCTGGAGCAGAGGTAAGGTTTGTGAAACCCAACCCACCACACCAAAATAAGGAAGGGTTTGCTTTAGACATGGATGACATGGAAAATAGAACATAGAACAAAACAGCACAGGAACAGGCCCTTTGGCTCATAATGTCCGTGCCGAGCATGATGCCGTTAAACAAATCTCTTTTGTCAGCATGTAATCTATATCCCTCCATTTCCTGCATATCCACGTGCCAATCTTAAAGCCTCTTAGCTGCCACTATCTTATCTGCCTCTACCAGCACTTCTGGCAATACACTTCAGGCACCCACCATCACCTGTGTAACAAAAAGCTTGCCCCGCACATCTATCTATCTATCTATCTATCTATATACTATTAAAACTCTGTGGCTGCCGCCTGCCGTCCGGCTGCCGCCTGCTGTCCACTGCCTTTCTGCCTTTGATTCATTGCCACGCCGAATCCAGACGCTCAATCGTCGAGATCTTTTCCATTTCGGTAGAGATTTCACTTTTCTTTCTAAGTATCCGCTCCTCATTACATTTCGTCGTGTTTAAGTACACGTTTTTAATCAAATCCTTCTCCCCCCCCCCCCCCCCCACTCACTCATTTTGTCGCCTCCTGCTGGCCAGCGACCATAACGGCTGCTGGCGCCCGCATCTAGCCTCAAATACGCCATTTAAAACCAGCCGCACTGCTCATTCCTGAGCCGCTTGAGTTGGAGGACCACGTCTCCCGTGGGGGCTATGGGTAGGGAACGGCTGCATTGGGGGAGCAGACCCAACGGGTCTGCCCTTGGTCTAGTATATTACTAAAATTCTCATCTTGTTTTATTATTCTGTCTGCCCATGTACTCCCGGAACTACGCCAAAATGGTACACAATAGCGCTACACTGTTTGGCCCACCATACTCACCATTGTCCTGTGGTGTCTTTTTGTCAAGTTTCATTCAGATTGATGGTATATTTTACGTTATTCACATTTTAAACTTTACAAAATCCAGTTTGACAAAAATCAGTTAGCAGGGTATGACGTCACAATGGGATCTCATTTACATAAACTGCCATCAGCAGTGTTCCACCCCACAATGACATCACAATGGGATCTCATTTACATAAAAAAAACCCTCTGTTTTCAAAAACACAGCAGCGTTCCAACAAGACTTCACAATGGGATCTCATTTACATAAAAATAAAAAACACAGCAGCTTCCACCTCACAATGACTACAAGGGGGGTAGGGAGGGGAGAGAGGTTATGGAGGGAGGGAGTGACTGAGGTTAGGGGAAAGGAGAGGGAGGGAGAGGTGAGGGAGGGAGTGGAGGAGGGGAGGAGGAGAGGGGAAAGAAGAGGGAGGGTGAATAGGAGGGGGAGGGAGTGCTGGGGGATGAGGGGAAATAAGCCGCGCCTGCACAGTTGGGGGCTATGGGTGAATGGTGGAATATTGCGTTGAGGGAACGGGGCCCAACGGGTCCAACTTGGTCTAGTCTCCTTTAAAATTTGCCCCTTTCAACTAAAACCTGTGCCCTCAAGTTTAGCATTTCCACCCTAGGGAAAAAGGTTATGGCGACCTATTCCTCTCATAATCGTATATTCTTCCGTCAGGACATTTTGAGCATCCTTCAAGATTCAAGGCATCATACAACAGTTACACTCCTCCAGTAGACTGTCGGGTGGAAGCAAGCTCTTTAGATAATGTTTCAGTGGGTCTTCATTATCCACTGAAGCGTTTTCCTGAATTCGGAACCCACTCTATTTCCAGACCATATATCTGCACAAGATTGGTCATTGCAAGCTGTTTGATGTAACTCCAACAAGTAAACCAAACTGTCACTGGACCTCATTACTCCTTTCAATATTTCTCAGATTTCCTATTTTGAGATAAAATCTATTAGTTTAGTTTAGAGATACAGCGCAGAAAACAGGCCCTTTGACCCACCGAGTGCGCGCCGACCAGTGATCCCCGCACATTAACACAAGCCTACACACACCAGGGACAATTTACACTTATACCAAGTATACAAACCCAAGCAAATTAACCTACACACGTCTTTGGAGTGTGGGAGGAAACCGAAGATCTCGAAGAAAACCCATGCAAGTCACGGGGAGAACGTACAAACTCCAGACAGACAGCACCTAGAGTTGGGATCGAACACGGGTCTCCGGCGCTGCAAGCGCTGCAAGGCAGCAACTCTACCGTTGTGCCACCATGCCATTGTATTGAGTACATCATAACACTTACTGCTGTGTGGTAGAATTTGTAGGGCTGCATTATTTTGGAAAAAGGTGAGAGGATTAAAAACTAACTTGAAAATAACTTCAGCAGAATTGCAAAATGGACTGATTTAGGATAGATAATACTCCAACATAGAGAAATGGAAGGAAGGATGAAGAGAAGCGATATAAGTTAAAAAGAGCAATTTTAAAAGTGGTTTCAGGACAATTAGACCTCAGGGCAGCTATGAACATGTTTGAAAGTAGTGAAGTGAGTGAAGGCAGCATTAATAAAAAAGAGGCATGGAATACTCAAGAAAGCAAGTGCCGCAACTTCATAAATCACTGGAAAGACCGAGGCTAAATGAATGTGTCCTGTCCCAGGAATCATGCTTCAGAATGGAGTTCAAGGCTTCAGAGGCAGAGTAACCTTGTTCTGTTCTCAGCTTCTCAGCTAACGACGCTGGCTCCAATTTGTGTATTTAAAAAAAAGAATTGCTTGAATTCAGGCAAAATTCCCTTATAGGTCAATTATGTGAAATACCATGTAAGTAGGAAGATTGTGACTGTGGTCTGACTGCATATTGACAATTCTTCTTTCCTGCTGCACAGTTTCAGAAATTCAAACAGAAAATCCTGCAGGGCCCATTGACCTTCACGTTTGAATTCCTAATATATATATACACTTGTCAGGCATATCTCCAAAATAACAGACTCCTATTAAAGATAAATTATGAAGGCTTCTGGGAATGGTGCTGAATAGGTGGCTGTTGGATGAGGAAGATATCCTTGGAATGATTTATTCTTAATAAAAATTATTAATAAAAACATTATTATCCTTCACTAATCATGGGACTGAACGTATATAATCAAATTACCTAATCACATTGCAGTCCTACTGGCAATTGCACATTTTCAAAAAAGCTTCAACTTAAAATACTCCACTTTCTGCTAGAATTTCATTGTCCTATCTGGGACACATGACAATAAACTCTCTTGACTCTTGACTAATGAAGTCAGTGACTAGAAACAGTAGGATCTCTGGGATCAACCGCAAAAATATTATTGTTTTGGGGGGAATTGTATTGTATTGATTTGTAGGTGTACCCTAAATCACCTACACTTGTTTTTCTGATTTTCATGGCAGCATTTCATGCAAGTGCGTATATGTGTTGCATTTGCACATCCTGGACAATTTTACATTACTGCCCATCGTGTGAATGATTTCATGAGAAACTTGTGCATTTGCTGAAATCAGCCAGTATTGACATGCCCCAGGCATGCAGTTGTCAAAGGCCATTTAATCACTGAAGTCAGTTAGTGCTGACAGGCATTGCCTATGGTAACGGCTATGTGCAGCTGTAACAGGGGTGGGAGTGTACACCAGAATTCACCAGTGTTAACCTTGACGTCCTTGTCGAAAAGGTTGAGAGTCCCAGATGTACGACTCAGAAACAGATAGTAATTTAGACTTGGGGCCTTAGACTTGGAGACACGAGGACAAGTGGCCTTTGCTTGGTCAGAAAAAATAGGGTAGTCCACCTGCCAGATCCCTGATGACTGAGGTAGCACAGCTATTCTGCTCAAGGATGACGTGATAACTTTGCTGGAAAGGTTTTCAGATGAATGCTGATGCAGACTCACACTGAGTTGTCTAGCTTACTGGAAAGACAGATGAGAGATGTTGCAGGGCACCGGGAAGTCCAGCTCCAGCCTTCCACAGGTCATTGCGACAACCCTGGAATCCTCTCCAACGCTGCAGAGATGATGCAGAACCATCTGCCTCTACTGAACGCAGGCAGAGGTTACTCACCTCAGGAGACTGCACGTTCAGGCTGATGCCACTCAGGATCATCTTGGATTCAACCTTGTGCGAATGCCTGGATTCCACTGCTTGAGGCTGTGGCAGCACTAAAACAGTTTATGTCCCATCAGGTTGCAAGGACAACTAATAAGGTCATAAGTGATAGGAGAATTAGGCCATTCGGCCCATCAAGTCTACGCCACCATTCAATCATGGCTGATCTATTGGTCCCTCCTAACCCCATTCTCCTGCCTTCTCCCCATAACTCCCCACATTATGCGTTGCCATTTTTATTTCACTATCAAATCTACACTGAACGTTCAAATATTGGCCAAAAAATAACCATATGATTGATTCATAGACTTCCTGCTCACACTTGTAGAATTGTTGATGAAATGTCTTCTCAGTCATGCCATCCTCCTTCTCTTCTCCTGCTTTTAATTTTGTGAGTATTCCCCACTGAGGGAAATTGATTTTTCTGTTTGCTTGCACAGGCCATCGTCCAGTCAGCAGTGATACATCAGCCAAGCAGAGGAAGCTTGAGGGTAGGATTTAGCTGCTGGGCAAAATTCATCCAGAAACTGGCTTGGGGGTGTGTTTACAGAAGTTTATCTTTAATGGAGACAAACATTTTGATCTGAACCAGGACCATGTCTTGCTAAGAGCAACTAAATATTGTAAGGATACTGAGTTGGATGATCAGCCATGATCATATTGAATGGCGGTGCAGGCTTGAAGGGCCGAATGGACTACTCCTTCACCTATTTCTTGTGTTTCTATGTAAGGAAAAAAAGCCACAAAGTGCTGGAGTAAGTCAACAGGTCAGGCAGCATCTCTGAAGAACCCTTCTTCAGACTCTGACCCTTCTTCGGAGTCTGAGGGTACTGAGAGTCCGAGTTCTTCAGAGTCGGAGTCTGAAGATGGGTTCCCACCCAAACGATCACCTATCCATATTCTCCAGAGATGCTGTCTGACCCACTGAGTTACTCCAAAACGTTGTATATTTTTTGTAAACCAGCATCTGCTTGTTCCTGGTCAAGGTAGTCCTTCTAAATATTGTACGGAACAGTCAAGCTAGAGGTTACCTGGATAATCACGTAGCAGAATAACAATCTCCTTTGGATGGCTGTTGTGACAGCTGGAATGCAGACACTTAAATTTAGCTGCTGCATCACATTACGCACTGTTATATACCACAGAGGTTCCCTGACAACATCAAATGAATGTAGTGTAAAGGCAATTAAAAGTTATCCGAATGTAACCAACATTGACATCTGTGGAGAGGGACTGAAGATATTCCTGTACACCAGTGAATTTGTCTTTACAGTTGCCAAGCTGATTAGTTCCCCCAAGCAATGGATAACATCTGCGCTGCAAGTGAAAATGTGGAAAAAGTACAGATGCCGAGATCTGAAACAATTTAATAGATGTTGTCATTATTTCAATGGACCATAAAATTTGCTTAGCACATGCCATCCTGCGTTACAGAAAGCAGGATTTGGGAAAGTCATAAGAAAGGTCTCGACCCGAAACATCACCCATTCCTTCTCTCCAGAGATGCTGCCTTTCCCACTGAGTTACTCCAGCCTTTTGTGTCTATCTTCCATATAAAGAGAACCTTGTAGTCAAGCTTTGACAGCTTTAGAAAATGGATTAGAGGTTTTTGAAACAGGATTAACCCAAGCAAGTTGGTTGCAATATAAGCAACATATCAATTTTGTACTTACACCTTATTATATCTAAACCGAGCCTACCAACACCTCCTATCTGCTGGGACTTACCTTAGTGCTTATATGCTTCCCAACATCCTTGCCCACCTAGCATGTACATGTACATCTCTTAGCTATTCCACTGTGACAACAAAATCACCTAAAACATTGTTCGATACCGACTAACACTTTTCTGGTCTCCAGAAGAATGGGGCAGTACCTAATCATTGTAAAGAAGAGCTAAACAGAGAGGAATTGATGTACCAGACATTCATCTGCCCCATGAAATAAACTGTGCAAACCTAGCCCTCTCAGACTAACTCATCTTCTGATTTTAATTGGCATGAACAGGAGTTTGTGGGCAAGATCAATTCTTAACTCATTAGTTGAATGGTATAAATATTTAGACTGACTCCATTATTGCAAGCTGTTATTTTTAATATTAGGGAACTGCCCAGTTGTATGGAGGCTATTTGGTCCGAATCCAAAAAAGTAAGTGTTGTTACAGATCGCGTGGTGCCCAGAAAGGCCAGGATTGTTTCCTCCAGGCCCAACGATCTTCTCAGTTTCTTTCACCATGCTTTGTCTTATCCTTGGACTACGTGATCCATAAGTCTCCCTCCCCCATGCTCAGAATTATACACGATCACCATTCTGAACACCATCTTGCACCCCAGTACAGGATCTCTCCAGCTTACAAAACACCTGACTTCTGTACAGCCCATACATATGGGAGAATGGAGAGACAGTTTCGCCGGCTGCTGTCGGAACGTTGGCATCTTCTGCCCTGTGGGAATTCGGTTTCACCGCCACATTTCTGACTTGCAGAATGTTCATATCGTGAACAGCTCTCAAGGATGGAACCCAGTCCTAGTCTGTGTATCCCAAACCATTGATCCTTCCATTCCAATCTCTCAGATTAACATTGAGTCGACAAGCCTTCATCTTTCTCTACTTCTCCACCTAATTCTAGCACATCCTTATGCCTCGGGGCTTATCATCCCATGGCATTCAGGTCTGTTTTCATATGGAAAACCAGCATAAAATAAACATAATAGATATTTAAAACTTGCGATTTAAATTCGCCAATAATTAATCCTCTTATGGACTGATTGATGTGGAAATATTTACTGAAGATTTAACTTCTTGTGTGGACTGCCTGATAAAAATACCCCAATCAATAAAAGACTAAAAATATAAAAGTCTGGGAAGGATACACAATAAAAATAGTAACATGGGAATTTCATTATTCTTGTCTGTTTTTCATTCTAATCATTCTGCCAGTAGGTTAATTAGTCAAGAATAACAGAACGTTTAATTATCTGGGGAACGTAATGGAGTAAAACATTTCAAGAGATTTACAGCAGCATGGTCAGTCAAAATTGGATTCCAGCTCTCCAAATGAGAAGAAAAGAACCGTAGATGCAGGTTTAAATCGAAGATAGACACAAAATGCTGGAGTAAGTCAGCAAGACAGGCAGCATTTCTGGAGAGAAGGAATTCCTTCTATCCAGAGATGCTGAATATCCCGCTGAGTTACTCCAGCATTTGGTGTCTATCCCTAAAGGAGTATGTGATTAGTGTTAGAAAATGGTACAGAGGTTAAAGATTGGCCAGGAATTCATAGATTGGAAAAGGATGAATGATGGGATAAATGGTCTACTTCTGTTCCTGTTTGATATGTTCTTATACTTGGGCAGATAAACAAAAACTCAATAAGTGATGTAGTTTCTAGGAAGTACTCAAAGGATGGGAAAAAAGGTTAAAAATGTAGAGAAGTTCAAGGAGGGAATTCCAGAGGGAGGACCTTGTCAGCTGAGGCTAGAACTTTTATTGGTGGAATGTCTAAGTGACAAGGAATGAAGAATAGTTTAAACCTGTGAGGATAAAATGACAGTCACGAGATTATAGAGGGATGTTTTCATTCAGTGACTTTAAAATAAGAATGCTGTTTAATAGTAGGCTATTGTTTAATCAGGAACTTGTGGAGGGACAACACAAAGAGGCGATGGGTGAGTGGCACTTGAAACATAGAAACATAGAAAATAGGTGCAGGAGTAGGTCATTCGGCCCTTCGAGCCAGCAGCGCCATTCAATATGGTTATGGTTGATCATCCAAAATCAGTACCCCATTCCTGCTTTCTCCGCATATCCCTTGATTCCGTTAGCACTAGGAGCTATATCTAACTCTCTTGAATATGTCCAGTGAATTGGCCTCCACTGCCTTCTGTGGCAGAGAATTCCACAGATTCACAACTCTGGGTGAAAACGGTTTTCCTCATCTCAGTCCTAAATGGCCTAGCCCTTATTCTTAAACTGTGACCCCTAGTTCTCGACTCCCCCAACATCGGGAACATTTTTCCTGCATCTAGCCTGTCCAATCCCTTAAGAATTTTATATGTTTGTATACGATACCCTCTCATCCTTCTAAATTCCAGTGATTATAAGCCCAGTCGATCCATCCATTCCATTTGAGCTCGTTAGGACAAAGGCAACATTGTATTGGGCAACCTGTTTTCGGTTGGTACAATGAAGAAGGTTAGCCAGGAATGCCTTTGAATAGTTAAGTTTAGTTTAGTTTAGTTTAGTTTAGTTGAGAGACACACAGCCCATGAGACTGTGCCAACCAGCAATACCCATAGACTAGAAACATCCCACACACACTAGGGACACTTTACAACCTTTGCTGTAGCCAAATAACCTATAAACCTGTACATCTTTGGAATGTAGGCGGAAACCGGATCACCCGGGGAAAATTCACGCAGTTATGGGGAGAAGGTACGAACTCCATACAGATAGCACCCGTAGTCAGGATCGAACCAGGGTCTCTGGCGTTGTAAGGCAGCAACTCTACCGCTGCGCCACCGTGCCACCCCAAAGTCTTTAACATAAGAATAATATGAGAGAGGAAAGATGTTTTGAGGCAGGAGCAGCATTCTTAAGGGGTTGGACAGGCTAGATGCAGGAAGATTGCTCCCGGTGTTGGGGAAGTCCAGGACAAGGGGTCACAGCTTAAGGATAAGGGGGAAATCCTTTAAAACCGAGATGAGAAGAACTTTTTTCACACAGAGAGTGGTGAATCTCTGGAACTCCCTGCCACAGAGGGTAGTCGAGGCCAGTTCATTGGCTATATTTAAGAGGGAGTTAGATGTGGCCCTTGTGGCTAAGGGGATCAGAGGGTATGGAGAGAAGGCAGGTACGGGATACTGAGTTGGATGATCAGCCATGATCATATTGAATGGCGGTGCAGGCTCGAAGGGCCGAATGGCCTACTCCTGCACCTAATTTCTATGTTTCTATGTTTCTATTAGGCAATGAAATGGGGGTAAAAAATAGGCAGTCAGCATGATGGTAAAATACATGATTCAAAGCATATTTTGTGATCAGATGTGATGTCAAAGTCATGAACAATCTCGTTACATTTCAAACAGTTGAGAGTGAGGTGACCACATCAGGGTCCCAGCTGCACTCCACAATGACCTGCACCATTACACGAATTACCACCTTCAGAAACAGGAAGGAAGCAAATTGAGAATAAAAATAAAAGACGAATGTACTCTAAAGATAAATAAATGCAAACAACATTGCTGCAAGCAAATGATCACAGAATGAAAAGGACAATCAATTCCTTTTTCAAAGGATTGCAAAAGGATTCATGTGCGATTTAAAAGAAGAATTACAACACGGGTTTGTGCTGGGAACCAAATAACTGTTTTAACCTCTACAGTGTTTAGTCAGAGGACTGTTTTACTGGTTAAGTGGTCATAGAATTTATGGACAAAGTAGGGGACAAGGGGAAATGAGATTGTTCTGCATGTCTTTAGCTAACAAATAGAAGGTCATGTATAAGAAGGCACTGCAGATGCTGGTTTAACCTGAAGATAGACACAAAAAGCTGGAGTAACCCTGAGTAGAAGGTGATGTTGAGTTATGGATTGTGTAGCTGAAAGTCAGTTAAGCAAGAGGAGTAGACCAAGGCTAGCAGCTAACAACATGTTAATAGCTGGCCCTGCAAAGGGAATTGAAAGATTGTTTAGATTTAATGACACTGAAATAATGTCAAATAAATTGGTCTCTCACACTTCCACCAATGTCAAATAGGCAGAAAGAATAAAACAATTCATGCTAATCAGATTCTGTGGATAGATTTAGCTTAAACTGTGTAACTTGGAAGCAAAACAACCATATGGTATTCCATCCACTGGGCCCGAGTCAGGGGAAATATCAAGTTGCTTTATTGGTGTTTACGCAGGATGGTAATTGCTCTCTGAGGCAAGGATGGTCTCCTTGATTTGTACATTGTCAGTGTTAGTTGGAAAACAAACTCTTTGGATGATTGCATATTGAGTTCCAATTAGGGAACAAAAATTGATATTCCTCACCTTATTTCTCAACTGATGTCACCTTGACAAGAAAGGATTTATCCATATATTACCCCTCACAAATCTGTAACATCAAATAAAGAATACATCATCCTGTTATAATATATTCCTTTAAATATCAGGAGAAATTAAAAAAAACTTAGTGTCCTATGATCATTTACTTATAATGTTATCTAGATTTATCTATTTTTAAAGTGCAGTTTTAAATCTTTATTCACGATTTGCTTCTTTCAGGTTCCTGAAGGTGGTAATTCATACTATACCGAAGGTCATTGAGAGGCAGCAGTCTCTAGAATCTTCACTCTGTTCATCAAGCAAGTAAGCCTGGCTGTTTTAATTGATGTTTTAATATATTGGCAGCACCTCACACAAAAAGACATTCATATTTCATCACAGATTATACTTGAAGCTGGAATGTATTGTAATTTACTGTGCAGTTGTACGGGTCCTAGTGAGGCCACACCTGGAGTATTGTGTGCAGTTTTGGTCTCCTAATTTGAGGAAATACATTCTTGCTATTGAGGGAATGCAGCATAGGTTCACCGGTTTAATTCCCGGGATGGCGGAACTAACATATGATGGATCGACTGGCCTTATATTCACTAGAATTTAGAAGGATGAGAGGAAATCGTATGCAAACATATAAATTTCTTAAGGGATTGGACAGGCTAAATGCAGGAAAAATGTTCCCGATGTTGGGGGAGTCCAGAACCAGGGGTCACAGTTTAAGAATAAGGGGTAGGCCATTTAGGACTGAGATGAGGGAAATAAATGTCAGCCAGTGTTGTGAATTTATGGAATTCTCCGCGAAAGAAGGCAGTGGAGACCAATTCACTGGATGTATTCAAGAGAGAGTTAGAGATAGCTCTTCAGGCTAACGGAATCATGGGATATGGGGGGAAAAAAGCAGGAACAGAGTACTAATTCTGAATGATCATCCATGATCATATTGAATGGCGGTGCTGGTTCGAAGGGCCGAATGGTCATCTCCTGCACGTACTTTCTATGTTTCTATGAATGCACCCCCGAACGGCTGCAATTATCGGGATGAGTAGTTAGCCCTTGACCAATACATGAGAAGGAGATTGGAGCACTGATGCTGACTGGCTAGAAGATTATTTGGCGTATCGGAAATGAAAGCTTCCATTATAAAACATGGCCCTCAGTGTGTATGAGAGATAACTGAGCAGTAGATCAACATGACAACAATTTACTGTAAATGGAAAATACACCCCCTATAGACAGTGGCAATTGTTAATGATTTTATACAGCCCAGAAGTACAAGTACATTGATGGCAGGCAGTAGGAATCAAGCTATCCTGTATATTTTCACACAGGCACATTGTAATTCAGCTGTGGGCTGGATCCCACAGAGGATCGATGAGGAAGGTTCAGAAATATGTCAGTAAGTTGGAAAATGTAGATGTGAGAGCAGTCTTTCACCAAGCTTCAGATAGGACTGACTGTGCAAAAATGCTCACTCTTTTCTTCCAACTAGAGTTAGCAAAGTTCTTCATATATTATTCTCCACAGGTCACAACATAAACATGATTATGCAGTCTTAGAGCTATTTGCAAAAGTTACTTCTCAAACAAGGCGTAACAGCCACCAGGAGTGTCATTGGGCCACAGTGATGAAATCCTACACCCACAGCAAGCTGCTTATTATCTATAAGTAATAAGCTGAGAGGTCAGAGAGAACCAGGAAATTATTTAGGTTTATGGAGATGATAATAATGCCTGATTATGCAGGACAACTGCATTGACTTATCTTGACAACTATTTCTGTTTTCAGCAGATTCCAATCAATGGTTACATTCCACAGCAAGTTCCAACTCATTTTGTAAAACTATCTTGCCAAGGCTGAGAATCCTATACTTTTGGCAGCACATGGAAGGATTTTTTTCTTTGCGCTTGCCGATGCGTCACTGGCCATTAATGATTAAAAAATCTTAGCAGCAGGCATTTATTTTTGTGATTCTATTGCCAAAATTTTGATCTTCCTATCGATAATTTAGGCATCAATGAGGCAACATATGACTCTGCCTGATCTGAGCCTCATTTGCTGCTGGGATTGTGATTTGAGGAAAGAGGATAAGCGAACTCCTCTCAACACAGTTTAGTTTAGTTTTGAGACACAGCACATCCTTCGGCCCACCAAGTCCGCACCAACCAGCGATCCCCGCATATTAACTCTATCCTACACACACTTGGGACAATTTATATTTTTACCAAGCCAATTAACCTATAAACCTGTACGTCTTTGGTGTGTGGGAGGAAACCGGAGCTCCCGGAGAAACCTCACATGAGTCACAGGGGGAACGTACAAGTTCCGTACATACAGCACCCATAGTCAGGATCGAACACTGGTCTCTGGCAACTCTATCACTGCGCCACCATGCCACCATTTGAGGTCTGAATTATTCTATTTGAAAGGTTTCATGAGCTTACCATTGGTCATGTGCCCATCAATAGAAAGCAGAAAAATGGTTGGTTGGATGTTCCATCATAAATACCGCCCTAACCAACACATTTCTTATTCTCAACCAATATCCTGTCTAACTTTAAATTCCAAAGAAAGAAAACGGGTTTACATTTTAGCCCCTTGGCCTTGAGGTTCCACTTACAGTCGAAGTAAAACCTATTGTTCATGCTGATCTGCTAATTTATTGGCACAGAGGGATTATATCTGTCACCATGACAGATCAGATGAAAGGAACTCAGCTCTATTTAATGGAGTCATTTCCTTCGCTAGAACTATTCGAAGAATGTAAACCTCAGCATTCATGAACTTACCGAAATATATAATTTTTATATATTTTTGTGAGGCCGATGCACATCCTATTATTTCCCTCCTGGCTATTCCAGGCAGAATTCCATCCAATTCATCTGTGTTATGATTTGCATTGGTCTCCTGACTTCAACTGGCAAGTCTGTCGCACGGTACCAAGCAATTTCTTAGAAAACACTGATTTTGTGTAGACCTTTAACACTGCGAAATTGAGGTCTCTCTAGCTTGACATCATGAACCAAAATAAGAATACTTTCTGAAAACCCTCTTATCAAAGTTTTAATGCTGCAAAGCAAAGGAACCAGGATAATTCAATTAAAAATAAATTGGAAACAAAATCCTGCAAAAGAAGAATTCTTGCTTTACAAAAAAATAAACATTGGCTGAGCATATCAAAGTGTGGAAAGGGAAAATCCGCTTTAGTTAATCACGCCATTTGCTCTGCAGAGAGTGATGATTTGGCCCAGCACAATGCACCATTTGATGAAAGGTTCGGCATTTTAACTTGAAGGCTCTGCCATGTCCAACAAGAGAGACTCAACAGAATGGAGAATGAGCATGTACGATAATGAGTTGTAAATTCATTTCCCTCTCAGATTATCAGCCATTATACAATATAAACCATTATCCTCCGATATTTTATCTAATGATCAATTATAACAAACCCTGAGGAAGGAACAAATATTGATAAAAACTACAATAAACCTCTGCATTCTTCAATCTAGACTAATTCACGGTGTGCAGGAACATTTGTTTCATACAACTTCTAAACTGCTGCAAAAACCAAAGTGCTGGAATAACTCCACTGGTCAGGCAGTGTCTGTGTAGGGAAAAGATAGGCACAATGTTCAGGTCGGGATCCTTCTTCAGATTAACAGAAGTAGGAGGGAGAATGTCGGAATAGAGGTGGGGGCAGGACAAAACCTGGTAAGTGTGTTTCCGTTATTCAGATGGTCCAGAGGAGAGTGGAGAGCCAGTGAGAAGCATTTGTGTTGGCCTTTTGTGGTGAAGGAGACCACCATGTTCATTAACTTCTCCCTGTCTATCTTCTCTTTGAGACTTACTGGTAATAACCTCCAGCTTTCTATCTGTGCTTCCATTTGCTGACCTATTGCTCTGGTTCTCATACCCCTGCTTGACAAATCCACCTGACTTGCACTAGCAAACCTTTATGTGAGGGTATTGGTTACCCTCCAGTCCAAATGCAACCAGTTTCTCTGGTACAGGTCACCTCTGCCCTGGAAGAGAACCCAATGATCTATGTATCTGAAGCCCTCACTTATGCACCAGCACTTTAGCCACGTGTTCAACTGTGCTATCTTTATTTTTGTTGCCTCACTGGCATCTGGCACAAATGATAACCCTGAGATCACAACCATGGAAACAAAGCTTTTTCACTGCATCTTGGTACACATGACAATAATAAATCTAAATCTAACACCTTTTGAACCAATATCGAATTTCCTTAATTTCCTTTGCAGGACCTAATTTCCCTTCATAGCTTAGAGTTTAGACTCAGGTTTATCATCATCATGTGTACAAAGGTACAGTGAAAAGCTCTGTTTTGCATGTTATTCAAACAAGTCAGATATACTATACATAAATATAATTGAGTCAAACTCAAAGACAAAAGGCAGACCAAAGGGGAAGATACAGAGTGCAGAATATAGTTTGGCGCATTGTAGTACATCGCTCCCATTGATAAAGTCCAGTCTCCTCAATGGGGTGGAGGTGTGTGTCAATGGCACCAATTTGGACCAGGATCTCTGACTGCTCACTCACCCTCACAGAATGTCATGTCCTCCCTCCGAGCCAACCTTGACCATAGCACTGGGGAGGCAATAGATCGTCTTTGAGTCTTGCTTGCAGCCACAGAAACACCTCCCTTGAATACAGATTTCCCTTTCACTATGGCAAGCCTAGAATTAGCCCAACCCTGCTGCTCAACAGAGCTCAACAGAGGCAGACATAGTGCCATTGTCCTGACTGCTACTACCATTTGCCCCTGAGAAGCCATCTCCCCAAATGTATCCGAAATGACATACTTATTTGAGATGGAGATAGCCTCAGGAAAATCTTGCACTAACTGCTTGCCTCCTGTCGCGGTCACCCATCTATCTGGTTGAACCTTTGGTGTGACCACCTCCCAGAAACTGCTGTCTATATCCATCTCTGCCTCCTGTTTACTGCAGTTTCAAGCACAGGACAGGCTAAACAACTCATTGCATTTTTGTTTAATTTCCATTTCCATAGCAGTTTCAAGATTTTTTTAAACACATAACTTTTTTATTTTTCATCAATCAGAAAAATATTCAGGGCTGCCTCAGCGGAGGAGGACCAAGAGTAAGATGGCCAAAAATCATAGCGATATAGGGTAGCATTTTTTGTAAAATCAATATACAGCGCAGACAGGAAGTGGTCAATATGAGACTTTTAGTTATAGAGATGGAAACGAATATATATATACATATATATATATATATGTGTGTGTGTACTTGTGAATATGTGTATATATACATACTGAACTTTTTTTTCCCTCGTTTATCACATTGTTTACAGTGTACTATGTTTACATATTCTGTTGTGCTGCAGCAAATAAGAATTTCATTGTTCTATATGGACATATGACAATAATACACTCTTGACTCTCTTGACTCTTAAACAAGCCCCTCTCAAAATGGTTCTGTTACAACCTGACTTCCTTTTATGCTAAGATATCGAAAAACAGTAAATCCTTACATGCTCAGAAAGTTTAAACTTTGATTACTAAGATTTTAATCATAGATTACTCTGGAAGCCTTGGAGGAGGAGTGTGCCAAATGAAGCTAAAAATAATTTTGGCCACAAAGTTTAAGCATTGGAGACAATCCAGTGAGGGAAAGTCAGAAATGGAAAGTTTCCAATATTAAAAGGGACATGAGAGAGGGCGAACAGCCCAACATCCATGAAAGCGAGCATGGAAGTCAAGGTGCAAGCCAACATGTGTACAAAGGCACAAAGAGGAAGACTCTGAAGAAGTATCAAAATTGTAATTAATTCGTAATTACTGAGTTTATGGTACCTGAGATTTATCATAAATAATGTGTAATCATAATGAACATAACAGTTAATGGATACATTGGAATGTGGTATAAAATTGATATTTAGAAAATTATATAATATTTATGATCATATATAGTCGAGATAAGAATAATACCATCGGATATGTGAATAATGATATGTGGAGATGCACCAGAAAGACTTTAGTTTATTGCGTTAAGTTTGTAATTGGAAAGATCAGAAGCCAAGTGGATTGATGTTTATTTAAATTTTAGATTAATGTACGTGGAATTTTGTCATTAATGGATTGTATTATAATTTCATATCTATGTAAGTAGATATTCAGTAAAAAATGAAATATGAAGCTAGTTGTTGGTGATTTATTCATTTTTTTAAAGTACAATTGGTGCAGTGTATATTGAATTATACATACCTTCAAGAGCTATTTGTATCATTTAATGTGACTTTTGATATCCATTTGTACAATGCACTGTTGTTAGTCGGATGTTAACTGCCTTAAATAAAGAATATTTATTTGGTGTCTCTGTTCTTGTGACTTGGCAGGAAACAACAATACATAAGAGTCCATGGATTATATGTAGAGATTTTCAGTTTAGTTACACATCAGAAATGATGAAGGTGTTTATATTTTGTTCTACTTCAATGATACTCGTCTTTGTGGCACAATGGTTAAAGTTCACGCTGGTGATCAGGAATCGAGAACGTTTCAATTAAATCTTGTTGCTTACTGACAATGCCTACAACTAAGATATATCAAAACATTGCACATTTTTAAATGTTTCACAGAAACTTTAATTATTACTGAAGAGGTTAAATGACAATAATGGGATTTCACATACCTAAATGGAATTTAGTGTAGAAATGGGTTCTATCACATTTGAGTGAGGAGGCAGTTAAATGAGGGCAGCAGCTTATCCTTTCAATTACAGACATGTCGTTTTATTGACCGAATCGCTTCAGTTAGTGAACAAGCCACGTTCAGGCAGAAAATACAGAATGGGCTCTGATAAACCATTTCCTGCAAGCTCCTATCATTAGATTCCAGTCCCCATCCACAGGGCAGTTAATGAAAAATGATACGTTCAGGCAAGAGCTGAAAAATGCTGAATGAAAAATGGCTTGTGTATTTAAACCTAACTGAGTATTATATTCAGGTGTACTGTCTGGTTTATGGTACTATTTATCTGGTAAGCTAGGTTCACTTCATGGCATTACTTTTTATTTGATGAAATTCCAACCACTTCACAATTTCTCTTCAAGACAATATGTTTAAAGTTTTCAATCTTCCTTTTACAGCATGTTGTCAACGCAAAGCAGAGCACTATAAGTCTAGTAAATAAACACTTGGGTTACTTTTTTCTTGAGTCTATTCATCCGCAGATATATTATATTTTTTTATCGTATTGTTATGGCACCAGTGTGATGTTGGCTGACTTCTCTCTCCCAAAGCTAAAGAGCCCTCAAACCAAATAAAAGCTTCCTAAACGCCACTATGGTGGTGGGGGCAGATATGATACTGGTGTTTAAGAAGCTTTTAGATAGGCACATGGATTTGCTGGGAATGGAGGAATATGAATCACTTGCAGGCAGATGAGATCAGTTCAGTTATGCATCATGTTCGGTACAAATATTGTGGGCCAAAGCCTATTCCAGTGCTGTACTATTCTGTGTTTTATGTTATAAATGCGTGACCATTCTTACTAGCCGCATGCTCCAATGTCACCAAACCGCATCAAATAATTTCCGACGTAATTTAATTTAAATAACATTTCTGAAGTGAATGTTGAAAAGAATGTACATTAGAAGGAAAATGGCATTCACTTCTATACATGCACAGTAATGACATTACCTCCTGTGACTCTGTTAGATAGCTATTTTTAAATGCTAATAGGTACATTAATATAAACAGTAATATTTCCCCCTGAGCTGGTAAATGGACTAGCCTTGAGTACTTAATGACATTAAATTGGGAGATAACATTATGGTATAAACTTGTAGAGGGGATTATGTTGAAGAACATTATCTTTAAATAAATGTTGATATAGTTGGAGAATAATATCAGACAAAATTAATTGCTACTTGGATATAATTTCATTGTTTTGATTAATCATTCAGCGTTATTATTCTTCTCCGTGGATTGTCACCTTGTCGTGGTGGAGAAGCTTGTGTGGTCCTGAGATCCTGAGAGTGATGCCGTCTGGAGCTATGCTCCTGGTAGGGCCATCCAGGTCGAGGGGGAGGACTCTGACAAAGAGCATTCCAACCAATGGATGATGGCTGATCTTAGTGGAGCATCACAACGGCTGGGAAGGCGGATGAAGGCTGCAGCAGAAAAGGGTCTCCGGTCGTCTTGGACTCCATGCTACTGGATCCTGACCCAGATCTGTCAAATACCGTGTGGTGGCTGTCTGTGCACCAGTCTCCCCACGTTAAACAAAGTCACACACTGGCGTCCTCCAACCCTGGAGACACCCATGGTCAGCCATGACAGAAGGGGGCCTAAGAATTATTTATTACAATTAGGAATGTTAATTTTGTCAAAGCTTGGCTGCTATTCTGATATTTGAAGGGCACAATAAATAAAAAACTTTGACAAATGGATGAAGGTTAACAGTTTAAAAGAATTTGCTGCAGCAACAGACAAACAGACAAGGTCATTCACAAATATTTATCAAGAAGTTTCTTGCAACACTAATGTTTAGCTCCAATTCTTTACAAGAATATTTATCTTCAGTAATAATCTAATAATGTCTTTGTCTTTCTAATAGTGTCTTTGTTTAAATTAAAATGTCTTCACAAATATATCTGTTGTTTATTTTGTAAAATGAATGATTTGTGTGTTGATATCCAAACCTGTCAAGGTTATTGCAAATGTGGTTAGTTTTATGGAAGTCTGTAGTTATCTGTAATGATTATCTGTACAAATGTGGTGCTATCTTTAGAAAAATGTTTCTTCATCAATGGGATAAGATTTTCTTGTGGCTGCCATTGTGAAATTGTGAAAGATAATCTGTTCCCTTAAGATGCAAGTATTAAAACTCCATGCATAAGACTGGATTATGAAATAGCATTTCAAAGCAAAGGAAAATTGATGCTCTGCTTATTTGCTGTGAAAAGGGGATGGAAATTATTTTGCACTAAAAATACATTAGCTGAAAATCATGTCAAGTATGAGAAGTTAAAATTTCCATTCAGTTTTTAATTAAATGAAGCCTGTCTTAAGCAAATGCCAAACCAACAAAATGATCCTGATAATTTGTGGAACTGATTTTGTTGGCATTAGTTACTGGGAGGGGAGAGGTTTTGGTTAAGATTTTGGTTAGTACAACCAGACACTTAACTTCAGCCTGAAAAAGGGTCTCGATGCAAAACATCACCCATTCCTTCTCTCCAGAGATACTGCCTGTCCTGCTGAGTTACTCCAGAATTTTGTGTCTATCTTCACACACTTTTAACCTTGTTACTAGAGTGGGACCCAACGCAACCCATTCCCCACGCAACCCATTCCCCAACGCAATATTCCACCACTCACCTATTCCCCCAATTCAACCCGTTCCCCCAAAGCAATATTCCACCACTCACCCATTGCCCCAAACTGCGCAGACACAGCTCATTTCCGCTCATCCCCCAGCACTCCCCCCACCCCTCCCCCCCCCCTCCTCTTCATGTGTGGGAGGAGAGGAGGAGAGGCGGATGTGTGTTGGGAGGGATGGAGGGTAATGGGGGTGCGTGTGGGCAGGGATGTGGAGGTGGGGGGGGATGTATGTATGTGTTGCGTTCTTCAGGCGGGGGCTGTCGGGGTCCGGTTGGGAAGGGAGGAGCATCCTGCACCCAGGGGAGGGGGACGGTTTCGGGCAGGACCTGTCAGGAGCGGGTGGGGACAGCGCTGCCATGGCCTACCACTATAAGACCCTCCCCCCCGGCCCCTGACAGCCCCCTCCTGAAGCCTTTGACTCCCCCGCTGCAGGACACTCCTCCCCCACTGGCCCCCATCCGGAGTTGTCCCATCCCCAGCTGCAGGATACTCCCCCCACCCGAAACTCTCTCCATGGGGGAGGGGGTGTGGGGGAGGAGGAGGAGGGGTTGTGGGGGAGGGTGTGGGGGAGGGTGTGTGTGGGGGAGGGGGTTGTGGGGGAAGGGGGGTGTGGGGAAAGTGGATGGGGAGGGGGAGTATGGGGAAGGGGTGTGTGTGGGGGAGGGAGGGTGGGGGAGGGGGTGTGTGGGGGAGGGGTGTGTGGGGGAAGGGGTGTGTGGGGGAGGAGGGTGTTGTGGGGAGGGGTGGTTGCCGCAGACGCAGCTCGCACTCTACTCACCCCGCACTCTTCTCACCCCGCACCTTCAACTTTCATTCTTCCTCAGCGGCTCCCCATCTGGCTCCTGCTTCACTCAACGGCTCCCGGTTCCACTCAGCGGTTCCCGGCTCGTCGCACTGGTCTCCGCAGAAGCAGCCTGCACACTGCTCTCTCCCCGTATGCTGCTCTCTCCCACACGCTGTTCTCTCCCCACACTCGCTCAACACACTCTGCTCACTCCGCTCTTTCAGCTTTATTCTCCGCGCCGCTGGTGATTGACAGCGGGTGCTGGAAGGGGCGGTTTTTCTGATTTTTAAACCTTCATCACTTTTGTACTATTCCACCGATCGGAACAAAACTTGGTGCAATTGTAGCATAGGAGAATGGCGAATAAGGTGGCAAAAAATCGTAGCGCTATCGGGTACTGTTTTCGCTCAAATTTAAAAAAAACACAAGAGGACAAGATGAGAGCATTATAAGTATATAGATATAGATGTATGCTATCTTTCACGTCAGCTAGTGCAATGGTGCAGCTAGTAGAGCGGCAGTCTTCCATCTCCAGTATCGCAGGTCATCCTAACATTTGATGTGGTCACTGTGGAATTTGTCAGCTCCCCCTGTGACCACATGAGCTTTCTCCAAATGCTCCAGTTTCCTCCCACATCTAATTCAAGCAGGTTAGCAGGTTGATTGGCCATTGTAAATTTTTTCTTATGCAGATAAGTGGTAAGATCTGGGGGAAATTGACAGGAAATGTGTAGAGAACGAAATGGGATAAGTGTAGGATTAATATAGTTGGGTGCTTGATGGTCAACATGGACTCCTAGAGTGATAAAGTCATAGAGCAATACCACCTGAAAACAGGCCTTCAGGCAAACGATATGGATACGATACGATACAGCTTTTTTTACCTGTCCATGCTGACCAAGTTGGCATTAGAGACTAGTTGCATTTGGCGGGATTTGATCCATTTCACTACAAATGTATCCTATCCATAGATCTGTCCAAATGTCTTTTGAAAATCGTAATTGGTATCCACTTCTCTTCTTTCCTCTGGCAGCTTGTTCCAGATACAGATTAGCCTCTGAGTGAAAAGTTGTCCCTGAGGTCCGTCTTAAATCTCTGCCCTCTCACCATTAGCCCATGCTTTCCAGTTTCAGAATCTTCAACCCTAAGATAAAGACTGTGAGCGTTCACTTTATCTATGCGCCTCGTGGTCTTGTACACTTCAATCAGTTCGTCCTTCAGCTTTCTGTGCTCCGAAGAAAGAAAGTTCCATCCGATCCAACCTCTTCCTATAACTCAAGCCCACAAGTCCAGCTAAGATCCTGGTGAATCTTCTCAGCATGCTTTTCAACTTAATGACATCCTTCCTATAGCTGGGTGACCAGAACTGCACACAGTACTCCAACTTACTTTTGACTCCAGCTGCATCACGTTATCCTATCCTTTGTATTCAATACCTTTCCCAATGATGACAGCGTGCCAAATCAGACTCGGGCTGTTTCCATGCTGTATGCCTGTCAGTTCTCTACTAGGAGGCCAGATAGCCTTTCCTCCTTTTTGGTGAGGAAATGTTGTGAAGAGGCTTCAGTATGGAACTAGTTAGAGAGCCTGCAACTGGGATAGTGCATAATGGTTTTTATCTTGGGAATGAGTGATTACAAATCCTAGAGTGGGAGGTGCCCAATTGTCATGGGTGGAGATAGGGATGTTGATTGGATTTCCAATGTTCCTCAGGGTGGTTCTGACCCTGGTCTTGTTTTAATTTGTGGGGAGAGGTACAATCTCAATAATGGACGCCACAACTTGTCATTCTGAAATTCATATTCCTGCTCTTTTGGGTCCATGCAGTGCTGTAAAAGCATCCATTTCTTCCTCATCAGAGTCCTCATCTTTTCTTACCTGCCTGATGTTCCAAGGCCTGAAGAGTTCCATTGGGAGGGTTATGAGAGAAAGGTTTATTGAATATGAGGTTGCTGCAGTCTTTAGTTTAATAGGACATTATCCTCACATGTCCTCTCAGATTGATCATTGCATTATTAATTAATGCAGATATATTATGATATTCAAATGAGAAATTAATGCCTTATTTGACTCAATTAAATCTGGGATTATTCAGGTTTAAAGAGATTGGATTTGAGATTTTTAATACTTTCAGATGATTGTTGAGATTAAAAAACATATAGCTTGAAACTCTCTTGTTTGTTATTTTGTGGCAACTCCTGTGGTCTCCCATGTTTAGAATCTTTTGTAGAGATTTGTATCAATTAATTAATTCTAACTAAGATCTACCGAAGATTGAAAAATGATGAATTTTAATCTACAGGTGATTAATCTGCCAGTGCTACCTTTGTGATCTCAGACAACACCGTTACCGATTTAGAGACATTTGGATTATGGATTATGTTCATGGAGCCCTGACCCAGGAAGTACCTAAACCTATAAAGAGCAGTTCTCCTGCTCAGAGGAAGAGGATCAGAGGCCAATTTCTTTTGTCTGCTGCAGTCCTGCCCCAAGTGTGTCGGATTAGCGAGAGTTTCAACCCGTACTCAATGTCCACATGTGACAAAAATCAGCACATTTGTTAAATTAGCTTATTTGCTGTTTCCATGAAAGGAACATTGAGAAAGCAATATATGTAAGAGAGCCCAAGGTTGTGCATGAGTGTACATTGTTCAGCAAGTGTCAATAAGGTTTTCTGGCAATCTATCACAGACTGTGGGGGGGTTTTCCCAGCCATTATTTGGGGGAAGATTAAGAGATAGTTTCATCCAAATCAAATTACCAATATATTCTAGTCGGGAGGTATAAGTGTGTCAGTTACACGATAAAACGAGCAGAAGCAACGGGGCTGGTGATTGTTCCTGTGTAACTAAGTAGCAAACTGTGACCTATAATGTTGTCTGAAACCTCCTGTGTCCGCTTTCTGTATTGAAATATCAGCTTTTGATAAGCAATGGGAAACAAGCCGTGATCATAACCAGGAGGTCCATCCGTAAACCAATCGCGGTGCAGACTGAGGACAGACAAAGCTATCCGCTTGTCACATCAATCCCCTAGACCCAATACATCCCCTATTCCTTTTCTCTAGAGATGCTGCCTGACTCGCTGGGTTACTCCAATATCTTGTGACATCAATCCCCATTCACATTCTTCTGTATTGTAATCTTGTACATCACTTTCAACAAGCTTCTATCTGGAATAAAGCTGGCTCCTTTAGACTGACTCCTCCCCCCCACCCTCCTCCCCCCACTTCCCAAATCTCTGCACATCCCTAATCCTTTCCATTTGTCACTTTAACTTCATGTTTCATGTATCTTGTGTTCTATGACTGTTGGCAGATCAATTTTCCTCCTGGAATAAATAAAGGTCTATCGTATAGTATCGTAAGATCATGAGAGGAATAGATTGGGTAAACGTACAGAGTCCCTTGCCCGGAGTAGGGGAGTCGAGAACTAGAGGGCATAGGTTTAAGGTGAGGGGGGGGGAGTTTTAATAGGAACTTGAGAGGTAACTTTTTTAAACAAAGGGTGATAGGTGTATGGAACAAACTGCCAGGAGAGGAAGTTGAGGCAAGTACTATCGCAATGTTTAAGAAACATTGAGACAGGTGCATGGATAGTATAGATGTAGAGGAATATGGACCAAATGTAGGCAAGTGGGACTAGTGTAGATGGGATGTGATGATCAGAGTGGGCAAGTTGGCCTGATGGGCCTGTTTCCATGCTGTATGACTCTATGACTAAGGATGGACCTCACACCAAAAGGTTGAAAGGTAAAGGTCCTTTACCAACATGCTCCCATCACACAAAGCTATCCCAATATAGACTCTCAAGAACAGGCACTTCTTCCCACTGGAAATTTACCACCGATACCGTTTCTGCCAAATCCAACAAATTGATTGGTAGAAATAGATGGACCAATGCCACTGTCCTCTCCAAGCCACCATCCCCAGCATCAAGACTCTGTTACATCTCAGCCATCTCCGGTAAGAGTCACGTTATGCCCATCCTCAATAACAGATTTCTGAAGCAAGGACTCTGCTCAGAGTCCCATCTTTGATGTTATCAAGTCTCCTGGAGAAATATAACATCCTCACTGGCAAATAGGAATCTCTCGATCATAACCATTCAAAATAGAGAAGGAGGTTCAAGAAGGTGCTTGCTTTCTCAAGTCTCGATGAGAGCCCTTGGAAGCCAAATACAAACAGTAGAACGATTGGGCAAAATTTCAAATAGCCCACCCACTCCTCCCATCGAGTACCAGCTGCTGCACCAGTAGCAGAGATTGTGGATGCTGCACAGAACTCCTCAGACACAACATAACTGGATTCAAAGTAAGATATCCTCAAATTCCAGCCTCAAGAAGAAATAGACTATCAATTCTTGATAAACAAAATCAAAATCAGCCACCTTGTCTCTGTTTATAAACCTAAAGATCCTGTGATATTTTTTTAGCAGTGTTCTCAACATATCCAGCCACGTCATGGGTTTGTATACAGCTACACCCTCAGGTCTCTCTGTTCCTGCCAACCTTTGGAATTATATTCTTTAGTTCATATTGCTTAACCTCGCTTTTCTTATCAAAATCACTTCACTTCCCTGTGGAGTGAATTTCACCAGCATATCCATGGTTTTTAGAACTATAACCCTATCATCCTCTCAACTCATTATGAAGTGCTAGAGAGCAAGATAGGGCTCTTAAAAATAGCGGAGTCAGGGGATATGGGGAGAAGGCAGGAACGGGGTACTGATTGGGGATGATCAGCCATGATCACGTTGAATGGCGGGGCTGGCTCGAAGGGCCGAATGGCCTACTTATGCACCTATTGTCTATTGTCTATTGTCTATAAGTTAATACCCTCCACCAAGACCAAATATAATTGGAATAAGAGATCTTTACTCCTGGATTTAAATCTTCTAGCAATCAAAGTCAACGTAGCCTTCTTAACTACTTGTTGCAGCTGCATGTTGGTTTTCAGTGAATTGTTTGCAGGGGCACTTGACTTCAGTTGAACATCAATTTTACCCAATCTCTTTTAAAAAGACACACGCTGATTTTCTGTTCTGTGTGCCACTGTTCAATGAATAACTTCACATTATTCCGCATGATATCGCACACGCCATGTTCTTATCCATTCACTGTCCGTGTCCCCTGCTAAATCGTAATCTCACTTACAAGGGTTTAAGAGATGCCTCTCATACTCCTCTTCAAAACAGGGGCAGGCAGAAACTATTCAGCCATTTAGGCTGTTCATTCGTTCAGATAGCTTATGGATAAGCTACACATCTATTACATTTCACTGCATCATTTTTAAATTGACCTAAATTCAAGAGCTTTCTGCAGAAATGTCTCGATTCTGGATTCTCCTTTCCTTCCACAACTTCCCTTTCTCAGTTGTGGTTCCAAATGAGAGGGTACTCTTGATGTCATGAGGTGAGTTTTATCGGGAACACAGAAGTTCCACATGGCGCTGCACTCACTGGTCTGCAATTCAGTTTTTAAAATACTGTTACATACAGTTATCTTATATTATGGAACCGGGGGTTTTGGGGGAGTGGGAAGTAGTTGTTGCTCACCCCAACACAAATTAAAACTCATGCAAAGCTCACCTGTGATTTCCCTGGGCTGATGCTTAAGGTTCTTGAATGAAAAGGGCCCAGCGTTGGCAATGCACTTTGTGTAGTGACACCTTACATTAAGGAGGTGACATGGAACATGGGAAGATCAGAGTACAAAACAAAATGCCGGAGTAACTCAGTGGGTCGGGCAACATCCCTGGAGAACATGGATAGGTAATGCTTCTGCTTGGTAACCTTCTTCAGAGTCAGAGTAAATTCAATGACAATTTAGACAATAGACAATAGGTGCAGGAGTAGGCCATTCGGCCCTTCGAGCCAGCACCGCCATTCAATGTGATCATGCCTGATCATCCCCAATCAGTACCCCGTTCCTGCCTTCCCCCCATATCCCCCGACTCCGCTATCTTTAAGAGCCCTATCTAGCTATCTTGAAAGTATTCAGAGAACCGGCCTCCACCACCCTCTGAGGCAGCGAATTTCACAGACTCATAACTGTGTGAAAAAGCGTTTCCTCATCTCCGTTCTAAATGGCTTACCCCTTATTCTTAAACTGTGGCTCTTAGTTCTGGACTCCCCCAACATTGGGAACATCTTTCCTGCCTCTAGCATGTCCAAACCCTTAATAATCTTATATGTTTCAATAAGGGTCCCTCTCATCCTTCTAAACTCCAGAGTATACAAGCCCAGCCACTCCATTCTCTCAGCATATGCCAGTCCCGCCATCCCAGGAATTAAAGGGGCTTTTTCACGGGGCGAGTTGACGCAAGATGTCACCAGAGTGAAGAGGTCGTGGTCCAGCACGAGTCTCGCATGATATAACGGGTGTAGATAAAGAGTTCCCACGGTACTCGGCATTTCTGCTATTTGTGCGAGTGAACTTGTCCGTTTCCCGAGCTTTCCCGTTAAATCTTGAATGAACATCGTGAACTACACGTGACACAAATGATGTAACTTTTTTTTTCACACACTATATATATCCTCCCTTGGTTGAATTGGCTCATTTGGAGACATATTTTACTGTGTATGTGGGAGACACAGATGGACTGAGCACAGTACCTCGGTCTTACTGTGTGTGGGAGAGGGGGAGAAAGAGACGTACACTCACAGAGGCAGAGTCTCTCAGCCTGTGTAAGAGGGAGGGAGAGAGAGAGAGAGGCACACACAAGGTGGATGTGAAATCTCACCTGCCTGTTTCAGTGACAGACACCCGCCGTCAGTAAATGAAGACACCCCCATCTGTCTCCCCCTCCTCTCCCTCGACTCCCCCACCTTTCTCTCCCAACTCCAGTCCCGTCCCGACCCCCTGGAAAACTGAATAGAGCAACAGTCAACTGCTGCCTGTGCGCTGATATGACAATAAAGGCTACTTTACTTTACTGAGTTAAAGAGTTCCCACGGTAGACTGTAAAACTGGGACCCTGGTTCTGGACTCCCCCAACACCGGAACCCTTCTTCAGACAGCCTAATCGGAATTGAGTCTGAAGATGTGTCTCGTCCCGAAACATCAGCTTTTTTTCTCCAGAGATGCTGCTTGACTCGCTGAGTTACTCCAGCTTTTTGTGTCTGTCTTCGGTTTAAACCAGCATGTGCAGTTCACTCCTTACACGGGTCTCTGTACAACATTGATTGGTAGCGTTCCGGACCCCTGGACCCGAGGACTCCGACCTGTATCTCTCAAAGAAGTACATGTGAAAAATTTCTCACGGACCATAAAAATGCGTAACCTTTCAGTAAAGTCCCTTTTAAAGTCCCTTTTAAAGATTATAGTTATTTTCTTGAATCTCATTAACATAACTCATGAATAAGTTGATGTCCATATGCGGATGCAAATCTTTATTTTTATTTATTTTTTAAATTCAATCCCACATAAGATAATTTTTACTCACCGTTCCCTCTGTCCAGCTTCCGGGTTCACCGTTCGCAGGAGTTCCCACGGTACCCGCAAGAGTTATTACGGATATCGCACTGGCCACTACGTCTATATAATGTTGCAATACTCAACCACAAGTGTACAAGTCAATCTTGGAGAAATTCAAACTTTCTTGAATTTTCTCCCGAGTGACCAAGTTACACGATGACCTGCCGTTAGCGCTACGGTGGTCCACGGTGGTCCACGAATGCCGTACTGTTATCGCACGAGGTTCCCACGATGTTAAACTCCGGTTAACTCTTGCGTCAAGTCGCCCCGTGAAAAGGCCGCTTAACCTTGTAAGACTATGCTGCACTCCCTCAATAGCAAGAATGTCCTTCCTCAAATTAGGGGACCAAAACTGCACACAATACTCCAGGTGTGGTCTCATTAGGGCCCTATACAACTGCAGAAGGACCTCTTTGCCCCTATACTCAACTCCTCTTGTTATGAAGACCAGCATGTAATTTGCTTTCTTCACTGTCTGTTGTACCTGCATGCTTACTTTCATTGACTGATGAACAAGGACCCCCAGATCCCGTTGTACTTCTCCTTTTCCCAACTTGACACCATTTGGATAATAATCTCCCTTCCTGTTTTTGCTATCAAAGTAGATAATCTCACATTTATCCACATTAAACTCCATCTGCCATGCATCTGCCCACTCACCCAACCTGTCCAAGTCACCTTGCATTCTCAGAGCATCCTCCTCACAGTTCACACTGCCACCCAGCTTTTTGTCATCTGCAAATTTGCTAATGTTACTTTAAATCCTTTCTTCTAAATCATTGATGTATATTATAAATAGCTGCGGTCCCAGCACCAAGCCTTGCGTACTCCAGCAAGATATGTACCCAATACCAATACCAAAGATAGAATGCTAGAGTAACGCAGCGGGACAGGCAGTATCTCTGGACATAAGGAAACGGTTACATTTCGAGTCAAGACCCTTCTTCAGACTCTTCAGTCTAATTGAACCATTTGTTAACTGTTCACGCATAAGGAATAGTAGAATGAGGCCATTCGGATCATCATGTCTACTCTGCCATTCAATCATGGCTGATTTATCGCTCCCTCCTAACCCCATTCTCCTGCCTTCACATTACCTCTGACAACTGTACTAATCAAAAACCAATCTTTCTCTGTCTTAAAAATATCCACTGAAGGCCTCCACAGCCTTCTGTGGCAAAGAATTCCACAGATTTACCACCGTCTGACTAAAGAAATTCCTTCGCTCCATAGATGCTGCTGCACCCGCTGAGTTTCTCCAGCATTTTTGTGTACCTAAAGAAATTTCTCCTCATGTCCTTCCTAAAAGAACGTCCTCCAATTCTGAACCTACGACCTAGACTCTCCCACTAGTGGAAACAACCTCTCCATATCTATTCAATCCAAGCCTTTCACTATTCTGTATGTTTCAATGAGGTCATCCCTCATTCTTCTAAACTCCAGTGAGTACAGGCCCAGTGCTGACAAATGCTCATCATAGGTTAACCTACTCATTCCTGGGATCTTCCAGTAACCTCCTCTGGACCCTCTCCAGTGCCAACACATCCTTCCTCAGATATTGTGCCCATAATTGCTCACAATATTCCAAATGCAGCCTTACCAGCGCCTTATAGAGCCTCAACATTCTATCCCTGTTTTTGTATACAAGCCCCCTTGAAATAAATGCTTCTGCCCAACAGTAGCAATGAGATGAGAACATGGCCTTGATGGTGAGGATACTTGATGTCAGATGCCTCCTTCTTGAAGTAGTGCCTCATATGGGTGCTTCCAATGGTGGGGAAGGCTATGACTATGATGGACTTTGTGGATCTGGAATTAGTTTTTATTACAGTAGACCATTTGGTACATGCTCTTTCCAAACTGAAACAAATGGGTAACAGGAAAGTAATTTGAACATTTGGTTAAATATTTATTTGCAGCAAAATGTTCCACATAAATACATCAGCTGCAAATGAAAAACGGCAAGGGAATTTACTAATTAGTTGTCACAGAGCAAGCATGTTTGATATTTGTGAGATAGTGCAGATTGGGTAAAGGTATATTGGCAGCACATTTGTACATCTCTCACTTTTTTTAATTTTCATTGAAGTCAATGACAGAGTTGATGAAAGACTGATTAAATGTGCAAATGTTTCTCCTGTGGTAGTTTTAAGATCTTGCTTATAATTTTACAGGGAGATATGGAATATGCACATTAATAGAATACCTCTGCAATTGTTTTATTTAAATAATATTGCATTCATTCCCAGGATGTGCAAATTATTCCCTACATTTACCACATTTGGATAGCAGGTCATCAACAGTAGCAACTGTGAGCAGTTAAGAGTTAAACAAGTTTGTGTGGGATTAGAGCCACAATGATGACAGATTTCCTCCCGAATAGATTGTTGGTGAACCGTTTGGGTATTTATTAACTGTTCACTCATAAACAAGAATTTAAAAATTCCAGGAGGCACAAGAGACTGCAGATGCTGGAATCAGGAACAAAAACAATGGAGAGCAGTTGGAAGAACTCAGTAGGTCAGACAACATCCAATGAGGGAAATGGATAGTTAATGTTTTGAGTCAAAATCCTTTATCTAAATTGCAAAGGCTGGGTGAGAACATGGTCAAAGGGTTGGAGAGCAGTGGAAATCAGAGCTTTGTTGAACTCCCATTGAAAAGAGAAGAAGAGCTTATTTGAAGATGAAACTTGAAGTGACTTCACAATGGAGGTACATGAGATTGCAGATGCTGGAATCTGTAGCCAAAAAGTGGAGGAACTCAGCGTGTCAGACAGCAACTGTGGAGGGAAATGGACAGTGGATGTGGCAGGTCAAGACTCTTCACCTGAACTCTTGCTCTGAAATGTCCACAATCTATTTTTTTTCCACAGCTACTCTACTTTTTTAACTACAAATTCCATTTGCATATAATATGAGCATAAAACAAAACATCCTTGGGTCTTTTACAGAAATTTGATTAATATAAAGAATAACATCATTCCAAAAGATGAAGGAGGATAAAAGAGGCAGGCCACGAAACGTCAAATCGCAAGGTACAATGATCACTTTCAGTTATATCACAAATTTTTTCCAGCATTTAAACTCATTATTTTTAGCTTATTGCTTTTAAACTCTGCATCATATATATACTAATCGGATGCCCAGAACCAGGTAGAAAACTACTTACAAATACAAATAATAATCCCATGCTGATTTAGGACTCTGATTGCTATTTAACAGATGCAATTGAGCAGTGCAGTCTCCAATCATTTTGCAGGTAGACACAAAATGCTGAAGTAACTCAACGGGTGAGGCAGCATCTCTGGAGAAAAGGAATGGGCAGCGTTTCGGGTCGAGACCCTTCTTATCCAATCATTTTGCAGCAGGCATTTAGTACTCTTGTCAGCAGCCTTTAAAAGAATCCTTGGCAGCCCTTCAAAAAAAAGTCCTGCATGGGAGTTGTCTAAAGTGCTGTTTCGCTGAACAGTTAAGCTGCAAATAGGTACCAGGACCAAGTGCTACTGACAATTGAGTCTCCAAATGCCTGAAGTATCACTCCAATACAAACAGCAGTGAGAGCATCTGCCCCCTATCCATACTGCATATTAATATAAAACTGACTCTCTTTTCTCTAATGTAAACCATTTCTTTTAGCTGCACTACCCATTCCCTTCAACTCACCTCTGACACAATTGCCAAATTTCTATGTCTCCAAAAACAAAACTCCCCTCTCACTTGCTTCATTCATTCATCTCTTTGGGTTCTGTACTTCTTTAATTCTCATAAACCTTAGATTGCTTCATATAACTGGTTTAAAAAAAAAAAGAAGTTTAATATGTTAATTGCTTTCAATAACAAACGATTCAAGAATGCATGAAATTATTCACCAGTTTCAAGTGTAAAATGATTGATTAAAATGTCTAAATTACATTTATGGAAGAAAGCAAGAACTAATTGTCAATTTTGAATTCAAGAACTGCTTTATCGGCCTTTTTAATAACTCCACTAATGTGAATTCTCAATATGCTGATTATCTTAAACTGTATGCTTCCATTCCAACATAAGATATAGCATATTTTTTTCTTGAAAGTTTTAGCTGTAGTTTTAGTGGTGGGAAGGATGGACTTGAAATACTTTTGCTTCAACACACATCCTTTCTTCATTGTAGTGAATGACATGGCAGATCGATCTAGAGTATCGATCTTGTGTCCAATGTCTGAAGTCTGATTGTATATCAGATCAATGTCAGCCTATAATAAATATCTAGGAATTGTTAACATTTGAAGTACTGTACAATAAAACAACCTAAAGCCACCCCCCTCCCCTGGTACTTCCCCTTGCAACCGCAGGAAATGCTACACTTGTCGCTTTACCTCCCCCCTTGACTACATCCAAGGACCTGAGCAATCTTTCCAGGTGAGACAGAGGTTCACCTGCACCTCCTCCAACCTCATCTATTGCATCCGCTGTTCTAGGTGTCAATTGCTCTACGTCGGTGAGAACAAGCGCAGGCTTGGCGATCGCTTCTCCCAACACCTCCGCACAATTCGCATTCACCAACCTGATCTCCCGGTGGCTCAGCACTTCAACTCCCCCTCCCATTCCGAATCCGACCTTTCTGTCCTGGGCCTCCTCTATGTCCCACCACAAATTAAAGGAGCAGCACCTCATATTTCGCTTGGGTAATTTACACCCCAGCGGTATGAACATTGACTTCTCCAATTTTAGGTAATCCTTGCTTTCTCCCTCCTTCCCCTCCCCTTCCCAGCTCTCCCATTGTCTCCGCCTCTTCCTTTCTTCTTTCCGCCCCCCCCCCCCCACCCCCACATCAGTCTGAAGAAGGGTCTCGACCTGAAACGTCACCTATTCCCTCTCTCCATAGATGCTGCTTCACCCGCTGAGTTTCTCCAGCATTTTTGTCTACCTTTGATTTTTCCAGCATCTGCAGTTTTTTCTTAAACATATAGAACAATATCCACATCCCCAAACTTTGCTCATCCCAAATCCTGGTCTTTCCACTCGTCATTTCAATTTCATGCTTCATGTATCTTGTTGTGTTTTATGACTGTTGGCAGACCAATTTCCCCCCTGGGATAAATTAAGTTATATCGCATCGTATCATAATACAGCATAGGAGTGGGCCCTTCGACACACAATGTTTGTGCCAAACAGGATGCCATGTTAAACTGATCTCATTTGCCTGTATATGATCCATATCCCTCTATTCCCTGCACGTCCATGTGCCTATCCAAAAGCCTCCTAAAAGCCACCATCATATCTGCTTCCACCACCACCCCTGGCAGTGCTTTCCAGGTTCCAAAAAAAACTTGCCCTGCACATCTCCATTAAATGTTTCCCCTCTCACCTTATAGCTATGCCCTGCAATGTTGTATATTTCCACCCTGGGAAAAAGGTTCTGAGAGTCTACCGTAAATATGCCTCCCGTAATTGTATATACTTCTATCACCTTCCCTCAACCTCCGACGTTCCCCAGAAAATAAGCCAATTCTATCCAACCTCTGCCTGTAGCTGAGATTCTCTAATCCAGGCAGCATTCTGGTAAACCTCCTCTGCACCCTCTCCAAAGCCTCCACATCTTTCCTGTAATAGGGCGACCAGAGCTGCACACAATACTCCAATTTTGGTGTGATCACCAAACATGGCTCATCAAACCATCTACGTTTACATCTCGGTAATTTTTTAATATCACAACAGCAGAGGTCCCAGCACAGATCTCTGCAGAACTACACTGTTCTAAAACCTCCATCCAGAATATCTACCTTCCACCATAACCCTCTGTCTTCTGTGAATAAGCCAGTTCTGAGTTCATACGATGACATCTTCATGAATCCTATACATCTTCTGGATAAACTTTTCTTGCTACTCTCCCAATGCCCTCTACACTCATTATATTTGTTGCCTCCCCATCTTCTTGGTAGTCGTCGTCCATCTCCCTGAACCCCGGTGGCATTCTCCCAATATCTAGCTTCATAATATAACCATCCCTCTCCTGATCCTTAGTACAAAATCCCAAAGGTGCAATCGGACAGCACTTACTTGTGTACCCTGCTGCCAAGGGTCAAGGCACAGTGTAAGATGGCCAAGGCCCTGAAAGCCAGCCCCCTGGGAGAGACTGTACTCAGAATTATTCATCTGCATGGAGTTCCACCATCTCCCATTTGTTAATGGGTGAAAACACATTTAATTTAAATCAATTGTATTCTCTGCTAAATGTCCCATGTCCTTAGAATACTCTGTGTAGCTTACTTTGTGTTCTTTTTATTCTATTACAGCCTATTGCAGATATTAAATGGGCAAACAAAGTGACACTAGTGGAGTGGAACATGGATATTTTCTGAAATAACGACTGTTTTTTAATTTCATGAATTAAGGTTCCTGAGAGAGATGGAAAGCTCTGTCATGTATACAGCCAGTGCACAGGTGCTGTGACCTGCTAGTTATTATGGAATAGTTCTTAAATGTGTGCTTCCAACAGTGGGCACTGAATGAAGCAATATCATTTTTAGGAATATGGGGTGTTAAATCAGGTGTTGTATCAAAGCAGGAACTCTCACTGGAGAATGGGGAAGTATTGTAAGAAATTATTACATTTCATGTCTGAGAAAGATTACAATTTTTTGCTATTTATAATAAAGTCATGTCTGTTCCTTGCACAGAAGGTGACTATTGTGCAACAAACAGGGAAATTGAAAATGTTCCATTGTTTAATTCGTCCAAATTGGGATGAACGAGGTAGTGATGGCCTCTGGCCTCTGAATACCATCCATAAACCAATGCTGCCTGGTGCATTGCCATTTCAGCAGGTGCCTAACATCAGTCAAATGAAAGGGCCGCCTCCCTAAGACAGCAGACCCATTTTTTATATGGTAGTGTGTCTCCAATAGTAAGGAGAGGGCACCCAAATCCATTTCAGGAGAGGAATGGCTGGAACATTTCTTAAGTGTTTTCGCAGCTGGTTTGCCTGAGTATATATCCAATTAACATACAATCAGCAGGAATTCAGCAGGTCAGCAGTATCTATGGATGGAAATGGATAGTCATAGTTTTGGGTCAGGGTCCTTCATCTGTTGTCCATTTTCCTCCACAGATGTTGATGAGTTCCACTGTGAGATGACTGTACTGTGCTGTACAGAGTTTAGATGAGTGTAGTGTAGTGTAGCTTAGTTTAGTTTAGTTTAGCGAGCATAGCATAGAATAGTTTAGTTTAGTGATATAGCATGGGAACAGGCCCTTTGGCCCACCAAGTCCATGCTGACCATCGATCACCCATTCACAATAGTTCCATGTTATCTAACATTCTCAACCACTCTCAGACATTAGGGGCAATTTTACAGCAGCCTATGAACCTAAAAACCCACACATCTTTGGGATGAGGGAGGGAACTGAAGCATCTGGAGGAAATCCCATGCAGTCACAGCCAGATTGTGCAAATGTCACACATACAGCACCTGAGGTCATAATCGAACCTCGGTCCCCGCTGCTGTGAGGCAGCAGTTCTAATGGCTGCACAACTGTACCACCCCTAATAAATTTCTAATAAGTTTCTCTCAGCAAATATTTTCACATAGTAATCCATTTGATCTTGGTAACCAAATGAGAACATGCTTATTCTGCAGTAGAAATATGCTAAAATTCAGTGTTAGATGCTGCCAATTTCAAATATATTTGTAAAATCAGTAAATGCCACACTAAATGTTATTATTAAAAATTGTAATGTATGAGACTGCATTGCAATGTTTTAAACATTGTAATGTACAATATTTTGAAATAAAATTATGGTTTAATCCTCTGACAATTTATATTGGCCTTACAATTGTCCTGAATACCAGTACATGTACACGGAGCATATGTTACTTTTCTGTGATGACGAAGGCACTTCATTAATTGAACTAAGGTTAGTAAAAATTGTTTAATTCAATTATGAGTTTGACTGGTGTTATAATTTTAGATTAAAAAAAAAACACTCTTAGAACAAATAACAACATAAAATATAATCACCTATAATATGGCATTTAAAATCAGTTGGAATGTACTTAAATATTTCATAGAAACATAGAAAATAGGTGCAGGAGGAGGCCATTCGGCCCTTCGAGCCAGCCATTCATTGTGATCATGGCTGATCGTTCCCAATTAATAATCCGTGCCTGCCTTCTCCCCATATCCCTTGACTCCACTAGCCCCTAGAGCTCGATCTAACTCTCTCTTAAATCCATCCAGTGATTTGGCTTTAACTGCCCTCTGTGGCAGGGAATTCCACAAATTCACAACATTGGAAACATTTTTCCTTCCCTAAGTGAAAATGTCAAAAGATATGACATTTCATTGTTTATATAATTATTATCTATATTTGTTATTGTTTTTTTTGTTGAAGTGGCATGGACAAGTGGCTATATATTTGTGTTGGAGGATTAATGCATTCTTATCTTTATCACTTGGGTTTTGAACAGACTAATATACTGCAGGTCTGATCAGCTAACATCACAGCAGAAAGAAGAGGGTGAACCAGGACCAGGCCAACTCAGCCTCGCTTTAATTTTAATACGTGTTTCCTTCCCAAAGCCAACAGGACAACCGTCAATGACACATAAGGATCTGCAGGTCCTGTTTTTTGCTAATAAAAACACTGAGCTGGAGTAACTCAGCAGGTCAGGCAGCCTTACTGAAGACATGTATAGGTGATGCTTCAGGTCGGATCCCTTCTTCAAACTCTGTCAAGGCTAGTAGGTTGGAGTATGTACTGGGGCAGGATTCAAGGGATTGAGCCTTAATGTGCTAAGTACGAGAGTGAAATAGAAGGGTTCAACTGAACAAAGTATGTTTTTTTAACAAAACCATTAATCAGGTGAGGTAGTGCAAATATCATGACTTGGAGGCTCAAAGGTTCCTTGTTAGGCCCAGAAATACAACCCTTCTTCTCCCAACCTCCGAGGAGTCCTGCCAGGAGAATGTGCTTATCTCAAAACCTTCGATCCATCAATGCCATTCGTTTAGTTCCGTTTGTTTTGTTTATGGTCACACGTACTGAGGTACAGTGAAAAGCTTTGGGCTTTGATCAGACTAATGTCCTGCAGGTATTCACCAAGTTCTTCTGGGGAGTTGGTTCCTCGGGTGAGGCAGGCCCTCATCTCTGTCTCACAATATTAGTGTTGCAACCCCTAGCTCCATTGGTCTAACTATTTTGTAGTTTAACTAAGACCCTTACCTGTTGTAGTGCTTGAACATCTATGAAGATAAAATGCAGCCAGGGAGGATAGGCCTGACTTTGACCCCTCCCACACAATGCTACATATCTGTGGAAGGAACTGAAGCAGCAACTAGGCATCATTGCCGACTGTGAGGTGTTCCCAAACCAGGTCAAGAACTGATGAAATAATAATAATAATAATAATAATAATAATAATAATAATAATAATAATAATAATAATAATAATAATAATAATTATTATTATTATTATTATTATTATTATTAATAATAATAATAATAATAATAATAATAATAATAATAATAATAATAATAATAATAATAATAATATATTTTATTGTCATTGCACATAGGTGCAATGAGATTTGGTATGCAGCCGATCCGATCGTCATAACTTAAACAACTAATAAAATTTAGATACCCCGAGAAACATGATTTATAAACAAAAGAGAACAGTAAAACAGTAAACAGTCTAAAGTGCAAATATGTCTGTGCCGGGTCGATGTGCAGGAATACAGTTCATGGGGGTGGGGGGCACTCAGCAGGGCTGGTTCAGAGCAGCGATAGCTGGGGATGAAGCTGTTCGTGAGTCTGAGGTGCGGGCGTAAAAGGCCTTGTAACGTCTGCCAGAAGGTAGGAGTTTGAACAGACTATTACAAGGGTGTGAGGAGTCATTGTGGATGCTGACGGCCTTCCTGAGGCACCGTGTATAGTAGATGTCCTCCGAGGCTGGTAGCTGTGACCCAATAATCTTCTGCGCCCTGTGGACGACATGCTGAAGAGCTCTCATCTCCGCCTCCATGCAGCTGAGATACCACAGAGGTGCCATGTGTTAGTATGCTCTCTGTGGTGCTGCGGTAGAAGGTTGGCAGCAGCTGTTTGGGCAGACCAGTCTTTTTTAATGATCTTAGGAAGAACAGTCATTGCTGTGCCTTCTTGACCAGCGCAGCGGTGTTGGTAGACCATGTGAGGTCCTCTGAAATGTGTGTGCCCAGGAACCTAAAGCTGGACACTCTCTCCACACTTTCCCCGTAGATGGAGATTGGGGCGTGTTCCCCATTTTGTGTCCTCTTGAAGTCGATAATCAGCTCCTTGGTCTTGGAGGTGTTTAGGGACAAGTTGTTACGTGAGTACCAGTCCGCCAGGTTCTGCACCTCTGTTCTGCAGTTTCATTGACTACATTAACTGCCGGAAGATGCATTTCATTATCACCGACGTAGGAAGTAATCATCCTTTGAACAATTAATGATATCTAATTATTGATATTGGGACAGAATGTTCTAAAGATGAAATACTCTCGTACAGTAAATAAAATGTGCAGTGATGCCATCTCCACATTTAATGAGGAATATACTGTTGTAGATTTTTATAATCCAAAGATAAAACACTAATAAAAATGTAAATAAACTCATAAATGTATTCAAGGTACTAGATGTATTTTTTTTCATATTTTGTGTTCTTATAGTTTAATTTGGTTTACTTTAGTTTAGTTTATTATATTATTTAGAATGTAGACATAGAAACATAGAAACATAGAAAGTAGGTGCGAGAGTAGACCACCAGGTCCGTCGAGCCCGCACCGCCATTCGCTCATGGCTGAACACTAAACAGACACACTTACCCACAAACAGTAGACACAAGACACAGAACACAAGACACTACCCTCCCCTTTATACCGCTATCACCCCTCTCCACCCCAAAAACCTCGTGATCTCCTGGGGGAGGCAAAAAACCGGATAAAAACCCAGGTCCAATTCGGGAAAAAAATCCTCTCCGACCCCAATCTAGGCGATCGACACTTGTCCAGGAGATCACTCAGGTCTTACTATACTAACCATACCTAGGTCCATATCCCTGCCCTCTCCCCGTAGCCCCTTATCCCCTTGGCAACTAAAAAACCATCTATTTTAGTCTTAAATATATTTAAAGTTTCTGCTTCCACTGCTCCCTGGGGCAGTGAATTCCATAAATTAACCACCCTCTGGGTGAAGAAGTTCTTCCTCATCTCAGTTTTAAAAGAGCCCCCCCTTATTCTGCAACTATGTCCCCTAGTTCTAGTTTCCCCGAACATTGGGAACATCCTCGGTGCATCCACCCGATCAAGGCCCCTCACGATCTTATATGTTTCAATGAGATCGCCTCTCATTCTTCTAAACTCCAAAGAGTAGAGTTCCAGCCTACTTAACCTTTCCTCATATGTCAATCCCCTCATTGCAGGAATTAATCTTGTAAACCTTCGCTGCACTGCCTCCAGGGCTAGTACATCCTTTCTTAAGTATGGACCCCAGAACTGTACACAGTATTCCAAATGTGGTCTCACTAATACTGTGCACAGCTGCAGCAAGACCTCCGTGTTTTTATACTCAATCCCCCTAGCAATAAAGGCCAAAACTCCATTGGCCTTCCTGATTGCTTGCTGCACCTGCATACTAACTTTTAGTGATTCATGTACTAATACCCCTAGATCCCTTTGCGTTGCATTACAACGCAGTTCCTCCTCATTTAGAAAATAACTTGCCCTATCATTTTTTTTCCCAAAGTGAATGACTTCACATTTATTAGTATTAAACTTCATCTGCCAAGTTGTTGCCCACTCACCTAGCTTATCTATATCCTTTTGCAGACTCTTCCTATCCTCCTCATCCCCTACTTTTCCTCCCATTTTTGTATCGTCCGCAAATTTTGATATATTACACTTGGTTCCCTCCTCCAAATCATTTATATAAATTGTGAACAACTGGGGTCCCAGCACCGACCCTTGCGGAACCCCGCTAGTTACCGGTTGCCATCCCGAGTATGAACCATTTATCCCCACTCTCTGCTTCCTATTTGTTAGCCAATCCTCTACCCATGCTAATATATTACCCCCAATTCCATAATTTTTTATTTTTAGCAATAGTCTCTTATGTGGCACCTTGTCAAAAGCCTTTTGGAAGTCCAAGTATACCACAACCACCGGTTCCCCTTTATCCACCCGGGTTGTTACTTCCTCAAAGAATTCGAGCAGATTCGTTAAACAGGACTTCCCCTTCACAAAACCATGCTGGTTCTGTCCGATGAAGTCATGTTTATCCAAATGCCCCGTTAGTGTTTCTTTAATAATTGTCTCTAACATTTTACCCACCACCGATGTTAGACTAACCGGTCTATAGTTACCCGCTTTCTGTTTACTTCTTTTTTTAAATATAGGTGTTACATTGGCCATTTTCCAATCCACTGGGACCGTTCCTGCCTCCAGGGAGTTTTGGAAAATTATCACCAATGCATCCACAATCCCCACCGCTATCTCCCTCAAGACCCTTGGATGTAATCCATCAGGCCCAGGGGATTTATCCTCCTTCAGTCTCATTAATTTCCCTAATACCACCTCCTTGGTGATCTTAATAGTATTTAGCTCCTCCATTCCTACCGCCCCCTGTTTATCCAACGTTGGAATATTTTTTGTGTCTTCTATGGTGAAGACTGATACAAAATACTCGTTTAATGCCTTTGCCATTTCCATGTTCCCCACCAACAACTCTCCAGTCTCACCCTCCAATGGACCAACGTTCACCTTAGCCACCCTTTTTCTTTTTATATAGCTATAAAAACTCTTACTATTAGTTTTTATGTTGTTTGCTAAATTCCTTTCATAGTCTATTTTCCCCGTCTTAATTAATCTCTTAGTTATTTTTTGCTGACCTTTAAATGCTTCCCAATCCTCTACCCTCCCACTATCTCTGGCTACCTTATATGCCCTTGCCTTCAGCCGAATACTATCCTTTATAGTTTTACTGAGCCATGGCTGACTGTTCTTACCCTTACCCCTTTTTTTCTTCATAGGAATAAATTTTTCTTGAAGGTTATACAGTAGACCCTTAAACGTACACCACTGCTCATGTACCGTCTTATTCTTGAGTCTGCTATCCCAGTCAACTTTGATCAGCTCAGTCCTCATACCTTCATAATCCCCCTTATTTAGACTAAGCACCCTAGCCTGAGTTTCAACCTGCTCCCCTTCTATTTGAATATGGAATTCGACCATATTGTGGTCACTTGTTCCCAACGAGTCCCTAACTATGACATTTTTAATTAATCCTGCTTCATTACACAGGACCAGATCCAAGATTGCCTCCCCCCTTGTCGGTTCTGTGACATACTGTTCTAGGAACCCGTCTCTAATACATTCTATAAATTCTTCCTCTAGTCTACCCTGCCCAGTTTGGTTTGCCCAATTAATATGAAAATTGAAGTCCCCCATGATTACAGCAGTTCCCTTTTTACATGCGTCAACTATTTGCAGATTTATGTTCTGACTAACAGCGTCACAGCTATTTGGAGGTCTATAAATTACACCCACTAGTGTTTTTTTCCCCTTGTTATTCTCTATCTGTACCCAAGCTGTTTCACTATCCTGATCCTTCAACGCAATATCCTTCCTCTCTATTGCCGTTATTCCCTCCCTTATTAAAAGGGCCACCCCTCCTCCCTTTCTTTCCTGTCTATCTTTCCTAATTGTCGAGTACCCCTCTATATTTAACTCCCAGTCCTGATCCCCTTGCAGCCATGTCTCCGTAATGGCCACGATATCATAACTATATATACTTAATTGCACCGTTAATTCATTTATCTTATTACGAATACTCCGTGCATTTAGATAAAGCACTTTCAGATGATTTTTACTACCCTTCCTTTCCGTTTTTGCCCCTTTTACATCTAGAGCTTTATCTTCACACATTCTGTCTCCTGTCACATTTTGACTTTCCGCTTCCCCACTGATACCCTGCTCTATTTCCTCTCCCCCTGCCGTTATTACCCCCCTTGATACCTCCCCCCCGCTACTTAGTTTAAAGACCTCTCTACTGCCCTAGTTATATGATTTGCCAGGACCCCAGTCCCAGCACCGTTCAGGTGAAGTCCTTCCTTACAGAACAGATCCCCCCTGTCCCAGTACTGGTGCCAGTGGCCCAAGAAACCAAACCCATTATTCCCACACCAGTCTTTGAGCCACGCATTCAGCTTTTTAATTTTACGTACCCTCGCCGATTTGGCCCGTGGCTCAGGTAGCAATCCGGAGATCAGTACCCTCGAGGTTCTGCTTTTTAATTTATTCCCTAACTGCTCAAACTCCTTCAGCAGATCCTCCTTCCTCGTCCTTCCTATGTCATTGGTCCCCACATGGACCACGACCACTGGATCCTCCCCCTCCCACTGCAAATTTCTCTCCAGCATCGCAGAGATATCCTTAACCCTAGCACCGGGTAGGCAACACAGCCTTCGGGATATGTTCTGCTGGCCGCAGAGAACCTTATCTACCCCCCGAATAATACTATCCCCTATCACTACGGCATTTCTTCTAACTCCCCCCTCTTGAATGGCCTCCTGATCCACGGTGCTGCAGCCAGGTTGCTCATCCCTCCCACAGCCCCTGATCCCGTCCTTACATTGAGTAAGAGCCTCGGTCATGCTCGTCAGGGACAAGGGCTGTGGCTCCTGCCGCATCTCCTCCTGGTTCCCCCTACTTGCCTCGCTTATGGCCGCACCTTCCTTTCCTTGCTCACTGCCAACTGAATTAGTTAAACTGGTCGGTGTGACCATCCCCTGGCACAAAACATCCAGGTAATACTCCCCCTCCCTGATGTACCGCAGCGTATGAAGTTGGGTCTCCAGCTCATCAATGCGGAGCTGGAGTTCCTCTAGCCTCAAACACTTACTGCAGCTGTAGGGATCTTCTACATCAATGGTTTCGACAAATTCCCACATCTCGCAGTATTGGCACATCTCCTGACCGCCCATCTTATATAAGTAATTAACTGGTCCTATTTAAGAATCCCCTACTGTATTGATACACCCCTTATTTATATAATCCTACCTCCTATAAATGGGAAAGTACTCACCCCAGCCGTAAATTACCTACTGGTTTGGCTGTCTAGTGGTAATTCCGTCTGCTCTTCCTGTCTGGTCCACTGCTCCCTTGCAGTGCGTGGCAAACCTCTTTGCCTCTGTTTTATATCTACAGTGCGTGGCAAACCTCTTTGCCAACCTCTTTGCCTCTGTTTTATATCTACAGTGCGTGGCAAACCTCTTTGCCAACCTCTTTGCCTCTGTTTTATATCTACAGTGCGTGGCAAACCTCTTTGCCTCTGTTAGTCTCTGTTAGTCTCTCGAGCCGCGGCTCCGTCCGTCCTCCCTGCTGACCATTAAAATCTGAGGCTGGCAGATGCTCTATGTGCGTGTGACACTAATGAGGCAGTGCAGACTATTTGTCAACTGACTGTGGCTCTGGCATGGTACACTCCTCGTTTTTCCATGAGACATCGGTGAAGGTTGTGAGTTGTCCCCAAAAGCTCCAGCCTCTGCTAGCACTGGAAGAAACAGCCTGAACTGAGACATCATTAGTTGTGTGACTGTCATCAGAAAAATATCAGCTGTCCTAAATTGATGGATGGTGTGTACCAGCTAATTTCCCAGTGGGCACGATTTCACTTGAAATTACCACTGACTTGATCTACTCAGATATAGCTATTTTAATGCATGATTTGGCAATAAAAAAAAGTGCACAAATAAATCCAATTCACAGACTTTGTTGACCTTGGCAATGGCTCCATTTTACTCTCAGCTACTCTCCTGGCCTGAGGTAAAACATTAAAAACTTTAGTTTTACATAAGTCATTAATCCAAAATACCTTTAGAAATTTAAACTGTTAACTGTACACTATTAAACTCCTTCAATTTTACCACAAGTTCACTTACTATCATTTGCCTTTGTCAAGATTCAACTATTCCAAACACCTATCAGTCCAGAGGATGTATATCAACCTGAAATATCAACTGTCCATTGTCATTCCTGGCCCATTGAGCTCCTCCAGCAGTTTGGGGTTGTTTTGCTCCATATTGCAGCATCTGCAGCCTTTTGTGTGTTAACTATTCTACGTTCTATTTCTGGCTTCCAATCCTTTGCTTTTCTCACACCCTTACTTATTTAAGACACTAGCAAATTAATCTTGCCCTATGCTGAAGTTTGCTCATCTGGCTCACCATCAGTGGTACACCATTCCTCAATAAACTGTAGGTAGAACAGCCCTTTCATACCTTTTAATCTGTCTGTTGTCTTGCCATGAGAATACAGGTCTAAAGAGGTGGTTTTGTGCAGACCCCAGATAGAGAGTGAGAACCAAAGAAAGGGACCTTGCATCCAAGGAAAGAGATGGCTGAAGAGACCCTCTCACCATGGACATGGTCTGCAAATGACCTTCCATTTTATCAAAGAAACCCCAATAATTATATCTGTAAATTTAAAAAAACACCCATTCACTTCATTCCCTATTTTCTTTAAGACAATTTCCTGCAAATGAGTTTTCCATGACCCTACTGAATAAACAACGTACATGCTTAAATAAAATATTTATTGCCAGCCAGCTCTTGCATGGTATATTAATCCTCTGCAGAATCTGTGGTACAATAGCAGGACGCACTCGCTATCAATCCTATTCACATCACTGCCATGTCACTGAACAAGAGGCAGGTGAGAGTTGGTATGGAGGGTGATGAGGGAAAGGTTAGTGGACAGAATAGGCAGGTGAAAGCCGGAGAGCGAGGAAGGAGGGTTGGTTTAATCTTTGGTTTAAACTGCACGTATTTTAATGTAAGGGGCCTGACAGGTAAGGCAGATGAGCTTAGGGTGTGGATAGGTATGAGCGATTGGAACATTGTAGCCATTGCTGAAACCTGGTTAAGAGAGGAGCAGGACTGGCAGCTCAATGTTCTGTGGTACAGGAGCTTCAGGAGAGACAGTGGTGAGGGAAAAAGAGTAGGGGGTGTTGCATTTTTGGTTAAGGAGGATGTCACGGCAGTGATCAGTGGTGACATTACGGACGTCTAGTGAGGCTATGGGTGCAGCTGAAGAAAAAGAAAGGGATAATCACCGTGTTGGGGGTGTGCTACATACCCCCGAATAGTCAACGGGAATTAGAAGAACAAATTTGCCAGGAGATTACAAACAGCTGCAGGTCAAATAATGTTGTTGTAGTAGGGGATTTTAACATTCCCAATATTGACTGGGAAAATCATAGTGTGAAGGGGTGCAATTCCTCAAAAGTGTTCAGGAGAGTTTTCTTAAGCAGTATGTGGAGGCCCCCACACGAGAGAGGGATTTAGTATTGGGAAATTGGGAAGGGCAAGTTAATGAAGTGTTTGTGGAGGAGTCTTTTGGGACCAGTGACCACAGTTCAATTAGGTTTAAGATATTTATGGATAGAGTCATAGAGGGTCCACATGTTAAAATGCTCAACTGGGGTAAGGTCAACTTTGAGGGTATGAGAGAAGGTCTCGATCAAGTTGACTGGAGCAGGTTATTTGAGGGGAAAGGAACATCTGCTAAGTGGGATGTTTTTAAAAGTGTACTGACGAATGCTCAGGATATATACGTCCCCGTTAGAGTGAAGGGCAAAGCAGGCAAACGTAAGGAAGCTTGGCTGACGAGTGAAATTGAGGAATTGGTCAAAAAGATGAAGGATGCATAGGGTTGTATAGGCAGCTGAGATCAAATGCATCCCTGGAGGAGATTCGGGAACTAAGGAGTAAACTGAAAAAGGAAATCAGAAGGGCAAAAAGGGGCCAAGAGATAGCTCTGGCGGGTAGCATTAAGGACAATCACAAAAGATTTTATAAATACATAAGGGGGAAAAAGGGTATCGAGAGAGAGTGGTACCTCTCAGGAATCAAAGCAGTCAACTCTGTGTGGAGCCACAGGAGATGGGCAAGGTCCTCGATGAGTATTTCTCCTCTGTATTTACCGAGGAGAAAGATAGTAGGACGGAGGAACTTGGGGCAGTCAATGCAAGTGTCTTGAGAGCAGTCAGTGTTACCATCAAAGAAGTACTGAAGGTACTATCATGTATGAAGGTAGACAAATTTCCAGGGCCTGATCCGATATATCCGAGCACATTGTGGAAAACTAGAGATAAAATTGCAGGAGCCCTAGTTAATATTTATGAGTCATCCTTAAATACAGGAGATATGCCGGAATGTTTTTGTACATGGGAGGTCATGTCTCACAAATCTGATTGAGATATTTTGAAGACGTGACCAAAAAGGTCGATGAGGGCAGTGCTGTAGTTGTTGTATACATGGATTTCAGTAAGGCATTCAACAAGGTTCCACATGATAAGCTGCTCTGGAAGGTTAGATTGCATGGGATCCAAGGAAAGATAGCTGAATGGATAGCAAATTGGCTTCATGGAAGGTTGCTTCTCGGACTGGAGGTCTGTGACTAGTGGTGCGCCTCAAGATTCGGTGCTGGGCCTGTTACTGATTGTCATCTGCATCAATGATTTGGATGAGAACATACAGGGCAAGATTAGCAAGTTTGCAGATGATATAAAAGTGGGTGGTTTTGCAGATAGTGAAGATGGTTGTAAAACATTGCAGCAGGATCTGCAATCTTTCACAACCATCTTCACAAACACATCGCTTCTTTCACCATGATGAAACAAAACATTAGGAAACAATGCAGGAGACTTGAAAATGTCAGTCCACCGGGAAATGAATGATGGATGAGTGGTTCGTATATGTTTTCAAGAGCGAGTTAGATTTAGCTCTTAGGGCTAAAGGAATCAAGGGATATGGGATAAAAAGCAGGAACAGGGTACTGACGATCAGCCATGATCACATTGAATGGCAGTGCTGGCTCAAAGGGCCGAATGGCCTACTACTGCACCTATTTTTTTTATGTTTCTATGTTTCTATATAGAACAAGACTTACACAATTCCAGGCTGGAAGTTTGGAATTAATAGAACATAAATAATGGAGGAGCATGGAATATTCAGAATATTCAGGTTTTGAAGCAACTGAAGCATGAAGAAGAATTGTGTTTGAGACATCTTCATCCATCTGCATTATCTTACTGAATCTAATTGAGAAGAGGAGAATCAGTGCCATATAATGGAGATTACCATAGCAAACACCAAAAATAATAATGGTGGGGGGGCTCCATAGAGCAGGATAACTAAGATGGAATACCTTATGGAGATCTGAATCTTCCGTATCTTGCCACAGTTCCATCTCATCCAGGGATGCATGATTTGTAATCTGTTGAATTTCCAAGGAATTCCTAGGGAACATTGCTGGAAGCAATGAGAAAGTTGTGGAATCAGGGATGGGTTTAGGAAAGTAGACAAAAGTGCTGGAGAAACTCAGCTGGTGTGGCAGCATCTATGGAGCGAAGGAAATAGGCAATGTTTTGGGCCGAAACCCTTCTACGTTGCCCATTTCCTTCGCTCCAAAGATGCTGCCGCACACGTTGAGTTTCTCCAGCACTTTTGTCTACCCTCGATTTTCCAGCATCTGCAGTTCCTTCTTAAACATGGGCTTAGGAAAGGTAGTGTGACACTGCCACTTTATCCTTTCTATCCCATCGGGAAACAGATTGGACAGGAGAATACGTTCAGTCATATAATACATCTCTATCCTTGCTTGTGCTTCACAAACAGAGAAATTGTAATGATTTGCAATTACAACCATTTGATGTCATCGCCTACACATCTCTTTTATCTTTGTGATGTTTGTGCATTTATTTGGATGATTCTTCCCAACTAATCCTCAATTGCTTTGTAAATGTATAATCTCCTCGTTATCTTTGATAAATTTCTATGCTAAAATATGAAAGTAATCTTCCATAAAGCATTTCTCAGCCTTTAGTAACTTTTCACTTCAATTACCACTCGCAGAATGCAAATCATTCTCATTAATAAAGGTCAAGGCAACAATTTCCAGTCATTGAGGTAGCTAATTTCCATTCTTACTTTTCAAATGATATTGCATGGCTTGATTTAGTGTCCAAGTCAAATTAATATAGGGATATTCAAAAGGAAAACTTTAAATTGATCAGTGTATTTTTCTCTTTTTCCTTATGACAAAGTAGTTATGTCGACTACATCCCAACTAATAACTGAAGGAGAGTTCTGAGAGGCTGCCCTTGCACCCACTCAGGTGCTACAAAGGGAAGTAATATAAATGGCAGTGCCATGTGTTGATGTTTTAAAGTCCAAAATATCTCCATTGCAAAGTGCTGTGGTGAATGAAATATAGCAAAGAAAAGTGTGCCTTACTTTATGTCATGAGGAATAGTAGAATTAAGTCATTCGGCCCATCAATACTACACCATTCAATCAAGACTGATCTATCTCACCCTTCTAACCACATTCTCCTGCCTTCTCCCCATAACCTCTGACACCATTACTAATCAAGAATCTATCCATTTCTGCCTTAAAAATTGAATTGAATTGAATTGAATCCTTTATTTGTCATTCAGACCTTTCGGTCTGAACGAAATGTCGTTGCCTGCAGCCATACATGTAATAATAAACAACACACAATAAACACAAATTATCATCCACCACAGTGAGTTCACCAAGCACCTCCTCACTGTGATGGAGGCAAAAGTCTTAGGGTTACTGTCTCTTCCCTCCTCTTCAGAGGGAGGCGATACCCCACCGAGCGATGGTAAGTCAGTCCCGCGGTTCAAGCTCCGCGGCCCGGGGGTGGTCGAAGCTGCCGCCCTCCAGTCCAGCGGACGCAGCTGTTGCCACGGGAGCTCCGGAAAACAGGCACCAGCCTGTGACCTGCGAGCTCCCGACGATGTCGTCCACTGACCCGCGGCCGAGCCCCGGATTCAGGTCGCCGCCGCCAGAACACCGCCTCAGCCACTGGAGCACCGTCTCCGCCCCCACCGTCTCCGCACCGGGCTGCCCCCACGGGAGCACCTTCCAGCCGGGAGCCGGGCCGCCCACACGGGAGCGCCTCAGCCCCGCACCGGGCCGCCCACACAGGAGTGCCTTCCAGCCGGGAGCCGGGCCGCCCACACAGGAGCGCCTTCCAGCCGGGAGCCGGGCCGCCCACACAGGAGCGCCTTCCAGCCGGGAGCCGGGCCGCCCACACAGGAGTGTCAGCCCCGCGCCGTCCGCCCTCACCAGAGCGCTGAGTCGTGCCGCTGCCCGAACGCCGCCGCAGCTCGAAGACAGCCAGCCTCGCGTTGGTAAGTCCTGGCTGGCTCTACCTCCGGAGCCTCGAGGTCGGTCGCAGGTTGGAGGCCGCCAGCTCCGCCATTAGGCCTCAGCTCAGACGGGAGAAGAGAAGGGGGATACGACAAGAAAGTTGCATTCCCCCAAAGGGAGAGACAGAAAGCCCTGTTTCAGCCCCCCACCCCCCCCCCCCCCCCCCCCACACATAACACAACCTAATAACCAAAAGTTTAACTGAACAAGACAAAAAAAACAACACAAAAAAAGTAAAAACAGACAGACTGCAGGCGAGCCGCAGCCGTTTCACAGCGCCTGCCACTTCCGGAACAAATAACTACTGATTTAGCCTCCGCAGCCTTCCGTGGCAAAGAATTCCACAGATTCACCACCCTCTGACTAAAGAAATGTCTCCTCATCTCCTTCCTAAAAGAACGTCCTCTAGTCCTCTAGTCCTAGACTTTTCCACTAGTAGAAACATTCTCTCCACATCCACTCTATCCAAGCCTTTCACTATTCTGTGTGTTTCAATGAGGTCCCCCCTCATTCTTCTAAACTCCAGTGAGTACAGGCCCAGTGCTGACAAATGCTCATCATAGGTTAACCTACTCATTCCTGGGATCTTCCTGTAAACCTCCTCTGGACCCTCTCCAGTGCCAACACATCCATCCTCAGATATTGTGCCCATAATTGCTCACAATATTCCAAATGCAGCCTTACCAGCGCCTTATAGAGCCTCAACATTCTATCCCTGTTTTTGTATACAAGCCCCCTTGAAATAAATGCTTCTGCCCAATAGTAGCAATGAGATGAGAACATGGCCTTGATGGTGAGGATACTTGATGTCAGATGCCTCCTTCTTGAAGTAGTGCCTCATATGGGTGCTTCCAATGGTGGGGAAGGCTATGACTATGATGGACTTTGTGGATCTGGAATTAGTTTTTATTACAGTAAACCATTTGGTACATGCTCTTTCCAAACTGAAACAAATGGGTAACAGGAAAGTAATTTGAACATTTGGTTAAATATTTATTTGCAGCAAAATGTTCCACATAAATCAGCTGCAAATGAAAAACGGCAAGGGAATTTACTAAATAGTTGTCACAGAGCAAGCATGTTTGATATTTGTGAGATAGTGCAGATTGGGTAAAGGTATATTGGCAGCACATTTGTACATCTCTCACTTTTTTTTATTTTCATTGAAGTCAATGACAGAGTTGATGAAAGACTGATTAAATGTGCAAATGTTTCTCCTGTGGTAGTTTTAAGATCTTGCTTATAATTTTACAGGGAGATATGGAATATGCACATTAATAGAATACCTCTGCAATTGTTTTATTTAAATAATATTGCATTCATTCCCAGGATGTGCAAATTATTCCCTACATTTACCACATTTAGATAGCAGGTCATCAACAGTAGCAACTGTGAGCAGTTAAGAGTTAAACAAGTTTGTGTGGGATTAGAGCCACAATGATGACAGATTTCCTCCCAAATAGATTGTTGGTGAACCGTTTGGGTATTTATTAACTGTTCACTCATAAACAAGAATTTAAAAATTCCAGGAGGCACAAGAGACTTCAATGAGGTCCCCCCTCATTCTTCTAAACTCCAGCGAATACAGGCCCAGTGCCGACAAATGCTCATCATAGATTAACCGACTCATTGCTACTCATTACACATTTAAAGTGAAGAAATGGAGGGGAACATTATTGTCTAAGTGTTTCCAACATGATGAGTTTTGGTTCCGGTGTACAAGGGTTTGGGTGTGGCTATGGATAAAAACTGGAAGAGATAGATTTTATGAGCCATCCAAGTCTGGATGTTTGCAGACTGGGAGAATTACAATGGAAAATAGGATGTCCTGTACTGAATTTCTATTGCGCAGCCAGGTTTTCATTTAAATATGATTAAGCTGTATAATATGGGAATGTCTTGCCACTAGCTATCTTTGGTGACTATTATTACCTTCAATTTCACATTCTCGATGAACCAAGCCTGCTTTTTACTTCCATTGCAATGAAACAGTATATCATTCCCAGCCTTCACAGGCACAATGATATGTTCTAGGAGATGCCACTGAACTGAGGCAACAACTTTCCCCTCTTTGACTATATTCCCTCTTTTCATTTTGTTTCCTAACCAACTTTTTTTTTAAATTGCTTGTTAACAGTGTCTGTTTGAATCCTGGACTTAAAATCACAACATGTAGATCATCATCATCCTGCCCCTGGGCACAAATTGGATGAGCAGCAATGCAGAAAAATATGGTAGTGTCAAACATTCAGATTTCTACAGCACCATCAGAAGCCCCATTAACTTTCCTGACCATCATTGCTTTTCACATACACTTCCAGCCAATTTAGAATTTAATACAGCTTCCAATTTAAAGAAAAGTAACAAGCCAGAATATTACTGAAGACTTTCTTCTGAAAGGAGCGGGTAAAATGAAAAGGGAAGAGTCTGTCTGAAAAATGTTCAATGATCTGGATGAAGGAGTGGTAAATTGGATTAGTAAGTATGCAGATGATACCAAGATAGGGGGTGTTGTGGATAATGAAGAGGACTTCCAAAGTCTACAGAGTGATTTAGGCCATTTGGAAAAATGGGCTGAAAGATGGCAGATGGAGTTTAATGCTGAAAAATGTGAGGTGTTACACCTTGGCAGGACAAATCAAAATAGGACGTACATGATAAATGGTAGGGAATTGAAGAATACAGTTGAACAGAGGGATCTGGGAATAACCGTGCATAGTTCCTTGAAGGTGGAATCTCATATAGATAGGGTGGTAAAGAAAGCTTTTGGTATGCTAGCCTTTATAAATCAGAGCATTGAGTATAGAAGCTGGGATGTAATGTTAAAATTGTACAAGGCATTGGTGAGACCAAATCTGGAGTATGGTGTACAATTTTGGTCGCCCAATTATAGGAAGGATGTCAACAAAATAGAGAGAGTACAGAGGAGATTTACTAGAATGTTGCCTGGGTTTCAACAACTAAATTACAGAGATAGGTTGAATAAGTTAGGTCTTTATTCTCTGGAGCGCAGAAGGTTAAGGGGGGACTTGATAGAGGTCTTTAAAATGATGAGAAGGATAGACAGAGTTGACGTGATCAAGCTTTTCCCTTTGAGAATAGGGAAGATTCAAACAAGAGGACATGACTTCAGAATTAAGGGACAGAAGTTTAGGGGTAACATGAGGGGGAACTTCTTTACTCAGAGAGTGGTAGCGGTGTGGAATGAGCTTCCAGTGGAAGTGGTGGCGGCAGGTTCGTTGGTATCATTTTAAAATAAATTGGATAGGCATATGGATGAGAAGAGAATGGAGGGTTATGGTATGAGTGCAGGCAGGTGGGACTAAGGGAAAAAAGTTGTTCGGCACGGACTTGTAGGGCCGAGATGGCCTGTTTCCGTGCTGTAATTGTTATATGGTTATATGGTTATTAATCCAGGTATGACACTGAGACCACACCTGATACTGACATAGGTTCCTTTCAGTAGCAATGAGACATAAATTATGCTCTATTTGACAGGTTTAATTTGCACTATATTAACCCCTAAAATATGCTAGGGTATTGAGGTCAACGTATATGCATAATTGCTCCAAAGCCTGTTAGTTCCAATTAAAGCAACATTTTTTAAATTGTGTGTAGCCCTGTGTAACTTCATATTAGTTTTTCTTATTAAGAGATTTATATAAGTTTTGCTGTGAATATGTGTTCTGCATTTGATTTGTTGTTAATGAGTTAGATCATTTTTCCTGTGTGGTGATTGGTTTGGGGGCGGGAGCTGGGAATTGTGGGTAATCGAAGTCCAGGAGAGAGAGAGAGAAGAAGTCCAGAAGAAGACAGAAGAAGCCTAGGCTAACTGCTACCCCTTCAGCTCGGAGGTGTGGATTAAAGACTGTCGCTGTTTGGACTTTGTGATTACGAGGAGAGTGAGAGCAGCGGTTAGCTGAGCCCTGGAAACAACGAGGGAGAAGGAAGATTTCTGCCACATGGGGTCCTCTCTGGTCAGCCAACTCCCCGCCATCTTGTGAGCTTCTGCACTGTGCACTTGTCGGCTTCCACTGTATTTGGCCACAACGCTCTCCAGCTTCGACCAGGCCTGCAACGTGGGGTTATTCTTGTTTTGTTTTTAATGTTGCCGGCTTGTGTGAGTGAGTGTGTGGGCCCACATAGTAATTAGTACTTAAAGGTACTATAAAATATTGATTTATTGAGTGTTGGTTTTTTTTGAATATCTGTGTGAGAAACACCAGTAAAACACCATATTTTTGGTTATTGATATTTTATTTTGTATTTCCCTGACCAACATATCATTTATTTTAATTAATAGAATAAATGTGAAGGTAATTCATTGGAACATAGTTGTCAGTTGATTTATTTTAACTGTTTGTACAGTAGGGTATACCATTTAATATTGAAATTAAAGGTGCCCTACTGTCCAAATTAAGAGAGTGCATAAATACTTAAATTAAGGGTTAACTAACACCTATAAGGGAATTAAAGTTTACGAACCTGGGGCGCAGCTCATGTAGAGGGCAAAGAAGCGCTACATGTGATTTTGACCGGAAGTATTGATGTTCGCTTTATAAAGTGTTTCAGCTATTAATTTCCAAGAAATTCCATGCACTTCCAAATAATCTAATGCAATTATGATAACGAGTGATTAAATTAAATTAATTCTAGAAATATTAAATAAAAGCTGGAAATACAAATAAAGGGTAATAGGGTATGAAGGAGAAAAATGAGCTGACGATTACTGCTGGATGCCAGCAGTGGAATCAATGTAGAACAGGCTCTTAGCTGATCACATTTAATTGATCTGATATCACTTTCACTTGGTTTGAATTATTATTAATTTTATTCTTCAATATATTTGCTTAGTTTGAACACCCCTCTGATTTGGTTTTCAGATACCTTGTATTGCTCATGAAATTGTCAGGTGCTGGTGGTCCAGCCTCTTTCCACTGTTGTTCTCAAGCCAAGTGCTGGTACATTTGTGATAACAATTTTACTTCGGAGTCACGTGAGTGACAACGTGAAGAACCCCGTCCAGGCGCATGCTCGTCATATCGTCAGACGCATAACGACTGCGACCGCGTTGGAAGCAGCAGAGCCGTCTCCAAGCGGTGAGTGAAAGAAAACCTGAAGGTATGTATTTTACTTTCACTTCAGGTCATTTTCTTCCGTAGAGACCCTGTACTGGCAAACAGGCAAGTCTAAATACGGTGGGAAAATGGGAAAAATAAGGGAAGCGCACCGTAGCTAAAACTCAAGGACAGAATGTCTGAGAGTAGCGGGCGCCCCATTAAAATCGGCTGTAGAAAACAGCGACTATAAAAAACGGTAGAAAAGTACCATTGAAACACCTATAAGGTATAATAAAGAAAAACAGGGCAATAGACTTGTAGTCGGACCCGGAGATCATGTCAGATCGGGTCGCACTACTGGAATTCCTCATGGGAAAAATGATTTACAAAGGCACACTTCAGAAGGAGTGCAGTTACCTGCAGGGCCTAACAGGTGAGCCAGCGTGTGGAACACCCAGGAGAGGTCCTGGGAAACATTGGCCTACAAGTGAGCCAGCGCCAGAAATGCCTTAAGAAAAATAATATATGTGTTGGCCTAGCAGAGAGCCAGCACTAGAAATGTCTGAAGAAAGACAATACAGGCATTGGTCTACAGGAGACCCAGCATTAGCAGCAACCAAAAAAGGGCTGCCATATGGCTTCTATGAAGAGCCTGTGAGAGGAATACCCGATAAAGGGTTTACTAAGCGCAGGCCTATAAGAGAGCCAACGCAGGAAACACCTGAAGAGAAATACCAGGTGAACCCCACTATGAGGAGGAGGAATATCCAGAAGATTCTGATAATGAACCATATGAGGACCAAAGCCCAATAATAAAGCCCAAAGTACCAGGTCTGGTCCAAAAATTCTCAGGTCCCAGACTGAAGGGACAACCATTGGCAGAAGAAATAGTATTAACTTATTATTATTTGTTTCCCATCAGTTGTAAGAACTGACTATGGATGAGACTGACAAAAAATATGAAATCCCGCAGAATTACGCACTGCTAGCAGTCCCACCAGTAAATAATGTAATATGGGGCTATTTGGTCACCGCAGTACGCGCACAAGAAATGAGGTTACAGCGGGTGCTGAGATCAATTGGATCAAGTATTATGGCTTTTGCCAGAGACCTGGGAGACGAACATGTGACAAACGTCACAACAGGATGTTTTTGGCACTAATGTGTAATGCACACTTTGAAATAAAATGTATTCGTAAAACTGTTATAAGACCTAACATACATCCTAAGTTTGCAGGGTTTTGTAAACCATCAAATATACAATTGCCGAACTTACTCTTTGGAGAAACTCTAGCCAAATTGGTGAAATACAGTACCTGAAGGAAGAAGCAAAAACCGTGGGGATGATTAAACCACCGGTGTTTGGCAGATCAGTTCAAAGGCAACATCCATACCGAAGGGGGGGCAAGGTACAACATTTGACACCCGTAAACCCTGAGGTAGGTGGGTCTGGTCCTGGAAGAAACATGTTATATGTTTCACATTCATAAATTGGGGGGAAGGTTACAATTCTTCCTAAAAAGAATAAAGAAAAATACATTTATACTGTACAGTATTATGGGGTTTAGAATTGAATTCTATCCACATTTGAATCCTCCTACTCTACATGTTCCAAAACGAACGCATGTTTTCTCTAAAGAAGAGAATAGAAACATTCAAGCAGCTCTTGAAATATTAAGTAGGAAAGGGGTTATTGAAAAGACAGTTTATCATAAACCAGCAATTTGTATCTAGCAATTCTAGAGCAAATAAGGATGGTGGTTGTAGAATCATTCTTGATTTAACAAGTCTTAAATTTTTTGTACAGTATAAGTATTTCAAAATGGAGACATTTACCTATGCTATGCAGCTAATTTCAAGAGAATGCTATATCGCCAGCATAGATCTGCAAGATGCATATTACTCTGTGGCTGTGCATGGTAAAAATCGAAGATATTTAAATATTTAACTGGATAGAATGGCTTATTTGCATGATATATTAATTGTGGGTGATACTCAAGCTACAACAGAAGCATCAGTATCAGAAGTTAAGCTAGAAACTTTTCTAAGGCTGGGATTTGTAACATCCAGATAAATCTATATTGTCTCCAAAAAATAAAACAATTGATTACTTGGGGTTCACGATTAATTCAGAACACATGATAGTGACTTTACCCAAGGATATAAGCTGCAGTCAATTGAGGGTTGTTGCAAACTCATTACAGAGCATCAACCATCAATTAGGCAAGTGGTGAGCTTGCCTGGGAAACATCGCTTCATTCCCAGCTGTGTAGTTCGGTCCACTGCATTATCAACAACTGCAGCAAGCAAAGGAAAGTTCTGGTTTAATGACCACCTATCAATTCTACAGACTGATGCAAGTGCGCTAGGTTCGGGCACTACTGATACCATTACCAGCTGTGGAGGTAGATGGATGTGGAAGAAGTACCTTTGCTCGAAGCACATGGAATTAACTACCTAGAATTGTTGAGTACATTTCATGGGCTTAAAGCTTTGCTCTAATGTGCAAAATCTGCATGTGCAGGTTCAGATTGACTATTGCGGTAGCATATGTCAATCACATGGGTGGAATCAAGTCAGAGTCTTGTAAACAGATTGGCAAACGTTATCTGGCACAGGTGTATTATTCAAAACAGTTGACTTTCAACAATCTACCTACCAGGTAGATTCAATATAATTGCAGACATCATGTCATGAAAATTTAATGACAACACAGAATTGTGACATTTTTAATAAAATTGTTGCAAAATTTGGAATGCCAGAAATTGACTTGTTTGCATCTAGACTGAACCACCAATTGTCGCAAAGATGTTTCAAAGGATCCAGGTGCAATAGCGGTGCATGCATTCTCGCTAAATTGGGTTGGAATGTTTATATGCATTTCCTCCACCTCATTAGTAGGTGTCTACAAAAGATCAAGCAGGATGCTGCTTCAGGATTGTTGGTGGTCCCAGATGGGCCTACACAACCATGGTACCCACTAGTGCTAAAAATGGTCACAGAACCTCTTATGGGTATTCCAAGATAAGAAAACCTACTTGTGCACCATGTATCTGGCGATTTCATCCTTTACATGATTGTATTGATTGTTGATTTGCAGATTCTAAAAAGGCCATATCTCGGAAGAGGACTATCAGATCGCACTATGGATGTAATTGCAGGAGCCTGGAGGGATAGTACCCAGAAGCAGTACATTTCTTAGATTAAGAAATGAGAAGTGTTTTGCTCAAGGCAGGATATTTCATACCACACTGCAGACATATTTGATGTTTAGAAGTTCTATCTACACTGCATTTGATGTCAATTTAAGTTATAGTGCGATCAATACGGCAAGGAGTGCCCTATCTACATATTTATAAGGGCATCAGAACAACAGGTTCTAGGATCACACCCTTTGGTCTCTAGATACATAAAAGGAATTTTCAATACCAAACCTCCTAGACCCAGATATACAGAAATCAGTAATGTAAGGGATGTGCTGATGATTATTTCGGGAATGGAGTCCCGTTTCAAATTTGTCTTCAGACAAAATTACCATGAAGGTAGTCATGCTAATGGCATTGTTTTCAGCACAAAGAGTACATACATCACATAAAGTACGTATAGATAGAATGGTTATCACAGCGAATGCAATCACATTCTATGTCTATGATTTACTCAAACAGAGCAGACCAGGAGGCACGGGGTGTAAATTGGTCTTTGCAGCATAGCCTACGGATCCAAGACTATGTGTAATGGCACATTTAAAATGTTACATTGAAACCACCAAGGACTTAAGAGGTGCAGAATCAGCATTATTTATCAGCCATAAAAAAACAATCGAGGTGGCTGAAACATAGAAACATAGAAAATAGGTGCAGGAGTAGGCCATACGGCCCTTCGAGCCTGCACCGCCATTCAATATGATCATGGCTGATCATCCAACTCAGTATCCTGTACCTGCCTTCTCTCCATACCCCCTGATCCCTTTAGCCACAAGGGCCACATCTAACTCCCTCTTAAATATAGCCAACGAACTGGCCTCAACTACCTTCTGTGGCAGAGAATTCCAGAGATTCACCACTCTCTGTGAAAAATGTTTTCCTCATCTCGGTCCTAAAAGATTTCCCCCTTATCCTTAAACTGTGACCCCTTGTTCTGGACTTCCCCAACATCGGAAACAATTTTCCTGCATCTAGCCTGTCCAACCCCTTAAGAATTTTGTAAGTTTCTATTAGATCCCCCATTCAATCTTCTAAATTCTAGCGAGTACAAACCGAGTCTTTCCAGTCTTTCTTCATATGAAAGTCCTGCATCCCAGGAATCAGTCTGGTGAACCTTCTCTGTACTAACTCTATGGCAAGAATGTCTTTCCTCAGATTAGGAGACCAAAACTGTACGCAATACTCCAGGTATGGTCTCACCAAGACCCTGTACAACTGCAGTAGAACCTCCCTGCTCCTATACTCAAATCCTTTTGCTATGAATGCTAACATACCATTCGCCTTATTCACTGCCTGCTGCACCTGCATGCCTACTTTCAATGACTGGTGTACCATGGCACCCAGGTCTTGTTGCATCTCCCCCTTTCCTGACGAAGGAGCTGGTTGATGCAGGAATTAATACTGACAAATTTAAATCTCATTTCCACCAGGGCAGCAGCAACATCGGTGGCCAAGGATTTGGACATTCCAATAGGCCATATCCTCGCGGCCGCAGGATGGGCAAGTGAACGGATGTTTCACAAATATTACCATAAAGAGATTGCAGACCCTGGGGTATTTGGTGGTGCTGTTTGGATTCAGTATTAAATGTTCCCCTGCGATAAAAAAAGGGGACAACAATGTTTTGTTATGAAAAAAACAAAAACAAAAAAACAGTATCAGATTACATTAATGTTATGGTTGTATATTATTGATTGTTTTCACTCATTTAGAGTCAATCAATGCAGTGAGACGCCATGGATTGAATCTACGGCATAAAATCACAGAAGCTTTAAAATCTTCACGTAGTCACTCACATGAGGGACTACGTGCCCTCCGCTCCCACCCTCATAAAGATCAACTGTAAGTTTAAGTTTGTTTTCACGTAGCTTACTATTATGCTTCGGTAATTATCATCTGTGATTTCGCACCACTGCTTTAAAGATTGACGAGCATGCGGCTGGATGGGGTTCTTCACGTAGTCCCTCAACGTAACTCCCACTAAAATAAAGATCAAACTTCAAACTGGTAAGTTCGCATTTAATCTTACTATTCAAAGTGACTTGCCCTCCACTTTTCCCCTTCTACAATTCAATGTCTGACTTTCACATAGCATCCCCTCTCAATCGTACCAACCCGTCATTTACAGAGTTTTGGCTCAAGATTTCCATTTGACACACTGGTTGACATTATTAAGTAATGGGGCAACACACAGCAGCACTGAGAATAATTCACAAGAAAGAAAAGCAGTGATGCAAAAAATATTATAATATCCTGGTTTTCACAATGAAAATAGGATTACAATCATCAGGTGCTATGCATATCATTGGACTGAAATTAGATGCAAGACTTAAAAGGTTGATGAAAGGGATAAACACAAATGGGTGTGCATTAGCAGTGTCTGATGTTATTAATTATATAGTCTTTGTGGGGTCTAATGTACCATACCTGTACACAATACACTTGCAAGGATAGTTTAGTTTAGAGATACTGCATGGAAACAGGCCCTTAGACCCATTGAGTCTGCGGTGACCATTGATCATTAGACTAATAATCAATTTTGCAGTTGTCTGAAGAAGGGTTCTGCCCCAAAATGTCACCAATTCCTTGTCTCCAGAGATGCTGAGTTACTCCATCATTTTGTGTCTACTTCGTGACTATTGATCACCCCTCCATAATAGGTTTATGTTATCCCACTTTCTCATCCACTCCCTACACATATAGGGCAATATTATAGAAGCATATTAATCAATAACCCCGCACATCTTTGAGCCGTGGGAGGAAATCAGAACACATGGAAGCAACCCATGCAGTCACATGGAGAATGTGAAGACTCTGCACAGACAGCACCCGGCGTCAGAATCGAACCTGGGCATGTGAGTTGAAATATGATTTAGAGGTGTCAGCTTTTTTTAATTAAGGGTGTCAGCTTTTTCCACAGGTATGTCAGGAACCGAAAGAGTGTGCAACGAGCGACAGATTACTTTTGTCTACATGGAAAATAGATGTGCAAACTAAACAACTGGAACCAATGCTATCAAACGATATGTATGCAAGGATAAACAAAAAAAAAACTGCCCTTTGAAGAATAATTTAACTTGAAAAAGTTCACTGAAAGATGGATTTCTTCTGTGAAGTTGTAAGTTATTTATTGTATTAGACCAACCGGTATAATTCCTGGATAAGGAGAGAAAGTGGTATACCCCATTCATTGGCCATGGGAGCAGATGAAAATATTAGACAGATAATAGTCCTGGTTTTGTTGTTCTGACACAAACCATAATTATATTGCTGCCAGAACAAAGCTATATGACAGCATATCAGGCTGATTACGTTCACTTATTGGCAACCTGCTTAATTAAATAATTGAGATAGCTATCAAGAAAGCTTCTGACCTTGCACTCCAGCTACCCAAACAGGAAGGGCAGAACATCTGACGAGAAGCTCAATATTAAAGTGGCGTGGTTATTTAAATGTCAATGCCTGTTCATGGAAGGAATTATCTCTTAGGCAATAAAAATGGTTAAGATAGACTTTGCATTTTGTCTGAAAAATAGAAAGAAAGAAAAACTGAAATGAATATAGATTTCCGTTAAGCATTACCAAAGCAGAGCATCAAGAACTGCAAGCATTAAAAACAAAAATATATGATCCTTCTAAATTAATTAAACCACTGGTAAACATCAGCCACTCAATCAATCCACTGCATTAACTTCATGGCCTTGTAGTTTGTACATCTGTATTCAACTAAATAAGTCTCATAGAGGATCAAACAACATAGAAACAGGTCATTCAGCCCAACTCATCCATCCTGACTATGCCCCATCAATCCCAATTGCCCTTTGGCCGATATTTCTAAAAATGTTTCTTATCCATATACCTATCCAAATGACTTGTAAATATTGTTACAGCCTTAACTACATCCTCTGGCAGTATATTCAATACCAAATTTCCCCTCTGGTTCCTCTTAAATCTTTCCCCTCTCACCTTAAACTTAAGTCCTTTAGTTCTTGACTCACCTACCATGGGAAAGGACTATGTGCATTCATCATTTTTATATCCCACACATGATTTCAAGCAGTCTCCTGTGCTCCAAGGAATAAATGTCCTACCCTGCCCATCCTCTACTTATAGCTCACACCATTGAGTCGTGACAACATCCGTGCAATTCTTCCCTACAAATTTCCAGCACAATAGCATCTTTCCTATGGCAGAGTGACTAAAACTGAACACAATAGTCCAAGTGCACCTTCACCAACATCATGTACAAATGTAACATAATATCCCAACTTCTATACTCAATTCCCTGACTAACGAAGGCTACAATCCAAAGCCTTCTTCATGACCCTATCTACATGTGACGTCATTTTCAGGAAACTGTGTACTTGTATTCCTAGATCTCTCTGTTATACAACACTTCTGAGGATCTA